>NC_139023.1:48951208-49324701 GCF_964662115.1 Mustela nivalis | reverse complement strand
GAGCCACAAAATTATTTTAAGAGGTCATTAGAAATTACTCAAATTTGACCTACACTTTTCTTAGAAAAGAGTAACACTTTTCCAGAAAGAAAGCTAGTTGGGGTAGGGTCCTGAGCTATGTATTATAAATTTTATTTTAATCAGAAGCTTAGTTTCTCAGGTGATCTATCTATCATCTATCATCTATCTTCATTTTTTCATATGTCGTTCCATGCTTATTCTTCTAGAATGCTTTCTCTGTATCTCTCTTCTATTAGACCCTTCTCAAATTGCATGAAATTAAGCTTTCTCTAGTTTTACTAGTTCACAGGGATTTCTCTCTCCTCTTCAAGTCAGATGTGTATCAGTTTGAAGTCTGACTCTATCATTTATTAGATTTTATGAGTTAGGGCAGGATATTTAACCTTCCTGAGTATCAGCCCCTTTATTGTCGACGTGAGAATACTATTATTTGCTTCACCTCTTTATTGAAAAATTGAAATGTAATTACACACAAGTAGCCTGGCCCACAAAGCATCCTATCCGAATGTTTCTTTTATCCCACTACTTTTCTTGCCTTTATCTACTCTTTATATCATTCTTTTCATACTCAATATATATTAGTCTATATAGTTCATTTTATTATATGTATGAGTACATATATCTGGGAGATATATGTGAGTAATGAGATATATGTGAGGAGATATATGTGAGCATTCTGTTGGGTGGGAACTTGAAGGTGGTTTTCTGGTTGTGGTGATGAATGTGTAGTGATCCATCTGCATTCTCTTTCCCAATCTCTGGAATAAATTGCAGCACATCAGTTGATGACTAATATTTGATTACTTTATTATAGTATTGATTTTATGGTGCCCATCCTTATTATTCTGGGTCCTGTTATACTTCATTCCTTGGGCCTCGTTCTTTCTTGTACTTTGTAACAGCTTTTAGGAGCTCTCCAGGGAGGAAAATATACAGGGTCCTGGCTAATGGCTTAAGGTAGCAGATAGCTCTTTATAATACTTGCCAGAGAATTTCCTTATTTCTTTAGATTTTATTTATTTGAGAGAGAGAAACAGGGATAGCATCAGAGATAGTGAGAGAAAGAGAAAGCACAAGAGGGCAGGAGAGGGAGAAGCAGGCTTTCTACTGGGAGGGAGTCTGACACAGGGCTGAATCCTGGGAACCTGAGATCATGACCTGAGTCTAAGGCAGACACTTAACCAACTGAGCCACACAGCCAGAGAATTTTAATTATGTAAATTCTTCATTATATAATTTCAGTCAGAAAAGTATACATATATATTTTAAGTAAGAACTCACTACCGTGAGATCAAGAGTTATATGCTCTACTGACAGCCAGTCAGGCACCTCAAGTATATTCTTTAAGGAACATCTTGGCACTTGGTTTTTTAAATTTATTTCCCTAAAGTTAACAGTAACTAGCACAAGATATTTCCCCCCCAAATCGTAGCTTTTAGAATTTTTTTCCTAAAAGTATTAAAATTATTTTATTATTATATAAATAAAGGCATAGGCCTGACCTCATGATTTTATAATTTCAAATAGAATAAATAAGTATACAGACCTGAATTCTGATTTGATCACTGAGTAGCTGGCTGGCTATAAGCAGTTTATTTTTATCATCTTTAGTTCAGGGTTCTTATTTCTTAACCGATGGATTTGAATGAAATGATTCTGAAGTTCCTGTCAATTCTACAATTCCATAATTTAGTTGCATAAGTTAGTTGCATTTCCATTTATTTATTCCTATTTATAAAGTTGCATTCATCCACTTTTTATTATAACTTTCATTTGTCTCTTTCGTCATTCCCAAGTTTGCGTATGTGATGGTTTTAGAACACATTATGTTTCCTGTTAAAGTCTCATCCATTTTCACATATAAATTTGTGCTGGTCAGGAGGTAAAGTAAGATACAGATTTCCAGCTAAGAGAAGATAATTAGGGGTCTTTTGAACACATTTACTTCAAAGAGACTAGAACTTCACTCTGTTATCAACACCAAGGATACAAAGGAGGACATCAATATCAATCAGCAGGAATTTCAAGAAGGAATCTAAGGAAAAAGTTTTAAGCTGTTTATTCAGAAGTGGAAAGAGGTGGACACAGGGGACGACCATAGGTATCTTTTATCATTTGAATAGTAGAAGTTTTCATTTGAGCAGAAAAATTGTCTTGGAGAATCTGAGCACATACAGTAACTGACTTCTAAATTTCGGATCTACAAGACATGCCACATTCTTCCTGAATGTCTAGAATATTAACGGATAGGAAAGATGGCCAGCATATGTCTATCTCTGTTCTCGACACTGAGCGCAGACACATCTGACAAGGCTGCTATCCAGTCATTGAAGTGTGGCTACAGGGGCTCATTTCTGACCTACAGTCTGTTCCATGCTGACTACAAATACAGTTTGTCTCTTCAGGGCCAGCAGAGCCACCCGTGGAGCCTGTCACTCAGGAATTGACAGAGACACAGTCACTTTGCCTTTAAAGTTGCATCATGTCTTTATTCAAATGTACATTTTCCACTTCTGGGAAACTCATGGTTCCCCTACTGATCATTTCTAAATGTCAGATGAGATTCTTGTCTTCTTTATTTTTTTTTCTGATTAATAAGCATCAGTAAAAACACTGGCACCTGGGTGACCATCTTCTATGATACCCTTCACAGAGCACAAGAAAGAAGGCTCACACAAGGAAGTGATTTGCTCAAGGTCGAATAGGAAAAGGCAGAGCTGAAATATCTTACATTTCTTAACTTTTGATTCCAAAACTTTCTCTGACTTCATGCCATGTCTATGTGATTCCTTGGGTGAGTTTCATCCTGAAATTTTTTTTCTTTTTTTAATGTGCATCTGCTATGACTGGCCCCGTATGACCTTCACAGCTCATTATTATCATTAACATCCTCATATGATGGACTTGATAATGAGCATCGAGTAAGGTAAATAATTATTGTTAGTCATGCTATCTCCTTAAACTGATTTTGCTTAAAATACTAATCATATGGATAGACTACTTTATAGATTTTAAAAGTACACTCATATATTTGACCACTTTCATATATATTTTTTCCATTTAAGACAATCCTGTGAATAAACCAAAATGATTGCACCCAAATGGGGTGCCTGGGTGGCTCAGTGGGTTAAGCCTCTGCCATTAGTTCAGGTCATGATCTCAGGGTCAAGACTGACAATGATTATGGTAGCAGTTTACCTTGTCATATAGAAATACCCATTTAGATAATGAGAAGATGGCGGAGAAGTAGCAAGCTGAGACTGCTTCAGCTAGCCGGAGATCAGCTAGATAGCTTATCTAAAGATTGCAAACACCTGAAAATCCATCGGCAGACTGAAGAGAAGAAGAACAGCAATTCTAGAAACAGAAAAACAACCACTTTCTGAAAGGTAGGACCGGCGGAGAAGTGAATCCAAAGCGACGGGAAGATAGACCCCGGGGGGGAGGGGCCGGCTCCCGGCAAGCGGCGGAGCAACCGCGCACAAAAACAGGACTTTTAAAAGTCTGTTCCGCTGAGGGACATCAGTCCAGAGGCTAAACCGGGGCGAAGCCCACGCGGGGTCAGCGTGGCCTCAGGTCCCGCAGGGTCACAGAAGGATCGGGGGTGTCTGAGTGTCGCAGAGCTTGCGGGTATTGGAGCGGGAAAGCCGGCTACAGAGACAGAGCCGACAGTAAGCTCACAGCTCGGTGTTACCTTGAACCGATCGCAGGCTCGGTGAGCTCGGAGCGCGGCCGGAGGTCAGGCAGACGGGAGTAACTGGGCGCTGTTCTCTGAGGGCGCACTGAGGAGTGGGGCCCTGGGCTCTCGGCTCCTCCGGGCCGGAGACCAGGAGGCCGCCATTTGTGTTCCCGTCCTCCGGAACTCTACGGAAAGCGCTCAGGGAACAAAAGCTCCTGAAAGCAAACCCGAGCAGATTACTCACCCCGGCCCCGGGTAAGGGCGGTGTAATTCCGCCTGGAGCAAAGACACTTGAGAATCACTACAACAGGCCCCTCCCCCAGAAGATCAACAAGAAATCCAGCCGAGACCAAGTTCACCTACCAAGGAGTGCGGTTTCAATACCAAGGAGAGCAGCAGAATTCCAGAGGAGGAGAAAGCCAAGCACGGAACTCATGGCTTTTTTCCTGTGATTTTTTTTTAGTCCTGCAGTTAATTTAATTTTTTATTTTTCATTTTTTTTTTCTTTTTTTCTTTTTCTTCTCGCCTTCGGGTAAATTTTTTTTTTTTTTTTTTAACTGTTACCTTTTTCTTTTTTAACGATTTTTTACTAGTTTATCTAATATATATATTTTTTCTTTTTTACATTTTTCTCAGGTGTTTTCTTTTTTTAAAAAAATTTTTTTTCTTTTCTTTTTTTTTTCTTTCTTCCTTTTTGAACCTCTTTTTATCCCCTTTCTCCCCATTCACGATTTTGGATCTCTTCTAATTTAGTTAAAGCATATTTTCCTGGGGTTGTTGCCACCCTTTTAGTATTTTACTTGCCCCTTCATTTACTCTTATCTGGCCAAAATGACAAGACGTAAAAATTCAACGCAAAAAAAAGAACAAGAGGCAGTACCAAAGGCTAGGGACCTAATCAATACAGACATCGGTAATATGTCAGATCTAGAGTTCAGAATGACAATTCTCAAGGTTCTAGCCGGGCTCGAAAAAGGCATGGAAGATATTAGAGAAACCCTCTCGAGAGATATAAAAGCCCTTTCTGGAGAAATAAAAGAACTAAAATCTAACCAAGTTGAAATCAAAAAAGCTATTAATGAGGTGCAATCAAAAATGGAGGCTCTAACTGCTAGGATAAATGAGGCAGAAGAAAGAATTAGTGATATAGAAGACCAAATGACAGAGAATAAAGAAGCTGAGCAAAAGAGGGACAAACAGCTACTGGACCACGAGGGGAGAATTCGAGAATTAAGTGACACCATAAGACGAAACAACATTAGAATAATTGGGATTCCAGAAGAAGAAGAAAGAGAGAGGGGAGCAGAAGGTATACTGGAGAGAATTATTGGGGAGAATTTCCCCAATATGGCAAAGGGAACGAGCATCAAAATTCAGGAGGTTCAGAGAACGCCCCTCAAAATCAATAAGAATAGGCCCACACCCCGTCACCTAATAGTAAAATTTACAAGTCTCAGTGACAAAGAGAAAATCCTGAAAGCAGCCCGGGAAAAGAAGTCTGTAACATACAATGGTAAAAATATTAGATTGGCAGCTGACTTATCCACAGAGACCTGGCAGGCCAGAAAGAGCTGGCATGATATTTTTAGAGCACTAAACGAGAAAAACATGCAGCCCAGAATACTATATCCAGCTAGGCTATCATTGAAAATAGAAGGAGAGATTAAAAGCTTCCAGGACAAACAACAACTGAAAGAATTTGCAAATACCAAACCAGCTCTACAGGAAATATTGAAAGGGGTCCTCTAAGCAAAGAGAGAGCCTACAAGTGGTAGATCAGAAAGGAACAGAGACCATATACAATAACAGTCACCTTACAGGCAATACAATGGCACTAAATTCATATCTCTCAATAGTTACCCTGAATGTGAATGGGCTAAATGCCCCTGTCAAAAGACACAGGGTATCAGAATGGATAAAAAAACAAAACCCATCTATATGTTGCCTCCAAGAAACTCATTTTAAGCCCGAAGACACCTCCAGATTTAAAGTGAGGGGGTGGAAAAGAATTTACCATGCTAATGGACATCAGAAGAAAGCAGGAGTGGCAATCCTTATATCAGATCAATTAGATTTTAAGCCAAAGACTATAATAAGAGATGAGGAAGGACACTATATCATACTGAAAGGGTCTGTCCAACAAGAAGATTTAACAATTTTAAATATCTATGCCCCCAACGTGGGAGCAGCCAACTATATAAACCAATTAATAACAAAATCAAAGAAACACATCAACAACAATACAATAATAGTAGGGGACTTTAACACTCCCCTCACTGAAATGGACAGGTCATCCAAGCAAAAGATCAGCAAGGAAATAAAGACCTTAAACGACACACTGGACCAGATGGACATCACAGATATATTCAGAACATTTCATCCCAAAGCAACAGAATACACATTCTTCTCTAGTGCACATGGAACATTCTCCAGAATAGATCACATCCTCGGTCCTAAATCAGGACTCAACCGGTATCAAAAGATTGGGATCATTCCCTGCATATTTTCAGACCACAATGCTCTAAAGCTAGAACTCAACAACAAAAGGAAGTTTGGAAAGAACCCAAATACATGGAGACTAAACAGTATCCTTCTAAAGAATGAATGGGTCAACCGGGAAATTAAAGAAGAATTGAAAAAAATCATGGAAACAAATGATAATGAAAATACAACGGTTCAAAATCTGTGGGACACAATAAAGGCAGTCCTGAGAGGAAAATATATAGCGGTACAAGCCTTTCTCAAGAAACAAGAAAGGTCTCAGGTACACAACCTAACCCTACACCTAAAGGAGCTGGAGAAAGAACAAGAAAGAAACCCTAAGCCCAGCAGGAGAAGAGAAATCATAAAGATCAGAGCAGAAATCAATGAAATAGAAACCAAAAAAACAATAGAAAAAATCAACGAAACTAGGAGCTGGTTCTTTGAAAGAATTAATAAAATTGATAAACCCCTGGCCCGACTTATCAAAAAGAAAAGAGAAAGGACCCAAATAAATAAAATCATGAATGAAAGAGGAGAGATCACAACTAACACCAAAGAAATACAAACTATTATAAGAACATACTATGAGCAACTCTACGGCAATAAATTTGACAATCTGGAAGAAATGGATGCATTCCTAGAAACATATAAACTACCACAACTGAACCAGGAAGAAATAGAAAGCCTGAACAGACCCATAACCAGTAAGGAGATTGAAACAGTCATTAAAAATCTCCAAACAAACAAAAGCCCAAGGCCAGATGGCTTCCCGGGGGAATTCTACCAAACATTTAAAGAAGAACTAATTCCTATTCTCCTGAAACTGTTCCAAAAAATAGAAATGGAAGGAAAACTTCCAAACTCATTTTATGAGGCCAGCATCACCTTGATCCCAAAACCAGACAAGGATCCCACCAAAAAAGAGAGCTATAGACCGATATCCTTGATGAACACAGATGCGAAAATACTCAACAAAATACTAGCCAATAGGATTCAACAGTACATTAAAAAGATTATTCACCACGACCAAGTGGGATTTATTCCAGGGCTGCAAGGTTGGTTCAACATCCGCAAATCAGTCAATGTGATACAACACATCAATAAAAGAAAGAACAAGAACCATATGATACTTTCAATAGATGCTGAAAAAGCATTTGACAAAGTACAGCATCCCTTCCTGATCAAAACTCTTCAAAGTGTAGGGATAGAGGGCACATACGTCAATATCATCAAAGCCATCTATGAAAAACCCACCGCAAATATCATTCTCAATGGAGAAAAACTGAAAGCTTTTCCACTAAGGTCAGGAACACGGCAGGGATGTCCATTATCACCACTGCTATTCAACATAGTACTAGAGGTCCTAGCCTCAGCAATCAGACAACAAAAGGAAATTAAAGGCATCCAAATCGGCAAAGAAGAAGTCAAATTATCACTCTTCGCAGATGATATGATACTATATGTGGAAAACCCAAAAGACTCCACTCCAAAACTGCTAGAACTTATACAGGAATTCAGTAAAGTGTCAGGATATAAAATCAATGCACAGAAATCAGTTGCATTTCTCTACACCAACAGCAAGACAGAAGAAAGAGATATTAAGGAGTCAATCCCATTTACAATTGCATCCAAAACCATAAGATACCTAGGAATAAACCTAACCAAAGAGACACAGAATCTATACTCAGAAAACTATAAAGTACTCATGAAAGAAATTGAGGAAGACACAAAGAAATGGAAAAATGTTCCATGCTCCTGGATTGGAAGAATAAATATTGTTAAAATGTCTATGCTACCTAAAGCAATCTACACATTTAATGCAATTCCTATCAAAGTACCATCCATCTTTTTCAAAGAAATGGAACAAATAATGCTAAAATTTATATGGAACCAGAAAAGACCTCGAATAGCCAAAGGGATATTGAAAAAGAAAGCCAACGTTGGTGGCATCACAATTCCGGACTTCAAGCTCTATTACAAAGCTGTCATCATCAAGACAGCATGGTACTGGCACAAAAACAGACACATAGATCAATGGAACAGAATAGAGAGCCCAGAAATAGACCCTCAAATCTATGGTCAACTCATCTTCGACAAAGCAGGAAAGAATGTCCAATGGAAAAAAGACAGCCTCTTCAATAAATGGTGTTGGGAAAATTGGACAGCCACATGCAGAAAAATGAAATTGGACCATTTCCTTACACCACACACAAAAATAGACTCAAAATGGATGAAGGACCTCAATGTGCGAAAGGAATCCATCAAAATCCTTGAGGAGAACACAGGCAGCAACCTCTTCGACCTCTGCCGCAGCAACATCTTCCTAGGAACAACGCAAAAGGCAAGGGAAGCAAGGGAAAAAATGAACTATTGGGATTTCATCAAGATCAAAAGCTTTTGCACAGCAAAGGAAACAGTTAACAAAATCAAAAGACAACTGACAGAATGGGAGAAGATATTTGCAAACGACATATCAGATAAAGGACTAGTGTCCAGAATCTATAAAGAACTTAGTAAACTCAACACCCAAAGAACAAATAATCCAATCAAGAAATGGGCAGAGGACATGAACAGACATTTCAGCAAAGAAGACATCCAGATGGCCAACAGACACATGAAAAAGTGCTCCATATCACTCGGCATCAGGGAAATACAAATCAAAACCACAATGAGATATCACCTCACACCAGTCAGAATGGCTAAAATCAACAAGTCAGGAAATGACAGATGCTGGCGAGGATGTGGAGAAAGGGGAACCCTCCTACACTGTTGGTGGGAATGCAAGCTGGTGCAGCCACTCTGGAAAACAGCATGGAGGTTCCTCAGAATGTTGAAAATAGAACTGCCCTATGACCCAGCAATTGCACTATTGGGTATTTACCCTAAAGATACAAATGTAGTGATCCAAAGGGGCACATGCACCCGAATGTTTATAGCAGCAATGTCCACAATAGCCAAACTATGGAAAGAACCTAGATGTCCATCCACAGATGAATGGATCAAGAAGATGTGGTATATATACACAATGGAATACTATGCAGCCATCAAAAGAAATGAAATCTTGCCATTTGCGACAACATGGATGGAACTAGAGCGTATCATGCTTAGCGAAATAAGTCAAGCAGAGAAAGACAACTATCATATGATCTCCCTGATATGAGGAAGTGGTGATGCAACATGGAGGCTTAAGTGGGTAGGAGAAGAATAAATGAAACAAGATGGGATTGGGAGGGAGACAAACCATAAGTGACTCTTAATCTCACAAAACAAACTGAGGGTTGCTGGGGGGAGGGGGTTTGGGAGAAGGGGGTGGGATTATGGACATTGGGGAGGGTATGTGCTTTGGTGAGTGCTGTGAAGTGTGTAAACCTGGTGATTCACAGACCTGTACCCCTGGGGATAAAAATATATGTTTATTAAAAAAAAAAAATAAAAAAAAAAAAATAAAAAAAAAAAAAAAAAAAGAAAATGATAATTAACTTTACTAAATTGATTTCCCCTTGATAGAGCTCATTTAGCAGGAAAGGGAAGGGGACCACCATGTGTTGGTGCTTCTTGAAATAATGGTGGTTAGAGTTTTGGAGGGGGATAGAAGATTTAAGAATCAAGCTTATTTTTTAAAATATTTTGGTTGTTCAAAATGATAGAGTATAGCTCCTACCTTTAATTTTCATAAATGGAAAATTGTGAAAGCTTGTTTTGGAAACTTGGACAAAACATTATTTAGCTTAGTCTGCTACCACTAAGTTTGATCCTTGTAGACTTTGGCAGAAGGTAGCAAGTGTGACAGAGTCTGTTTCTCTGAAATGAATAAAGGAACATTAAAACAAAAAAAAACAAAAAAAAACAAAAAAAAAAAAAAAAAAAAAAAAAAAAAAAGAAATACCCATTTATCTTTTTTTTTTTTTTTTTTTTTATAAACATATATTTTTATCCCCAGGGGTACAGGTCTGTGAATCACCAAAAAAAAAAAAAAGAAAGGACCAATACCCAACTTTTGTAGCAACATGGACAGGACTGGAAGAGATTATTATGCTGAGTGAAATAAGTCAAGCAGAGAGAGTCAATTATCATATGGTTTCACTTATTTGTGGAGCATAACAAATAGCATGGAGGACATGGGGAGTTAGAGAGGAGAAGGGAGTTGGGGGAAATTGGAAGGGGAGGTGAACCATGAGAGACTATGGACTCTGAAAAACAATCTGAGGGTTTTGAAGGGGTGGGGGGTGGGAGGTTGGGGTACTAGGTGGTGGGTATTATAAAGGGCACGAATTGCATGGAGCACTGGGTGTGGTGAAAAATAATGAATACTGTTATGCTGAAAATAAAAAAATAAAAAAAAAAAAAAAAAGAAATGTGAAAAAAAAAAAAAAAAGAAATACCCATTTATCTAAGTGTAGGAGTGAAACAGTTAAGATAAGCATCCTGATTAATAGTGATGCTTTAGACACACTATCTAGACTTTTTTAAACTACATTTTAAAAATTTATTCAAAGCCACTTCAAACAGGATTTCATTCAACTTCTCATTCCATTTTATAATTCAGTTATCAAAGGTTTTGGTTAATGCTGCAGTAACATTTTCCACTGAACTGAAATTCCAGACATTTAAGTTAATTTAGTATACACTTTAGTTATTTCATAAAGAATTTCAAGCCACTTAGGATACAAATGAAATATAAGTAGAAAATCAATAACATGTAAACATAAAAAAAAAGATCATAAAGATAAGTTTATATGTTAATTGAATTTCACATTCACCTCTCAGCTTCTATGAAGCAAAAGCAAAAGAAAAGTTATATATACATTATACAATATTTATAAAATATCAAGAAGAATCTGGCAATATTAAAAGGATCTAGACTGCTGAAGATAAGAATGCACTGAAACGGAATGCAAGTATACTGAAAATGGTTTACTCTTTCCTTAGTAACTGAAAGGGCATTTGGGGTATGCCGAGCTCTTGGTTTGCGGTATTGACTCTCTCCTGTAGGGCTGCATATGGAAGATGACATACATGAATGCCCAATTGCCCAATATACTGGCCTCATTGAAAGACTAGAATAGGTAATCTCTACAGTCTCTTATAGCTCTAATATCATTGACTCTGATTCACTTGGAAGTTGTGCGTGAGCAACATCGGTGAATTTCAGATTTAAATCTTATTCCAGGCCTCCACACAGGACCAGATATCCTGTAACAAGTACTCAATAAATAAGGCACTGACGATCTTAGTGACTTCTCTGGGTGGCTCTTGCTTTATGATGTTGAATTCAGTGAAATCAGGGCCCTCTCATTTGGAATTTCTTTGTTTCTAGCAATTCCTGAGGCCCTTTGTCCCTAGGTCCCTAGGGGTATTTTTCTTCATTGTTCCAGAAGGCAAGCTACTAAATAAGTGTTTCTCAGGAGAAGGGAAAATGATTTGGAAGAGCTGGACTCTGTCAGATGAGTGAAAACTTTTAAAAATAACTCTCTTGAAACTGAGAGAGAAAAAGGTTTTTAAATCAAAGTGCTAAATTAAGAAGCTTAATTTTGGCACTTGGGCTGACTGAGTTGTTTATGGGAGGGTTTATGCGAACAATTTCTCCTGAGTCCACAGGGCATCAGGAGTGGAAACTGATAAGATAGCTTCGGGGGGAGGAAAGGACTATCTCACTCCAGTAGCTGTGTCTTCAAAAAGCAAATAAGGAGTGCTCAGTCCAGGTCTGTTTCAGTCCCATGCCTATACACAGATAGCTGCACTATCCTGACTCCCTTCACTGTGCACCCTCCTTGGAGGGACAGAGCTGGTGCTTCTGTTTCTTGTGATCTTCTCCAGCTTATCACTAAAAATTCAATAATGAGAGAATTCTTTGTCAGGGAGAGGGAGAAAGACATTATTTTTGGACATAAGCCCACTAAATTGGGATTTAGATTATGACTCTAACCTCAGGTTCTAACAATAGCTTGGTGAGAAAATTATTTGTTGACTTTGGAGCAGTTGTTCCCATCTAAAGATGGGACTTAGATTTTTTCTGTGGTCTCCATAATACTCTACACCCCTAGAAGTTTCTTAATTATTTTAATATTAAATATATTCCAAGAATATTCCAATTTTTTATGTTTTGATGTCCTAAAAACCAATTTGGGTACTGGGCCTAGTAATTTCATTTTGTAAATTTACATATAAAAATAATGAGACATTTACAAAAGTATTTATATATCCAAATGTTTTATTTCAGCATTATTTGTAGTGGCAAAAGCTGGGAACAAATTAACTTCATGGTAGAAAGTGACTGAATACATACAATATTATTTATCTATATGATGGCATAAGGTATACCTATCTAAATTATATTGAAAATATTTAATGGCATTGAACAAGTTCAAGGTGAATTTCAAAAAATAAAGTAAAATAAATAAATAAATAAAAATAAAAGATTACAAACAGTAAGGAAATATCTCAATTTCATTAAAGATAAAAAAAGATTAAAGATTGAGGTTGTGTATGAGATGGAATATAAAAATGACTAGAGAATTCCATTTCAAAATTACAAGTGTTTATTTCTCTTTGCTTGTTATTAGTGAGTTTTATTTATTATTATTCTATAATTTTCAATGCTTTTACAAAAATTGATTACACCCGTAATCAGAAATAAACATGATTAATTTCATTTAAATATTGAAGGAAAACAAACAAACGTGTATACACTCTTACCTTCCTTCATTTTCTTACCTCCCAACAGCTCAGAAGCATGAAGGATATTTATGTCTTGTGACAAATGATATG
This sequence comes from Mustela nivalis, assembly GCF_964662115.1. Lineage (NCBI taxonomy): Eukaryota > Metazoa > Chordata > Mammalia > Carnivora > Mustelidae > Mustela > Mustela nivalis. The sequence goes on along the minus strand of NC_139023.1, from coordinate 49,311,749 downwards.
CCATCTCAAGAAGTTTCCAATAGTTAAAATCACTTCCATTTATTTTGCGTGTGAACCATAGATGTCAGCGCTACCAGAGACTCCAGAAGTCCTCTGGTTTTCTCAAGTTATGTTCCTGACTCTCAGGAAAGTTAAGGATTTGTCATCTGTCATAAAACAATGATAGAACAAATAAGAACATAAGCTGTCCTTACTCCTCAGTTCTCCCCTTTCACCTCAGAGAGCTGAAAGAGCTCCAGAAGTCATTTCATTGGCACTTTTTACTCTTTTTTTTTTTTTCCATGTAGTCACAAATATTAAGAATAAAAAATTTCCAGATCTGGCTTACAATGAGGTATGTAGCACAAAGTTATCTGAAAGGAATATAGTGATGTAAATAAAGTGAAACTGTTAAATAATCCAAACAAACTATTAAATTAAATATTAAATAATCTAAATTAAATAGTCTGTGATTCTTAAAAGTATGAGACTATTCCCACCAATGTCAAGTGCAAAGGCTCAAGTGCCTTTCCAATTACAAATAGTATAAGTAGTGTATTTTTGTTGCTTAGCCCTTGAGGAATATAAGGCAGTCCTTTCCTCTAGATTTCTGCAGAAGCATATCTGGACATCATGGGACCAGAAAAACATTCTATTAAATCATTTAGTAATCTAAAAAGGTAGCTTTTCATTGTGGAGTTTGAACAATTACATGTGTTTACCTCTATTCCTCAGCTCAAAAAGCATTTGCTGATCATGTGATATTGCAGTTCAGTGACCGTGCTTTGACCATTTGTGGCCAGTGTTTGTCCCCAGGATGTAAGTCACACGGGATGCAACATGGCTGACATCCAGAAAGATCACGAGAACCACACAACTGCTTTGGCACCCATTCAAGAATTGCTCAGCAAGGAGCTCGTGATTGCTGACCATCTGGTTAGAAACCCTGGCAATAATTTGTTTAATATTAGAGTTAATATGATGTCTGTCAGTAGGAAGCATTTTGTGGGATTGTAATCACCATGGTAGTCCATGTTAGGTAGACTCTTATGATTATCTTTGTTTTCACTCACTCATTAGTTTCTGGGAAATTAATTCTGGGCTATCATCTTTCATAGTCAATATTTTCTTATCGGAAATTAGAATTCAACATACTCAGTTGCTTATGATCTTAAATGTTACAGGAATACATAGGCTGAAAGGATTATATAGAATTACCGAATTCAATGCTTCTGAGGATGTTTGAAACCATAGGAACTGTTAGCCATGATTTTGTCAGCATGATTCTAATGTGAAAAGTTCTATCGAAGCCTGAATATTTCAGAATGCATTTATTCATTATAGTTTGTAGAAATATGCACACCTCAATTAGATGTTATTTAAGCTTTCATCTCAAGCCAAAGATGAAGAAGCAGAGGCTTAAGGACATGAAGGAACATTTTGAAGAAGATAGTAGCTGAATGAGACCTAGCACCTCATTTTGACTCCAATTCCATGTGTTTTCTTTTAGGCTGAGTGAACTGACTCACACTCACATTTTAATATGGCTTTTGGGGTTTGGGGAAATAAAAAAAACCTTTTAACTAACAATTGTATAAGGGTACCAGGGTGGTATAGTTCACTAAGCATCCGACTCTTGGTCTTGGTTCAGGTCATGCTCTCAGGGTTGTGAGACTGAACTCTGAGTCAGGCTCTATGCCCAGCATGGAGTCTACTTGAGTTTCTTTTTTCCCCTTTCTCTGCCTCTCCCCCTCACTTTTCTCTCTCTCTCAAATAAATCTTAAAAAAAAAAAATCAATTGTACAGATTAAAATTTTAAGCAGTTACAAGTTGAGCTAGTTATATGCTTATTTTGTTGGTACCTTCAGCTGATGTCACTGAAGTCTTACAGCCTTATCCTTCCATTATTTCTTCCATAAACTGCATATATTTCCTCTTTCCCAGATTCCTGACCTGGATTTCCCTTTTCATCATCACAAAACCAGGATAGAAGTGGTGGTGTTGGAAATAGCCTATATACTCTATTTTGTTCTTATGGATTCTTCAACATAGGTAGAGGTAACATGACCAGGTTCTGACAGAGGAAATGTCCAGCTATGAAGAATAGATGAGGTCTGCTGTCCATAGTTCTGAAATGTTGTTAAAATTTGTCCTGAAACAGTGAGTGACTGACAACTTTTTTCAAGAAATCTAAACAAGGTGAGGAATGAATTTCATGTGGAGGAGAATGGAGGCAGCTCAAAATGGAATGAAGATAGAAAGAATGGCAGATAGGAATGACCTCCCACTATTGCAGAGAGAAAAACAAGAGATTTTCCTTTTGATGTAGCAGTCAGATTTTTGCAGTTTGAGGAAAAGATGATTTTCTCTCCAATAAGTTGGTAGATACATGATACTCCCATCCCCACCCAACTGTATCTACCTCTCTCTGATGCTGGGCTTAGGTCTTAGACAGGAAGCATATTTTCTCCAGATAAAACTACAGAGAAAACTTACACATTCAGAAAACAGAAGAAAGAATGACATAAGTAATTAAAATTCTTCATACTTGAGACAGGCACCATGGAAAGGTGCTAGAGAATAATGAGATTTTTATTGCACAGTTTAGTGAGAGAATTATCCACACTGTTAGTTTTCATTGACTTCTAGGCAGTGCAGTAAACAATTTCTGTGCATTTTTTCACCTGATCCATAGAACAGTCTTATGGGATTGACATTATTTTCACAATTTTTTTTTAGATGAGGAAACTAAGACTAAGAGAAGTTTTAAAAGATATCCAGAAATGCATGTCTTATGGCCAAGCTGAAATCCAAACCTCTCTGATTCCAAATTTCATGTCCTTCACAATTCACCAATATAGGGGGATATATGTGACAACTGAAGTATGGAAAAAAATGCTGGCTGGGTTTCAAGAAATAACAAAACTGCCAAACTTCTCTCAAGTCTAAGCAAGGTGATTAATGGTAGTGAATTGAGGTGGAAGAGACAGAGGAGTAGAAAATAATATCACAGCTGAGCTTCGAAGTACAAGAAGAAGAAGGTCATCAAGCATTACAAGTAGGACCAAGGGTATTTGCAAAGTTCTAAATGGTCAGTTGTCAATATAACTTTGTTCAAGAAGGCATGCTGAACACGTGGTGGATGATGAGGTGAAAGGATATGAAAAGATACTTGAAGGATAGGTATTAATTACTATGGAAACTTCTTATTTACTATTGAAGTATTTAAATTATATCCAAAGGGCAATGGCAAATAAATTACTCTGAGATTTTACATATGGCAGTAACATTTATGTTGTAAGATAACCCTAATAACAATGTGGAGTTTATAAAGTCATTCTTCCTGTTAGAAATTGATTTCATCTCACAGTACTACAGGGTTTTATGGGATGTAGTATAGGGAAAAGTAGGAGACAGAATACCTGGGTTCTTCAAGTTATGACTTTTTTCTTTTTTTTTTTCCCACCATGTTTTTGATAAAATAATTAACCTCTAAGAAAGCTAATATTTTACAGATTGGCTGTCATGGGGTATATCCCATAATGTCCCTTTGACGTAATATTTATATATCACTTTCCTTCTCTTCTGAAGAAGATAGTATTATTGGCAAACCACTCAGTTACTCCAGCTCTTATTATCCTACTTACGGATTGCTTTGGACTTCTACTTTTTCACTCTCTCTCTCCCTCTTCTATTACCAGCAGGGTAAACATTTTATTGCTCATTTGCACCTCCTCTAGAGAGAAAAGTTGTTACAGACAAGCCAGTCAACATTTTATTTGCTTGAAATTCTTGTAAAAAGTTTAGTAAGGAGGAAGCATAAAAAAAATAATGAATACAATAAGCTCTGAGGATGTTCTGTACATTTCATTTCTCTACACTATGTTTCTTTCTTCTAACTTTGTACAACCAAGAGTTTGATTTAATTTTTTTTTAATCTTAAACTATATTATAATGTTTCCCTCCTTCCCCTATTTCATTTTCCAGACAAAGTAACTGAAGTAAATTCAGTGTTCCTATGAATATTACATCAAGTTAGTGACAGGTTTTCAAGTAGAATCCAAATCTTCTAATTCCTTGGCATTGTGGTTCCAATTCAGTCTAGCGTATACTCTCTAAAGATTCTTTTTTTTATTAATTATTTTTATTAACATATAATGTATTATTTGCCTCAGGAGTACAGGTTTGTGAATCATCAGGCTTACACACTTTCCAGTACTCACCATATCACATACCCTTCCCAATGTCCATAACCCAACCACCCTCTCCACCCCGCCTCCCCCCAGCAACCCTCAGTTTGTTTTATAAGATTAAGAGTCTCTTATGGTTTGTTTCCCTCCTGATCCCATCTTGTTTCATTTTGTTTTCCTTCCCTACCCCCCAGATTCCCTACTCTGCTTCTCAAATTCCTCATATCAGGGAGATCATATGATAATTGTCTTTCTCTGATTGACTTATTTTGCGCAGCTTAATACCCTCTAGTTTCATCCACGTTGTTGCAAATGGCAAGATTTCATTTCTTTTGATGACTGCATAGTGATTCTTAGGGATTAGACACATAAAACTCATAGGAAATGACTGCAGTTTCAGGATCCACAGAATACCACTGGCATTGAAAAAGAGCACAAATAGTAATTACTCCAGGCCAATAGGTGTCAACCATATTTAGTCTAGGCAATACAGCATGTATGGGTAATCTCTACTTCAATAAAATAAAAGGACACCTTAGTATATGGCCCCAAAATACTGATTAGAGAGTCTCCAGAGCACAATACTTGACTGAATTTAACATCTGGAATTACTCTACCTAGCTTAAAAAAAAAAAAAAAAAAGACTGGTGACATGTAAAGTTAATTACTAAGGGAATCCATGGACCACTGATAATCTGAGCTCAAAAGCACTGATTGCAGAAGTTGGCCTTGATTCCTTTATACCTCATCAAAAATTCCGTTTATTTATTTGTTTATTGATTGATGTATTCATTCTCTCAAAATGAGGATCTGCTATGTTTCAGGCTCTGTGCTACAACCTTAGCAGTAGACCAATACAGTTTCCATCTTAGAGTCATTCACAATTGAGTGAGGACAGATTAATAAACAAATATTTACTGTGCACAGGGGTAAATGTTATTAGAATAATTAACCATGACTTGTGAAGCACACAGGATGGGAAAAAAAAAAGCAACTTATATATCCTTGAGAAATTGTCCAAGACTACACTAATGTATCCTCCAGGTGGATGGGGAAAAAGTAAAGCAAAAACACATAGATTTAAGTAACTCATGTTAGGTATAGTATTTATAACTGTGCCAGTTGCTTCTTATACTTCTTGTATCCATTCGGTCGTAGCCAGGTTGCTTCAAGGGCTAGGGATCTTGGCTTTATTCTAGGAATAATGAAAAACTATCAGTGCTTTTGTTCTTCTTTAAAGCAGGAGAGGGATACAAACATACCTCTGTTCAAAAATGTAATTCTGCTGATAATATTAGAGGAAGGTGAGCCTCTATAATGTTTTGCCCAGGCTTACATTTTTTTCTGAAACACAAGTATAACAGTGTTGTTCATATTTAAATGTCTTAAACACATGTAATCTTGAAATTTGCTTTTGTTAGAGATATTACCCAGCCTTTCTTCACTCATTCTACTCCCCCACTCTTTCATGCTCATATCTTCATCTTAAACATTTTTTCCCCAGAATCCTATGTCACAGTGCCTTTTTTTTTTTTTTAATGTTAAATCAGCATTCTTTTTGTCCTTCTGCTTTTTCAGAAACTACTTGAGGGCGTTTCCTTGATTTGGTTTATCTTTGTTGACAAGATGAAGACAAATAAATATTTTTCATCCTGTAATCTTTTCTTTTGCTTGATTTCCATTCGTTCTTGTAGTCTTTGATCACAAAGAGAGCTGCCTGCATTATCATTAAATGTGCTGAGTCATTTGTAATTTTCTTTGAATGCTGAGGGCTTCAATGTCAGAGATGAGGTCCAAATCTGGTTGGTTTTTGAATATAATTGAGTCAAATTACATATTCTCATTGTACATCCTAATTTTTAATGAAGCTGAAATAAGAAGGGGTTGTAAGGGTGCGTGTAGTTACAAAATCTTTCATGAGGTAATAGAGAAATAGTGATTCATATCTTTCAATATTGTATTTTTAAATAGAAAAGCTACTTTAAAAAGAAACCAGAGGAAAAATAGAAATTGAAAGAAATATGGGACAATTCCAGTTTCAAAAGGAATAGTCTAAATTCAAAAGATGAACTAAAAGAGTTCTTTTTCAAATGAATTTTAGAATCATTATTTGCTTTTCAGAAGTAGAGTGCATCTATGTGTTGTGGTGGTGCTGTTCCCAGTGGCCTTCCTTATCCTTTGTTTAAATAACTTTAAATTTTTAATGAGTGTGGCAGATTTAAAAGGTGGCTATAATATTTTTTAGCTCCTACAATTAGGAATATATTTTCCATGTCTTGAATCTTGGCTTGGACATATTACTTATTTTGACCAAAAGGACATTAGGAAACATGATAGAACCCAAGGCTTGAAAGGTGCTTTCTATTTTTCTTGCTGCTTTTGCAACCCAGCTACCTTGTGAAGAGACTGATACAGCCTCCTGGATTCTGGAGAAGGGTAGCCTTATTGCAAGTCATCAGAAATGTGAGTAAAATCATCCAAAACCTGTGAGCCCCAAGTCAATCCAGCAGCACATTGTAGTTGTGCAAGTAAATCCGGCTGAGCTGATCAGAACTGCCCAACTGAGCTCAGCCCAAACTGCCAACTCATAGAATTATAGGTGAATAATCAATTATTATTAAGTCACTAAGTTTGAGGTTGATTTACAAGCATTAAAAACTGATACAGCAGGTTACTGTGTCTCCACTTCTGATAGGCTGAATTCTAAATTGGTTGCCAAGATTCTTACTTTTCCATACCCTATATAATCTGGGGATATTAAGGGGCATCACTCTTGTGATTGGGCAAAGCTGAATAGATTTTACAGATATAACTAAGGTCTCTGATCAGCTGACTTTGAATTAGTCAAGGTTATTTTGAGTGGGTCTGACCTAATAATATATGCCCTTAAGAGATCAGAGGGACTTCAAGCAGAAGCAGGATACTTTTCGTTTGGCCTTGAAAAAATAATCTGCAGTATTGTAGAGATGATCACATGACAAGGAATAGTGAACGGGTTTTAAAGCCCCCAGGTGATAGCTCGCAAGGAAATGGGAATCTTATTTCTCCAGCCAAAGATGTTCAACTACCAGTAGCTGGGAAGAGAAAATAGTGAGATAATAATTTGTGTTGCTTTAAGCTAAATTTGTGGTAATTTGTGATATACCAAGAGAAAACAAATATGCTAACCTGGCCCTTCAACTATTAGGTATGTTCAGAACTGATGATCCGTTTACAGGTTTCTTTGCCAGGTTGTAGATCTTGGTAAATGAGAGTAGTGAGATTCCTTGGCTTGGAGAAAGCCATTTTCTCTTCCTCTAGGCTTGCAGAAAATGAAGCCTTCTTCAATGTCATGTGAATATAAAGCAAAGAGGAAGATTTTATCTATAAGTGATGAGCTCTTCAAAAGCTAATGTTCAAGGGATTAGATTATATGACCTCTTGAGGGAATTTCTTGCCCCCCTAATGTTGTGGCTCAGAATAATGTCATCTTTTCTTGGTCCTAAAAGTGCTGAAAGGCACTCAAAATTATAAGTCAAAGTGCATGACTGATGGGCTTGTTAATGTTGAAAAGGAAATGGCTTGTTCTCTATTATAACACAAACAAAAGGAGCATAACTTCCACCAAGGAAAACAAAGACTAGAGGAAAACTGTCTACTGATAAAATAAATGGCATAATGAAGCCAGTAAAAGTCCCAGCTGGTTACAAACACGATACAGACTAGCCAGATCTCCATGTGGCAGAATGGATGCAGAGCTTTCTCTGACAGAACAATGACAAGAGATTTCAGTGAATATGCATTGATTTAGCAGGGCCTCGGACAAATCCATCTTTACTGAGTGGCATATACAAGTTCCCTGTCATTAAGTACAAATCAAAGCATTTAAAATGCATGCAAGAAAAATTTTTCAATCCTGCAAGGCTTAGCACCATGCAGAGAGCACCATAGGACATCAAATTTTTATACTGTTATTCCTGTACCACTTGCCTGGATCCATCTCACTCTCCACTCCGTAATTTGCACTTGATTCTTCTAACTTCTGACCTTTTGATGTGTTCACCCTGGAACTTTTGTAGTGGTAGCCTTTGCTTCCTTTCCTGAATGTGATTTACATTTCCCCCTGAATATGCTGTCTTTATCCCATCATGCTTAATGCTGAGAACATCCACTTGTTCAGGTGGCCATCTTCTCATTAAAAATGCCTCTGACTGAGATAGAATTTAGACATTATCATATCCCATGCAAATATTAATCTCACATAGCCATTCTAATGTTTTGAAAAGTATCTGGGTTGTCTTTATGAAGAATGAGGATTTTGAAGTAGGACTAGTGAGAGGAGTCATTTATTCATTCAATAGATTTTAATTAAACACCTACTACATTTTGGGAACAATTTTAGGATCTTAGAATATATCAGTGAACAAAACAAAGATCCCTGCCATCTTAATTTATTAAACTGTAATAGAAAATTGGTATCAAGAAATGGGAGATTGGAATCCATGTAAGAATTTAGGAACAGAATTGAAGCCTTATTAAGTGTTATTGATCAGACTAGGAAGTTTATCTATATTATCTATCTCTTTAAATCCTTCCAAAACGACTTGAAGTAGGTATTATTATCTCTACACACATTAAATGGTGAAATTTGAATTGAATCCATGAGTAATGTCTTAATTAGCCATGAATAAATAGTGTGATAGAAGTTATAGAACATGAGGTTTCAAGGCAAAAAGACCTGATTTAAGATTTTTCTCTACTAGCTACTGGGATTATGACTTTTAAAAACTCTCAGGTAATGTCCCCAGTTAACTATGATCTTTCATGGCCAAAACAGCATAGATCTGAGGTGGGTATGATGGTCTTTCCCATAAATTTATATTTTTATGTAACATAAACCTTAACGAGGCTATCCACATAGCAGCCATCTCTAGAGGCAATGTTGGCTCACAGAAACTTAAAGAACCTCTTCTAACAATTCAGTTCACCTCCAGAAAAGGGAGTTTATGGGGTGCCTGGGTGGCTTAGTTGGTTAAGAATCTGCCTTCAGCTCAGGTCATGATCCCAGGGTTCTGGGATCTAAGGATTTAACTCTGTTTGGCTCCCTGCTCAGCGGGCAGCCTGCTTTTTCCTCTCCTTCTGCCCATTCATATTTTCTCTCTCTCTGTCTCAAAAAAAAAAAAAGATTATATATATATAAAATTTAAAAAACAAAATGAGGGATTTACCCTCATTCAATCCCACTCTCCACAATATCGCTCCCTATCTTCTGTATCAGTGGTTCCCAAACTTATAGTATGGGAATCACTTGGAGACCTTATTAAAACATTAATAGCTATGTCCCACTACCACAGTTTCTGATTCAGTCAGTCTCAGGTAGGACCTAAGATCTGCATTTCTAATAAGTTTCTGGACAATGTCAATGCTTCTGGTCTGTTGACCATTCTTTGAGAACCACTGTCCTATACCCTTACTACCTCTTCCCATCCAACTTCCTTCTATATAACTCTTGACCCCTCATGCATGATTATACATATGAAGAATCTTCTCTTTGATGGTTCCAATATGCACAAACTTCAGGTACCTTGTTTGGTTCACTAATGTCAGTACTCTGCAACATAGTTCAAATTTCAGTTTTCATGTTATCTGTGAGTGATTGCTTAAAGTACAAATGTCCATGGTTCTTTAGTCCAATATCACTGTGTGAATAACAGATGTGTAAAATGACCAATGATGTCAGCTCTTTGAAAATCTGTTTTTTATTACTGTGTGCATTTGTTAGTTGTTTTGCCTGTAGACAGCAAAGCATGTCGTTGTTTTGCCTCTCAGTCTCCCTATAATAAAGCAATGCGACATTTTACAAAAATGGATAATCAAAAGAGAGAATTGGCCACAAAGATAAAAGTACAGCAAAGAAATGAAAAAGTGATAACAGCAGAAGAAGAGAAATTACAATAAAATGTAAATGGAGTAATAGAAGAAATTGCTGACTATGGATTATATAGACACTCACTATTTGAAAGACTCTAGATAAGAATCCAGAGGAAATTAGTGAAGGTGAATTTATCAACACACATGAAGAAAGTAGTTACGATGAAAAAAATGACATATCCTAGTGGAAGTAATGCCAGCAAAAACTTTACATTAAAGAAACTTTCGAAGATATTTAATGACAATGCAAGTGCAAAAGATAACATTTTGGAAGGTGATCCAAACTTGAAAAGTTATATAGCAATTTGCCAAAATATAGAAAAGATGTTCATTCCATATTTTTAAGTTATAGGACAAGAGAAGGAGAAGCACTCTTCAAATTATTCTTGAATACAAAGAAACAATGACTTTGTTTCTGTTTTTTCAATGTTTTTAAATTATAGTGTGTTAAATATTAGTTTTGTTGTGCTTCCCCCTCTCCCGCCATTTCCCTATATACCCACAATAGTTCGTAAGTCTTTTTAATGTTTTCACAAAACTTTTTAAAGGTCACAAAACAGTCATAATTCTTTGATTAAGTCTGTTCTGTAGGATTTCAATTTATATGGCAATTTTTGCATTCCTGCTCTATCATACAAATTGAGAAATATCAGTAACTGTTTATTTCTTTTTAAATATAGAAAAGCCCCCCCCACACACACACTTTTTTGGTTATAGTAGACTAACTTGTAAGTATCTACAGTAGAACATTTTACCAGAGTCCATGTCTTTACCTCTTAATTATCCTCCCCAGGATCTTTTCCATCCAGGAATGCTGTATGGTTGGAATTCACTGCTGTGTTCTAACCAATGACCTGATATTGGTAACCTACAGTAATAACTTTCTTATCCAGTTTCCACCCTTGCACTCACCCTAAAAGAAGTGCACAGTCTGGAGAGCCTACTTCCCACTGTGCCACTCTTATATGTCCATAACTTCCAAAAGTAGTTTCCTAGAGCTGCCATAACAGAGTACTACAAACTGGGTGGTTTGAAAAGGCCAAACAACAGAAATTTATTTTCTAACATTTCTAGCTTGGATAGAAGTCCAAAAGTCAGGGTGTTAGTAGGATCATGCTTGCTATGAAAACTACAGGGAATCTTTCCCTACCTGTTCCCATTTTCTGGTGGTTTGCTGGCAATTTTTGCTATTTCTTGGCTTTACCAGCATAATTCCAATCTCTAGCTCTGTCATTACATGGGAGTCTTTATATCTCTCTCTTTCCATGGCTGTCTTCTTATGAGGACACAAGTCATTTTGGATTAGGGGCCCAGCCTATTCCAGTATGAGTTAATTTTAACTAATTATATCTGCACTGTTCCTCTTTCTAAATAAGGTCCCATAGTATTCACCCTTACTATTATACCATAAGACCCAACTGAGGTCCAGATACTTGGCCTTGAGATCTAGCCTCTTAGTCTCCAATACTTCCATAGTATATTTGGAATATTAATTCCTAGGCACAGAGTCGTTATAAGCATTAATTAAACATACTTGTAATGCATGTGTTAAAGGTTCATGGCTCCTTAAACATTAGTTCCCTCTGAGCACCTCCCCACCCAAGCGCTTATAAATTAAATCACTCATTGAACGAACACTTGACATTTACTGTCTTATATTACTGATAAATGCCACTATGTTAGATCATCTAACTAGACTGTAAAAATACCAAAATAATTATGTATTGTATATGACTTTGTATCTCCAAAGAACCTAGAACTTGGCTGAATATAATAAGATGTTTTAAAAAGCTTTATAGGCTATCTCATCACTGAATAAAGTTAACTGTGTATGAAAACATATTATGACTTTGGTTCCTAAATAATTAGATCAAGACAAAAATCAGACTTCATAATTGAAATTTGAAAGAAGAGGTAGAATCTAGCAGAATTATTGCATATACAACTGTTTTAGTTTTCTTTTTTTTTCTTTCAGAACAACATGGGCATATGATTATTAAACAAAACTAACAGCATTTTTCTTTGCAAAAGGCTTTCTAGTCAGGTAAAAGTAAACAGATTATCACAGCTTTGAAGGGAGGTAAGTACCTTAAATTGAATGATTTTGGATGGAAGTGTGAGAAATTCTGATATTAGATTTTTCTAGTTATAAGCTTCACAAACAGTAGATTTTCTTATAAAAAGAACGTGTAGAATTGTTTCCTGAGACATTTAAAATGTTTAATGGTAGAATATCTGGGAAAAGATATAGGATATATCAATGAAACTAGGTAAGAGAACTCAAAATAGCTTTAAGTATATATAAGCAATCAGTATAAATGAAGAATGTCACTTAAATTCATTGGAGAAAAAAATTATTTTTGTAATAAATAATGTTGGCTAAATTTGCTGTCCACTTGAAAGACAACAAAGGAGGATTATAGTCACACCATTTGGGAAAAAAATAGACTTAAAATTTTAATGAAAATATAAAACAGTAAAAATATTAGAAAAATTTAGGAGAATGTTTAAACCAATCTTAACTACAAATATATTAAAGTAAAAAGAAGGAGAAAGATATATCGTGCAAACACTAATCAAAAAAAATAGCTAGATTAATATCAGGTAAAGTAGACTTCAAAACAAGAAAAATTATTCTGGATAAAGAGAAATACTATATAATGATGGCAAAAATGATGATGTGCTCAATTCTCCAGGAACACATAAAAATCTAAACATGTGTGAACTTCTCAGCAGAGTGCTAAAGCACACAGTAAAAAACATAGAACTAGAAGGAAAAATAGAAAAAAATCCAAAAAGAGAAAATAAAGATGTAGAAGAACCAAATTACCCTATAACCAGTAGCTCTATTTGAGTTTTATAACATTTCATTCAACAGCATCAGAATACATTTTATTTTCAAATGTACATAGACCATTCATTTAAGACAAGCTGTATTCTGGTTCATGGAACAGATCCTGACAAATTTAAATATTAAATATGAAGTACATTCATTCACCATAATAGAATGAAAACTAAAAGTAAATAACAAAAAGATAGCTGCAAAATATCCAAATATTTGGAAATTAAGCAACTCATGTCTAAATAACCCACCATTCAAGTAGGAAATCTCAAGGACAACTGAAAAATATTTTAGACTGAATAAAAATAAAAATGCAACATATCTGAATTTGCAGCATGCATCAATAACAATGTTTACTGTTAAACCTGTTGATTGATTAAACCTTAGAACTGAAAATCTGTCAAATAACTTTAAAGAGAAAAAGAAACTAAAGAACAAACCAAACCCAAAGCAAGTAGAGGATCAAATGATAAATATAAATAATAAATAAAATTAAAAATAGAAAAACATTAGATAAAATAAACGAATAATTAATAAAATTGATAAATCTCTAGCCAGACTGATAAAGAAAGTAAGTGAGAAGACATGATTTACCATGTCAGTCCTGAAAGAAAGGATATAACTGTAAATCCCATAGACATTAATACAACAAAAGGAACAAAATGAACAGCTCAAAATATAGACACCATAGATATTAATGGGAGATATTATAAATGGACATTACAATAAATAAAATAACTAAAGGGATAACATAAACAACTCTAGTCCTATAAATTTGCAACTTAGGGGTAATGTATTAATTAACTGAAAGACACAAACTACTAAAACCCAAGTAAAAATAGACAATGCATAAGTCACATATCAATTAAATTGAGTTCGTAGCTAAAAACTTTTCTGAAAAGGAAGATTCAGCTCCAGATTTTTTTTTGATATTTTATTTTTACCAAATATTTCAGAAAAAAATTCTGCAGAATGTATTCTAGAAAATATGAGGGAACACTTCCCAACTCCTTTTATGAGGTCAGGTGAGCATTACTTTATTACCAAAATTACATAAAGACATTACAAAAGGAAAAGAAAAGGACAATATCATTTATGAATAAAAAATCCTTAAAAATATTAACCAACTGGATCTAGAAGTATATAAAAAAGATTTGTCATAAAAAAGTGGGGTTTATTCCAAAAATGCTGGTTCAGAATTCAAAAATTAATCAATGTAATTTATCATATTAAACGATGAATAAAGAAAAATCATATAATCATCCAAATCAATGAAAAAAACTATTTGAGAAAATCCAGTAGCTGTTCCTGATTTTAAAAACTTCCAGCAAACTTGCAAGATAAGGGAGTTAACTTAGCTTTATTGAGAATAGCTATACAAATCCAAAGTAACCAAAACCAAACAAAGAAAAAATGCAGCTAACATCATATTTCATAATAGTGACAAACTGAAATTTCCCTCCTAAATTTGGGAACAAGTCAAAGATGTGCTCTTTTTCCCTATTGTGCTGGATGTTCTAGCCTGGGCAATAAGGCAAGAAAACAAAATAGAAGTCATCCAGATTTGAAAGACAGAAGTATTGCAGACATCATGCTTGTCTACATTTCAAATCCCAAATAATCTACCAAACAAGCAAAAAAACTCTCAGAAGTTAGCATGGTTGCAGAAGCAAAGTCAAAGTATAAAAATCAAATGCATTTCTATATTTAGCAGTGAATAAAAAAACCTTGAAATTAGAAAGCAGACTGTTGATAGGATGCCCAATTTCTGATCTGGGCATGTAAGGAGTGTGAAAGTCATAACTCTTGTCCCCAAAACAACAAAAAAAAGCAAAAAAAAAAAAATTGACAACTCTTCTTAGATCCATCAGAGTTAAGATCACAGAGAAAACTGTTGTCCTGAAAATTGAAGACAGATATCTGGTTTCAAAGAATCACGACTTACTGGAGCAGAAGCCTAGGAGAGAAACTGCTATTGGAATCAGTACCAGAATAGGAAAAATTAAACTCTAATTAACAGATTGCTGGAATCTCAGTGTGGATAAATTTGAGATTTGAATACTTCTAGGGTACCTTGTGCTAGGGATGTCCCTATACTTTCATGAATTTTACCTCCAGGAGCCCTACCAGATTTGCACAGTGAAGGTCAGAGAAAAATCTCCTTATGCACAGGGAGGGCAAAAGTAGTCCTTTCAAAATATGCCCAGAGCATTTGTTCTTCTTAATAAGACTGTCCCTCAAGGAAAATTATTTTATCAGAGCCTAACTGACATGAGGGAAGGGAAATACTCAGTTCTCTCCCCATCTGAACTTTCTGTCTCACCAAAGGGTAGGGGGAAACTGAGAAGTATATGTAAAGGTCACAGCTCATGGGGAGAGATTGACTAAAAGACTGAGACCCAGTCACAGAATTTCAGAACAGTTACCCTCCACCCATACCTTACCACCATATTGATAAATAACAAAAGGTGATTCACAGACCTGTACCCCTGGGGATAAAAATATATGTTTATAAAAGTGAATGCATATTGCATCACCACTTCCTCAAATCTTAAGTGGGTAGGAGAAGAATAAATGAAACAAGAAGGGATTGGGAGGGAGACAAACCATAAGTGACTCTTAATCTCACAAAACAAACTGAGGGCTGCTGGGGGGAGGGGGGTTGGGAGAAGGGGAGTGGGGTTATGGACATTGGGGAGGGTATGTGCTTTGGTGAGTGCTGTGAAGTGTGTAAACCTGGCGATTCACAGACCTGTACCCCTGGGGATAAAAATATATGTTTATAAAAAATTAAAAATTAAAAAAATAAAAAAAATATAGAATGGAAAAAAAAATACAATGGAAAGAATTATATACTGAAGACCTTATTTTAAAAGACATCTTTAGGGAAACACAAAGACAATAGGGAGAACAAAAATAAAGGCATTAGAGGAAAGTTTAACCTCTGACAATTACAGGAAAAACAGTAAATGCAGCCTCCTAGTCATATAAAAATCACCCCTCAAGCTGGTCTCAGTTCCCTTTACCTAACATATCAAATCTGACTTACAGTTAAAAATTACAAACATACCAATAAACAATACAGCTTGAAGAGAAAGAGTAAGACTCATAGCCAGGCACAGATATGGCAGTACTTTTGGAATCATCAGATCAAGAATTTAAAACAACTATGATTAATATGCTAAGAATTCTCATGGAGAAAGTGGACAATATGCAAAAACAGATTGATAAAGTAATCGGGAGATGGAAACTCTAAGAAAGTATTAAAAAAAAACCTAGAAATTAAAAACATTGAAAGAAATGAAGAATGGCTTTGATGGGTTTATTAACAGACCAGACAAGATGAAAAAAGTACCCATGACCCTAAAGAAATATCAACAGAAGCTTCCAAAAACAAAATATAAAGAAAAAAATGAAAAAGATGGAACAGGATATCCAAAACCTGTAAGCAATCACAAAGGTATACATGCATGCAATGGGAATACCAGAAGAAGAAGAAGAAAGAAGCAATCAAACAGAAGAAATATTTGAAATAATAATGATTGATCATTTTCTAAATTTAATGTCCATGACAGACAAAACCCCCCAAGTATCTAGGAAACTCAGAGAACACCAAGTGGAATAAATACATTAAAAAAAAAAAAAAAAAAAAAAAAAAAAAAAGGAAAGAAAAAAAAAAGGGGAGAGGGGTCAAAGACAAAGAGAAAATCTTGAAAGAAGCCAGAGAAGAAAGGCACTTTATCCTGTGATGGGCAAGGATAAGAATCAATAAAATGTCTCTTTAGAAACCACATAAGCAAAAAGAGAGTGGAGTGAAGTATTTACAATGTTAAAAGAAAATAAAACAAAAACAAAAATAAAAATTTCACCAACCTAGAATTCTTTGTCCATTGAGATTACTCTTTCAAATAAGAAATTATTTCTCAGACAAATAAAAGTTGTGGTAATTTTTCATCAGCAGACCTACTTTGGAAAAAAAAAATCTAAAATAAATTCTTCAGAGAGAAGAAAAAATATATAGAAATCAAATTTACATTTAAAAAGAAACAGTATTAGAAAAGGAATAAATGTAAAAAAAAAAAAACCACCTTTAATTTCCCTTATTCTTAGGCTGATGTAACACATAACTGGTATTCAAAATAATAGCAGTAATCTAATTATCATAGTTTATGGTAAAATGAAATGAATAATAACAATGTTATAAGGAACAGGAGAGGAGAATCAGGATTACTCTGTTATAAGGTATTTGCACTACTTGTGAAATAGTTTAGTTTTATTGGAAAATGGACTTGGCTCATTGCAAATGTATATTGCAAACGCTATGGCAACCACTTAAAAACAAAAGAAAAGGTATAACTGATATAAGAGAGAAGAGAAAATGGAACAAAATAAAATTCTTAATTAATATCATAGAAGACTATTAAGGAGTGGAAGACAGAGAGGAGAAGGGAGGAGGAGAAAAAGAAAGGAAAGAAGGCAGGAAGGAAGAAAAGAAAAGGAATGAAGGAAGAAAGGAGGGAAGAAAGGAAGAACAAAGGGCAAAGAATAGAAAGCAATAAAGTACATATTAATCCAACTATATCAACAGTCACTCTAAACATCAGAGGACCATATTTACCAATTAAAAGATAAAGGTTGTCAGTCTGGATAAAGGAAGAGTACCCAACTACTTATTGTCTACAAGAACCCGCCTTAAATATAAAAATACAGAGAAGTTAAAAGTAAAGAAGTGGAGAAAATATACTATGTTGACTCTAGCAAAAGAAAGCTGGAGCAGCCATATTGATTTCAGACAAAGCAAACTTCAGAACATGAAAAATTACCAATGATGTATTCAGACATTATATAGTGATAAAAGGTTTAATTCTCTAAGAAGACATAACAATTCTTAACATGAATTCACCTAACAAGAGATCACCAAAATACCTGAAGCAAAAACAAAAACAAAAACAAAAACAAAAACAAAACAAACAAACAAACAAACAAAACTAGATGGAAATGCAAGGAGAAATAGACAAATCCACTCCTGTTTTTGGAAATTTCAACATCCCTCTTAAGGTAACTGACAGATACAGCAGGCAGAAAATCAGTAAGGACATAGTCAAACTGAACAGTTCCATCAATCAACCAGATCTAATTGACATTTATAGAAAACTTTATTCAACAAGAACAAAGTACACATTCTTCTTAAGCTCACATGAAGCATTCACCAAGATAGACAATATTCTGTGCCATAAAACCCATCTTAATGAATTTAAAGAATGGGAATCATGTAATGTATACTCTCAGAAAACTATGGCTTTAAACTAGAAAGCAATAATAGAGAGGTGTAAACCACCTAAACACCTGGAGATTAAATAACACACATGTCAAAAAAGAAATCTAACAAGAAAATTTAAAATATCTTAAACTAAAAAGAAATTAATATACAACCTATTAAGTTTTGTGAGATGCAGCAAAAGCAGTGTTTAGAAGGGAAAATATAGCTTTGAATGTGTAATTTGAAAATAAGAAAGATCTAAAATCAATTTAAATTATGTCAAAAGTAAGCAGAAGAAAATAAATAATAAAAATGAGAGTAGAAATCAATGAAATTGAAAATAGGAAATTGATAGACAAAATCAATGAAAACAAAAGCTGGTTCTTTGAATAGATTATAAAATTGGTAAGTCTGTAAACATGTTAGCTAAGAAAAAATGAGCAATAGCACAAGTTACTAATGTCAGAAATGGAAAAGGGGTTGTTGCTACTGATCCCATGGACATTAAACGAAAAATAAAGGAATATTATGAACAACTTATGCTCGCAAATTTGATAATTTAGCTGATTATATAGAGTGGGCCAATTTCTTGAAAGATAGAATCTACCAAAACTCACAGAAGAGAAACAGGTCATCTAAACAGGCATACATTTATTTAACTTATTCAATCAATAATTAAAAACCTTCCAAAACAGAATGTGCACATCCAGATAGGTTTACTGGTGAATTAAACCAGCATTTTGGAAAGAAGTTATGTTAGCTTTCCACAATCTCTTTCAGAAAAATAGAAGCAGAGGGATTACTTCCTAACTCTATGAGACCCACACTCATAGCGTGGGTCTTAAGGAAGTATTAAACACTTCCTTAATACCAAAACATGAGAAAGACAAAAAAGAAAGGGAAACTACAGACCAATATCTCCCATGAATATAGATTCAAAAATACTCATAAAATACTATCAAATAGGTAACAGCAACAATATATAAAAATAATTATACATTATAAACAAGTGGGATATATTCTAGGTATACAAGACTGGCTCATCATTTGAAAATAAATTAATGTAATCCATCATAAATAAGTATTTAAGAGGATCCAGACCCATTTAAAATAAAAACTTTCAGCAAATAAGAACAAAAGAGTACTTCTCCAACTTGATAAAGAACACTTACAAAAAACGTACAGTTAAGTTTATACTTAATGATGACAAAATAGATGCTTTCCCACTAAAAGCAGGAACAGAGAGCTAGGATCATCTCTCTCTCCTTTCCTAATTCAGCAATGTAATGGAAGTCTTAGCTAATGCACTAAGACAATAAAAAGTATACAAATGGGGAAGGGATCTATAGAACTGTCTTTGTTTGCAGATGACATGATTTTCAATATAGAAAGGGCTATCATGAGGGAATTTTGAAGGTGATTAAACTCTTCTTTATGGAGGTGTAGGGCTGGATATACCTTTGTCAGATCCAACAAAACTGTATCAACCAAGAATGAATTTTCTCTATATAATTAAAGTAAAACAAAATAAATCTAGGAAGTAAAATAAAATAGATCTGTAAAAATAAATCTATAAAATAAAACTCTATATAACAACAACAAAAAAACAGAATGTGGAGGAAAGAGAAAATGCAGATAGAAACAAGCAGATCCAATTGTATTACATACAAATCACATCATCACACTGAAGAGGTTGGAGGGGAAAAGCTGATGGAAGGATGCTGGTAATGATTTAAGTGGATAATATAGGGCTAAAGACAAAAATAATTGTACACAAGCACTGTACATCTGTTTGTGGATTTGTTTCTCACAGGGTATAGGTAAACCTGTATGAAGCTATTTATAAATTAGGGTTGAACAATTGAGGAGATACATTGCAGATAATGAGAAACATTTTTACAGTGGAAGAATAGAATACAATTAAGAAAGTGAGAAAGGTTAGAACAAGCTCAGTGGTAGTAAGTTGGAATCAACTGAATCACTAGGGGCACACTTTTTTGTAAATATATATGCAGTGGAAATAAATGGTGTTTGTGTGTATCTGGGGTAGTATATATGCATATATTTTCTAGTTCTATCTGCTAAGCAATTAAAAATGAATGATGTAACAGTAGCACTGAGCACACCTACTGCTCACATATTGGTTTCTAAATGACATTCTCCATTAAAACAAAACAAACCAAACAAGTGGATTATAGGGATAAAATAGGAAAAATACAAGATATGCTTAGTATCTTATAATATTTACACATATGTGGGCATGTCAAAGGGCACATGAGGCAACCTGAAAGTTCTATGTGTCCAAAGTTGGAACAATTTGAACAAAGTGATAGTACTTAATTAAAATAAAAAGGATAAGAGAATTATTGAAAGTTCCATACTATTATAAATAAATGAATACAAAAATGGATGAGAGAGAGGAACAGCTTTTCCCTACAGAATAATTACCATTAGTAAATGTTGAAGGCAAGAGAGAAAGAAAATTACCCTATTAGGACATAACAGCTAATTGCCACAAGCGTTATTATCAATGATTCTGAAAATTAGTAGCAAAAGGAGGATACATGCATTGTTTCCAGTTACTCACTTCAGAATATTCAATGCTTACAAAGTAAAAATAGTAACTTAAAAATTCTAGCAGATACAACCTCAAATGAATCAACAATGTTAGCATTGATCCTAAGACATATTAGTACTGTATACCTTCTGAAATGATGCACTGAGTAGGGCATATCACTTTCTGGATATTATTTTCCCAAATAGAAAATTTCAATTGAATCATGGAAAATTATAAGATAAAACAAATTGAGGAGCATTGTATAAAATGGCCATACTCTTCAATGTGTCAGGGTTATGGAAGAACTTGGGAACTGTCACAGACTGAAGGAGACTAAGAGTGTGACAACTAAATGCACTGAGGAATCCTGGATTCGATAATTGAATAGAAAAACCATGCTAATGGAAAAACTGACAAAATACAAATAAGGTCTTTGGTTTAGTTAATAATATTGTACTAATGTTAATTTTTATAACTGTTCAGTGCCTGTGTAAGATGTTATCAGAAGCTTAGTAAAGGGTATACATACAACAAACATCTGTACTATTTTTGCAACTCTTCTCTAAGTCTGGAATTATCTCTAAAAATACCTTTGAAATATGTGGAGCATCCATTTAGGTAGATCTTAAAAATATCATATACAAATGGTGAAAGAAACTTATGAAAATAAAAGTAAACTCTCTAGCGGTCTGGACAATGCAAATTAAATTACAGCGTGATGCTCTATTTTACCCACTGGGCTAGCCAAAATTTTTAAGGATATGGGCAAACACATTCTTATACACTTTTGGCTGGAGCATGACCTGTTACAGATTTTTGGGGTGAATCATCTTCCATCATCTTTTACAACTAGAAAGATAACATGCTCTCAGGCCCTGCATCTCTTCTTGAGGAATTTATGCCATTGGAATAAAATTATTAGTATATATGCATGAACATGGATTTTCTTTGCTTTAATATTGTGGTAAAACAACAAAGTGAAATAGCAATATGAAATCCTGGAAACAACCTGAAAATTCATCAATAGAGGGATGTTACTTGTGGCAAATCCTATACTATGAAATATTTTGCACTTATTATGAGTTAGATCCATTCTATATTATGTGATGTGGCTATATAAATATATAATTATGTTTATATAAATATAAATATATGATCAGCTTATTATGCTTTGCTTATGTATGTACCTGCTTAACTGCTGCCCAAATCAAGATACAGGAAACCTATAGATTGTAGGTTTCCAACTACTTAGAGACTCCTCCGGTCCATTCCAGCTGATGCCTCCCCAAAGGAAATCAGTATCTCAACCTCTAACACCATAGTTTTGTCTGATTTTGAACTTGATATAAATGGAATCATAACCAAATGTCATTGTTAAAGTTACACTAAAATAAATTAGAAGGGGTTGCTAAAAGAGTAAATAAATAAATAAATAAATAATCCCATATTCATAATTACAAACAATGGCAACAGACATTCCCATATATAAAAGTGTGCAGACACTTTCATATGAATTCAGGGAAAGGAGTGGAGGAACACACCCTATCTCAGGGAATACCCATCTCATGGAATGGGAAAGACATGCAAGTGGGTGGAGAGGTGATGGTAATGGTTGTTCTATTGACACATTTTTGCAAGTTAAAATAAATACACATTACTTTCATAAAAAATGATTAATTTTATAAGAGCAAAATCTCTCCATGCTCTCTTTATTTCTTTCTTTTTCTCAACCCTCTCTAACTGCTCATCTTTACCCTCTGAGATGTAGAAATAAATGTCTGAACAATGGGGAAAAAGAAAGAACTATTAAAGTCCCATAAAGAGCCATGATTGTTAGTTTGGGGACATTTTGAGACGTCTGTTTTCAAATAGCTCTTCTTTGCAATATTTACCCTGGATCAGGTTCTGCTGACATAGGTTAAAGCCACCCCTCAGAAGCTGGGAACCCTTTTTGTAAATTTGATTTAATAAAAACCATAGACAATGATTCACATGAGATAGGGAGACTCAGTGTGCCTGGGTCTTAATGGACCCCTAACCCTGTAAGATTCCTGAACTGCATAGCATACTCTAAATACTACACATATACTGAGCGAGAATACATTGAGTCTTGTACTATAAGATCAATAATAATAATAATAACCTCATCATCATTAATAATAATAATAATGTAATAATGCTATGAATAATAACACAAACAGCTAATTTTTCTTAGCACATCCTACTATTTTCCATCTGCTTTTTGCAGATGGAGGAAATGAATCTAAGGGAGCAAAATAACTTGCCCAAAGTCACAATATGTGGCATGGTTAGGATTTGAACATAGGAAGTGTCAAGAGCCCTTGTTTGTTTGTTTTTTTTTTTTTTCTAATCTAATGCATCTCCAAAATATCTAATGTTTCTGAAAATATAAATAGGGTACTCTAGACCTCAATTGGCTTTATTTATTTATTATGCTATATAACTTGGTTTCTTTTGATTTGCTGTGAATTTACAGAATTATAAACTCAGAAAATTTGAATGAGTGGAGACATTGAGATCATTGACAGTGGACATATATTGAGTACTTACCATCTAAAAGCCCATCACTCATATTTTGTACTAACATCATAGTACTCTGAATTTTCCAAAAGTGTACACCAACTCAGTATGTCTCTTCTCAGGCCTTTTGTCTTTAACAAATTCAGAGAAATTATTTGGTGATGCATTTAGGGTTTCTAAGCATCAGGGCAATGTTAGATTAACATTGTTAACAAGGTTAGCATTAACAAGTGAAATTTCTTTAGGTCTCACTCATAGAACTTACATTTAAGAATCAGGAATAAATGTTAACAAAGAAAGATAGTAAAAAAGCAAAGCAAAACAAAAACAGTAAAAAACAGTGGTGCTTGTGTAGTATTTCACCATTTAGAAAGTGCTTTCTTGAACAGTACGTAAAATTTAAGTTCTATAAGTGGTAGGATTTTGATTTATTTGATTTATATCTGATTTATTTCAAGAATCTGGAATAGTACCTAAAATTAGAGTGATTGTTAAATGAAAATTTGTTGAATGAATCCTTTGACATACATTATTCCCATTTTTCAGGGAGAAAAAGAGAGGCAGTGAGAATTTAAATGATTTGCCCATGATTTGAAAGTGAAAGAGCCAGAGTTGGAATATAGGTCTTTATTGCTGAATCCATTGCATATTTTTCTGCCCCTCTACTCTGACAAACCAAGCAAAAAGCATATCCCTGCTTCAACCAATATTTTAAATCACCTACCATTATCTGAAAATTGTAACAACAAATAACTGCACCTTTTTTAATATTTGGTAAAGGCAGGGCAATATTTTTCTTCTATTTTCTGAGACAGTGCTGAGAGAGTTGAGATGTCAGAAATAAGTTCATATTTGAAATACTTTATATTGATAAATAAAAAATATCAAAAATGTATTTTTCACATAGGTAGAAATGTCTATATTATTTCATTGTGTCTGCAGCAAAATGACTCCTCCCATGGAAAATAATAACCACAGTCACTGGCAAATCCCAAAGAATTTTCTAAAAAATAGAAACTTTTAAGTGAATTTATAATTTAAATATATTTTGTTATATAATACTGTTGAAATTTGACAATAGAGTATATGATTATTCATTCAACAAGTATTTATTAAGTGCATGTTAAGTACCAGGCTCTATGCTATTTGTTAGAGATATGGTTCTGCCTGCACAGAACTCACAATCTATCAGAGAAGGTAAACCCTAAATAAAAATTCATATGAATTAGGTATTAAGATAATAGAAGCCCA
This sequence comes from Mustela nivalis, assembly GCF_964662115.1. Lineage (NCBI taxonomy): Eukaryota > Metazoa > Chordata > Mammalia > Carnivora > Mustelidae > Mustela > Mustela nivalis. The sequence continues at coordinate 49,287,219 of NC_139023.1, read as the reverse complement.
TGATGTTCTGGCCTCCAAACATGGCCTCAGATCTAGAAATAAGGAAAGGTTAGAGAAAGAGCAAAGTGTAAATGGAGGCCTGGAGGTTAGGTGGGGAATAGCTAGGGAATAGAGAGTTAGAGAATGAAGTTCAAGGAAAACCAACATTATGTATATGTGAAGGTCCAGAGGTGAGAGAGAACCTGACACCTCAAGAAACTGGGTTACAGAATGTACCAGAATATTTGGAGTATAGGGCGGCAGTGGGAAAAGGAAGATGGGAGGCCAAAAAGAAGGGTCTACCACATGGAGGCCACATCAACAATGTTGAGGATTTGGGACTTCACAGGATGTTTCTAACCTGGTTAATGGCAAAATTAAATATGCATATTTGAAAGAGCTTTCTTGCTGCTTTTTTGAAGTCTCTAGGAGGTATGCTATCAACAGACTTAGTTTTGCCCTTTGTATTTTATAAATGCTTGATGTATTTAGTTGAATTGAGGATTTCATGCATAATTCCACAAATAGTTTCCTTTGTTTTATATTTATATCCTGCCTACTCCCAAAAGGATTTGAGGGCATAGGGCAGATTATGGATTTAAGGTAAAGTTTCCTCTCAAAGCTAACTGGTTTATAAAACTAGAAGTGATATAGGAAAGTAGGATTTGCTTGTCCCTAAATAGTCATGGGTCTCTGCTAATTGTGAGCTGTCTGAATCTAGGGATGATGCTTAGTAGATGTTCAATTATTGTTTGGTTGTAAGTGAATAGAAGAATCAAAGTCTTACTGAAAATGTAAGATACGGATAACCTGCATGCAATGGTAAGTACTGGACCAAGCACTGAGCAGCATGAAGAGTGGTGCATGAAATAGTCTCTTTCTAAAGACCCCTTTGCTCCTGGAGGGGTGATCATATACCCACAGTCAGGCAGTAAGGGTTGCATCACCACGCGGGCCCCACAAACTGAAGACTGAATGTGAAAAACGCTGTCTGAGAGGTAGAGAGTGTGCATTCCCTAATGCGAAGCACAGTATTTTTATTTTTTCCTCATATCAACCCAATTTGCAAAAGTTCAGATGCTTGTTCAAACCGAATTCAAACTCTAAAGCCTTGGGGGGTTTTCCCGTCACTGCTTGTATTCTAGTTTTGAAAAATAACAGCAGGATGACTTAATTAATTATCCCTTCTTTCAGTTTTCCATCTAAAGGAGATGAATACCTTTGCGTCCCACAAATCAATGAGCCCTGGTACTTCCTACAGATAGATTAGCACATCTGTAGTTTAAAGCCAGTTTGTATTAGAAGGGAAAAATATATTCCCATGAGGAATGTTTAGGGGATCAATTCATAAGCAAAGAAAACATGCTATTCTCAGCAAGGAAACAATATATTTTGCTTCTGTTGCTATGATTAATTACACACCACAACACAGAGAGTGTTTTTAAAGAGCCATAGTCAATCTTTTAAGACCCACAAGTTGACCTGCATTAGAAGCTGAGGAGGAATTGCACACTAATTCTGAGCAGCTTTGTGTTAACAGGCCTGTTGTGTGAGAAATTATGGATATTAATAAAAATGCACAGCCTTTGTACAACACTTAAAGTAGGCAGTGTTGCCCCACCTCTTGTGACTGATTCTACTAATGAATCACACTTAAAACAATCAAACCCTCTTTCCTGAGAGTCTCGCCAATTATACGGCAGTGAAAATGAGGATGAACTGGGTTCCGTAAAATTTCAGTAATGCTCGTGCCCTTCCAGATTCCTCCTCCTAGCCAATACACTCACAAATAAATGTCTAAGAGGAAATTATGAGACAAGTTACTCATCTTAAGTCATAAGGCTGTTTTTCTGATTCTGTGTTTAAGGTCTCATTCAGTCATTTACATTCTATACTCAGTGACAAAGAAGAAGAGAGAGGGGGGAAAAAAAGGAAAAAAGACATAGTCTTTCAAAGTCAGGACCTGCATACAATTTATCTCTTTTCCCTACCTTCCTATCTGAGCTTTCCCTTCCTTTGTCCTCACTCACCTTTCCACTCTTAAGTAAGGAGACAAACTCTCCTCCAAGTACCACACCTTGTTCTGAAGCAATCTGATGATCCATTACACCAACAATACTGTGTTCGTGTTTTGCAAAATGAAGGAGCCACACCTCTTCGGTGAAGTGTTCTGCTTCCTGTGACCTTCTACCTACACCATGTCATTTTATTTCATTTGCACTTTATTAGTCTGTCCTTGTAAGGCAAAGATGCAGACACTTAGCACTGATTTTCCACCTCTTGTCTCTGAACACCTTTTCCCTACCATACAAAACTATGTACTCCTACCTGGGACTGTATAAATAATAGTCAATTTGGTTTCAATTTCAGGCAGATGACCCCTGCCTTTACACAGTGACCCCTGGCAATCATAAGAAATGAAGCATGAGCTCTGCCCACCCATATGTGGAGAAAGGTTGGAGACCATTTCCGTGAGTTTTTTCCCCATCTTTCAAGCTCCATTGCCACTGGTACATTTTCAGCAATGACCTGGAATGGGACCTTGAAAAAGCTTAGAATCAATTCCAGTTTGTCCACTGCACTGACACCTGGATAAAGGGAAATGACTTGAAAACCCGTAAGTTTGAGGACCTACAACCTGACTACCAGGAAAGCATAAGGCTTCATTTCTGATCCACTGGGGCAGTGTGGAGGTTGATGAAAATATGAATTGGTGGCCTGAAGAAGAGCCCTCTCTGTGGTATGGAATGTTTCAATATTTTAAATCTCTATTACTCTAATATCTCAGTAGCAGGCATTCAAAAACTTGTCAGTGTTTGTAAAGTTTTGTTCTGGAACCAAAATAATGGTCCTTGATTTTTAAGAACTTGGAATCAAAAGAAAAAAAAAAAAGACAGAGAAACATACCAACACGTAAAATATGTCAGATTATCTATCTAGTGTTAACATGACTCGAATAGAGTTGGGCAGGATTAATTTTTGAAGAATAAGCAGACATTGGCAAGATTTCTATGAATTATTTCATTCATTGTTGCCTCAACTACTTTGCAAGTATATCCAGCAGGTCCCTTCAGTCAGCTCATCCTCCTGGAATTATCTTGGCTCTAACTCTTAAGAGTCTTTCAATTAGATTGACTTTGTGTTTGTAAATCTTGTATAGGTTCCTTCTTTTTTCATAGCTCCCTGAACTAATGCCTCATGCACGTCCCACATTATACTATGAGTGCCTGATTCTATGTTGGTTTCAAATCGTAGGCTGGAGGACCTTGAGAAACTTTATCTCATCTACTTTTCTTTTCATGTTTTTTTTCCTTTTATTGATCATCTATCTCCATGTCTATTGCATTAATGAGTATGAGTTGAGGGTATCTGATAAAGGCATGTAATAAGAATATGATATAGTAAATATATGATGCTAGAGTAGGTTAGAAGTGGGAACGAATGAAGAAAACACTGGAAATGCAGATGGAGAAGAATGTTGCTATGCCAATGATGAAACAGAGGTGTCCTCCTTTACAGGATTGTCTCTTTACTTTTTTTCCTCATTCGAGAGTATAATTCCTTACTGCAAATGTGAAAATAAGACATCATATCAAGCTTGCTTTCCCAATTACAAATCTCAGAAAACTGGGAAAAAAAAAAAAAGGTTTTAAAATGAAGGAAAGCCAAGGAGAATGTGAAGAAATAAACCAAAAGCCACTCTTCCCTGGAGAATACAGGGAAAATGACAATTTGCCATATAGAGTGTCAGAATTTTTTTTTTTTTTAAAGTACTGGTCATGCAATTAGTTAGGCTGATGGGTTAAATATTCACCTTGATTAACAGAAACACAGAAAGGGCATTACATGGAGAAATTATACAACATATTTACCAAATGTAATGGTCTGATTCTATCACCATATTTGTAGAACATAATAAAATGTGTCCTTGACTAACAGGTATTTTACCTTAAAGTGCTTTTCTTAGTGTTATGAACTTATTTTCTGACACTGGTTATTACTTATTTCTACAGCCTTTATTATAGGAGCAGTTAAAGAGTAACTTCCACTCTTAAAAAGCTTGATTTGTTTTGCTCTGGGAAGGAGTTTGGGGTGAAATGTTGAAACAAGCTTTAGTTAAGGGCAGCTGCCACGTAACAGTGGAAATCATTCATCTCCTTAGCATGCTATCTATCCTTTTATGTGCTTATCTTTCTAACACTGCAAGTCATTGGTTACAGAGCTGGTATTCTCTCTTGCCTATTTACAATGCTCCTTACTTATTATTTTTTTAATGTCCTCAATTCAAAAGCTAGCCAGTGGTAGACACAAGAATTCATATCTAAAAATGGGAGAAGGAAAGAGGATCACAACACAATGGCTTTACCCCAATGTTGGAGATCGGATAGATCCCTCTCATGCATTAGAAGATTAGGCTAAGTTATTTGATTGTTTGATAATTGTTAAAACATTTACCTTATAAGCACATTCATGATCATTTCAGAGAAATTTTTGTTTATGGATGAAGGGGCTTTCATTCTCAAAGCTTTTATATATTTAAAAATATTTTAGTTATTGAGGTTTCTTGTACTTAATCCAGTCTTTTACTTATCCTTCCATGGGAAAAAAAGGGCAGGTCTAAATGCAAATTAACATTACTGTTTAAATATCACAGACCATTTTCTCTGAGCCCAGTTACAATAACTAGTAATTATAAAAATTGCTTGCCTTCGGCTTCCGGCTAAGCCAGTGCTAAACTTGTCCTTTTATTAGATCTGTCAGACTGAGTTAATTATCTTTATGATAATAGATGTGCCTTACCTCCAACAAAACAAATACACTTATAATTAGCTTTTTAGTTAGAATTTTAATTTATTTATAAAGACTGTTTGTTTTCCTTCTTTTTTCCTGCTTTAAAAGAGAGAAGATGGAAGGTGGGGGTTTCCAGTTTATCAGGTTACCAGTCTGCTCACTAGTTTATAAAGGCAGAGGGGAAAAAAAAAAAAAAAAAAAAAAAGAGGATTCATTTTGTTTAATCACCAAGTCCAGTGTTTAATAGTGCATCACGCCTCTTCTATGTTATATCCACTCAACTCTAAGGCATTTTATTTTACTCCACATACACAAAAAGGGGCCCTTTTTATCTGTCTTCTCAACAGAGTAGTGTTATAAAAGCTATTACATGGAAATACTAACAAGTATGAATTGAAAAGCTTTCTGTACCATAGCATAGCTGCCTTAAAGTCAAATCATCTTATTCTGTCCCCACATTTTTGTGGCACTTGCTCCCCTTTCATCTATACCAGCCTGTTTCAGACTATTACACAAATGCCTGCAATGAAGTCTTGGAGAGTATCTGTGCTGAAACAGCAGAGCACAAAGGAAAAACATACGCTTTGGTGTCATGTCAAACAAAGATGGGTTTTGTGTTGGTTCTGCCTACTCATTAGCTGAGTGATTCAGGCAAGTTACTTAACCTCTCTGAGCTTGATTTCCCCATCATCATACTGAGAATAATGACAATTAGGAGCGGATGTTAAGATATTTAAAAAGAAGGTATAAAGAGGGCTTGGAAGGGTGACTTCACAATGTAAAAGCTTAGTAAGGGGTGCTTGCTGTTTTCAGTAGTAGAATCACGGAAGAATATAGATGCTTAGAGAATTCAAAATTAATATTACGAACTAATAACCATTTTATGGGTTCTGTGTTATAGAAATATGTTTCCTACTAATTTGTGAAAACAGACATCCCTGATCATCTAGAAATTAACTCTAATTTGTATTAAATAATGAAAACATGCTTCATATAAATGATTCTCTAAAGTTGCCATGATGAACTTTCTACCTGTTCGGTGCTGGAAATGGACTGCTGTATCTGTCAGCCTTTTTTAGAACAGAACACAACCCTTTTATTTTTCTTTTGGTAAACATACTGACTTACTCATTTTACGTTGAATATTTCCATTGATTTAAAGTTCCCCTTCAATTTCTTTCAATCTGCCAAATCCCAAGATCTTGGTTATGATAGACAAAGTCTTCTTTAGTCAGTGTGGGCCCCAAAATTCTACAATGGGAAGTCAGATGTGCCCAGAATAATGTTCAGTTTGTGTGCAAGTCGTGAATACTGAGTGCTCATGATGCTGATTTCTGGCCAGAAGAGGGATGTGTGCTGGAGGTGACGAAGGGGCACCTTGGCCCTGTGGCCAAATGCTCACAGTGCCAGTGGGATGAGGGAGGGATAGACAGAGGGCAGTAGAGAGGCTCCTGACTCAAGTCAGGAGTACTCGCACCTCATACCAGACAGATTTGTGTCCAGAGCTGCCTGAAGACTTTGGGTGCAGGCAGCCAGATGTGTGAATTCAGAGACAGCCAAGGCCCTTTGCTTTCAGTTCCATGACTTTCACACCCAGGTTCAGACTCAATACTAATGAAGATGCTACTATATTGCAGTTATTTCTACGCACTGGGTATTACTGGAGAACAAAGAATTCTAACGGCTGCCCTATCGTCACATAGCCATTTGTTATACCTGTATATAAGGGGAGGTGAAACAGAAAGGGCTATCTCAGACCTGTCTCAACCTGCTCAACTTTACAGATTAACCAAAATCTCCAAATGCCCTCTGAAATATTCTGACTATAGCTCTGACACTAGCTCTCATCCAGTTGAAGTCTTACTTTATGAAGAACCAGCTGTTTGTTCCTAATTTTTTTTTGGGGGGGAGGTGGCTAGTTGTGCTTTTTAGTGTAATGATGTGTTAATTAAACAGACAAGCTGATTAAATGTGAGTATAAAAAAGAGACTTGTAGATTTTATACAACTGATTGAAATGCTTTAAAAAGTCAATGAGGATGAATCACTAATACATTTGTCATGGAAATCAGCTCATGTACAACAAGTGCTCATAGTTCCACACATCTATCTGGTGGTGATGGACAACCTCTGGATGTTTGTGATGGCTGGGCTGAGGGATTGCTGAGGACTGGAAAGTACAGTGGAGATCACAGAGCATTTGAAATATGGAAGCCTTCTTCAAAGTAATTTTGATGAATATCCTAAAAACTGAAAAGTAATAATTCACATTCTTAGTTTCACGAGAAATTAAAAATGTCTTCATTTATCCCTCGTGAATTAATTCATGAATTAAATATTTTGGTGAAAAGAATTTTTTAATAGCTGCTAGTAAGACTAAGTGAAGGAAATGTGGCTCACTGTAAAAAAAAAAAAAAAAAAAGCCAATCTTGCTTTCCTTTTCTTCTGTGTAAATCATTTGGGGCTTTTCTTTGCTACTGCTGTGCTCCAGTGAGCCAATCTGATCTCTGAGTCATTATTACCTTTTTTTTTTTTGCCTGAATGGCAGGGCTACATACAAATAGAACTTGTAGTGTAATTCTACACTTGTATTAACACTTATTCCTCTCCATTTTATTTAAAAGTAATGGTGCAGAGAGGTCCAAAAATAATATTAAACTCTAGTAGCTTGCCTGCAAATTACCATTCATTTCTTTGTATCCTGCATTTCCTTAGCTGTCACTCCCATTGGCTTCAACAGGACTCTACCTTCTGCAGTCAGTTCTACCACTGATGCATTTTAGAGACTTATTCACTGGAGGTGGGGGATGTTCTATGCCCTTTTAAGCAGGTCTTGTCTCTTGATTTGTGGAATGTCTTTCCCAAAGCTAGGCTTGGCATCTTCTCTTAGGCACCTGCTTATTTTCTGGCTACTGTTTCTTCATATTATATACTCTCCTACAGGGCACTGCTCAGGCACCTTTGTAAATTTGTGGGACAACTTATGGAGTCTTCTGGAAAACTTCATTAAGCGGAAACTGTGGCCCAGGCCGTAGTGGAGAGATAACTTCTTTCCGGTTAATGAATGGTACACATTGATACATGGATATCCTTTCAGAGCTCTTTGTGCCCCCAGATACATCCAGAATTGATAACGACCCATTTCGTTTTTAGTTTCAGTCCCTGCTTCCCCCTGCATCTCTGATAGGAGTATGATAAGATGAATCCAGAGACACATGCAAATAAAAATACATATCCTTTAGAATATAATATAATAATAATATAAAAATACATATCCTTTAGAAAACTGTAGTCTCCTGACTGAGCAAAGTTTGTCTGTTTGACTCTCTTCCCATGGGTTAAGAGTTGCAAGGGCCCACAAAGACTAAGAGGGTGAATAAATTACTGAATGAGGCCAGGGGGAGGTGCTTTAGCAAAGAAAGAAATCATAGTCTCTATTTAAAGAGAGTACCTTCAGCTTGAGCCAATTATTGTCATGCTAGGATATAGATATAGGTTTTATTTGGACCCAAATATAATCAGATCTAATTTTTCTGGTAAAGTCCAAATCTAGATTTTTTACATGAACTCTCTTAATTTTTTAATCTTGGCAATTAATTCAAAAATTAAGTACTAGCCAAGCACAATGCATCTTAATTTGGTTTCTAAGTATCTGGTATACCGTACCTGACTTAGATCATTATTTTTTAAATGTTCCCCCCCAAACATCCCTTGATTAGAGGAACAAGGAAGTTTTTCTTTGGGAGAGTATAAAGTGACTACCACCCTCCAAAATTTTCAAATTTTACAGTGAATTTATCTCATGACCTTGTACATGCCTCCATGTAGAAGTGTTAGTTCTCTTTTCTCTTAGGAAATTATCAGTTTCTTTACAACTAGATTTTCTACAGTTCATTAACTTTGCCCCTTGGAAAAACATGCCCAAGCCTAAGATATCTTAGATCTGTAGGATCAACTTAGGCTTAAGCTAGATATTAATACACTCAATAAATATTTCTTGAATAACTACTTTGTACAAGTCACAAAATTTAATTAGAGTCTCCTCCTCAAGGATTTGTAGTCTAGTAGAATAGTTAGGTAAGGTAGTGTTAAAAAGGAAGGAGACAAAACTTTGTTATATGCCTATTAGATAACGGGCACTTTGCCATGTTATTTAATCCTAGGAACCAACTTACAAAGATAAGATGAAGCCCATTTTAGGGGCATATGGATGGCTCAGTCTCTTAAGCATCTGCTTTTGACTCAGGTCATGATCCTGGGGTCCTGGGACCAAGCCCTGCATCAGTCTCTCTGCTCAGTGGGGAATCTGCTTCTCCCTCTGCCTGCTGCTCCCCCTGCTCTCTCTCTCTCTCTAATAAATGAATAAATAAAATCTTTAAAGGCAAAGCTGTAATTGGAACCCCAAACTGTCCATATCGAAAATCTGTTACTTTATGAAATACATATACCATATACATCATATATATATATCTCCATATATACTACTATATGTATATGTATATCTTTATCTTTATCTATCTATGTATATCTCCAATTTTATGTCTTTCCAGGAAATGCAGAATGGATCAATTAGAACTTGAATAAACCATAACAAGCCTCTTTCTCTTCTCTCCTCTTTCCTTCCTTCCTTCCTTCCTTCGTTCCTTCCTTCCTTCCTTCCTGTTCTGGATTGAGGATATTTAAGAAGCTACAGTCACTAAATATCTTCAGTTTGATTGCCATGTGTAATAATGTTTACCCAAAATACATCTTTTGCATTTACTGTAGTAAACTGTGACTTTATAAATTTAGATATCAGAAGATTTTCATCAAACTCCCAATTCCATTCTCTGCAGGACTATTTCAGTGGCTACATTAATTTTGCACAACTCATTTACCAATTCTTAAAACAAAATTATATATATATATATATATAATTTAGAGATTATCCTTATATCTGGATTTATTTCCACATAGTGATATTATGAGTATGTAGCCAAAATATTATTGAAATTACTAGATTTTCCAAAAGCACCAATAATGCTGGTATTCAGTTCCGTGAGTTGTGGTAGGTTCAGTGTGTAGATAGGTTATATTTAAGGATTTTGGTTTAGTGGCTGTGGTTGTTTTTATGCCCTTGGTGAAAATGACATTTCCCTCTGACGTTTGCTAACTTTCTATATATCCCTTGTATATAAATAGCTCCCCTGAGAATTAATCACAGGCGGTAACAAAGCGGATGGTGGGAGAAATCACTGTTATTCTTCCTTTTCCAATATCATCCCCAAAAATCCAAGTGGAGTTTATATTTTTAGGCAATCTTTTATCATAATCTGCCTCATCTTGTTCTTGCTCAAAGGTTCCAGGCCACTTTTGTGTACCAGAAGATATCATTCATTTATATCTTTGCCTCTGTATAGCATCTAAGTAAGAAAACACACAGCATGATTTAGGAAGAATCCCTTAAAATCTGGTTTTGGAGATTAAAATCTGGCTTTGGACTCATCATTCCTCTTTTCCTCCATGTCACAAAAATAGAGGATACACACAAGGATCACTAGCTAAATGTGACAAGATATTAGCTTTGCTAATGGCTAATCAGGTGCCCAATTGTCCTCCTACTGCAGGGCTCCTGACAAAGTATGTTACAGAAAGTAGCTTGGAACTAAAGCCTAATGAAAACTTTTTATTTTTATTTCAAAATAAGGCCTGCAGGGAGAGCTGGGTCAGCAAAACAGACCAGCGATACAAGGTCAGCCTGCGGAAAAAACTTCAAGCCTCACACATGGCTACCAGAGAGTGAGAGAGAAAGACCGGAGAGATGGCAGGTCTCCTTCGGGGCCCTTATCTCAGGGGAACAGAGAACAGAGAAGGAAAGCTCACTCTCCATAAGTGTGAGTAGTTCCAAGAGAGCAAGAGCCTGTGCCAGGCATGAGCAATGATCTGCATAGTGCACGCACCCCCCAGTAAAAGCATGGTCTTGGGAACATTAAGTTCTCACTAATCAGAGCTCGCTCTCCCTTTCTGTGGAGGAGAGGGGAGTATAGTGAGGAAATACTAAGGAGAAATAGGAAGAGTTATGGTAATAAATGCATACGCTGCACATTCCTTTATGTACATGGCAGGGTCTTTTCTAGGAAAGCCTCAAAACTCCTTGGTCTTCATCAGAAAAATGTAATCAGGAATAAAAAGATGATGGAAGAGAGTGGGGCCACTTAATTCCTGTGACTTTTAAAGGATTATTTTATTCATAGGGTGTTAGGACTGGAGCCAGCAAATCAATGTGTGTTCTTAAAGGTTACATTGACTAAAGACACCCAAACTCAAGTTCCCATAGGGCTTTCCCTTCATGGGTTGGAGAATGATGCCTTTATACCTATCTGGTGCTTAGTCTTCCAGATTCTTCTGTGTCTCTGCTCTAACTCCTGCCTTCTCAAGGCCATGGAACACAGAACTTGAAATGAAATGGAGGACTCCTTATTGTCACTGACTGATGAATAAGAAGGATTTGGGGGAAGGGAATTTCCGAAATTCTGCCACAGGGAGATGGGTTCTCTGAGGAGAACTTAATCATTTGCTTATTCAACCAACATTTATCAAGTAGAGTGTAATGATCCTCAGGGGTCTGCAGATGCCAGTTTGTGAAACACTGCAGTAAAAGTTAAAGGCTGTCATGTTAGTTGTTCCCTTGATACCAATGTTGTTGAAAACAAACTCAAATGTGAGCCCTTGAAACATTATACCAGGACAGAATTACAGGGCAATGAAGAATATGTTCATATTTATTTTATTTTATTTTATTTTTTGTTCATATTTATTTTTAATATCATCATTGAAACTCAAGCAAAAAATTTACAGAGATCATGTGATCCTAGAAAAATTTATCTTCAGAATCCCAAAAACCATATTGTCAGTTTTTGAAATGCTAGCATAGAGGGGAAAATGAATAGTTTTGAGATTCAAATGGATGAGAATTCTAATCTTCCCTCTGGAATTTACAAGATGTTTTATTTTAGCAAATTAGATGACTCAGTATCTTTATATCTAATGAGAAAACGTTGCCTGTATAATAGTACTCTTAAGATGAAGACATAGCATGATGTAATATATGTCACATAATGTTTTACATATAGTAAACTCCTAATTAATATGGATTCCTTTTTATGTCATAATACCTCTCTCTTCCCATTGTGTATAAGAAACCATACTAGGGGATACAATGATGAATTAAGTATTACCTACCAGAACATCTCTGAAACAATAGACCTGTAAACACAATTACAAATATACTGTGATATGTACCATACTAGAAAAATATAAAACATAGAGAAAAAAGGTATGATATATAGGAAAGATTTTTTTTTTCCTGATGGTCCTAAGAGAAATGAGAATTACTTCCCAAAGAAACATATTCCTGGTGAATATTCAGTTAATGACAATAGTGATGAGGATGATGTTGACGATGATGGAAATGAAGTTTATGATGATTATAAAAATGATGAAGATAGTTTACATTTATTGCATATTTGCTATGTTGTAGGAACTCAATTTGCATATATTACTTGATCCTCACAACACTCTAGTGAGGTAGAAATATAATTTCCATATTGTAGAAAATCTTAAGGTTACACAGGTAGCACGGGGAAAATCTGCAACTTGACCCAGTTCTGTCTGATTAAAAAACTCAAATCCTTAACCACTATAACGCATGCTCTTTCCATAAATTAATTAATGAATTGTAATTAGGTTCTATTTGAACTATAGTTCATTTGAATTTAAATAGAATTTGAGGGATATTGAGAAACTTCCTCTATTCTATCCCATTTACCAGTTTCCTGGTGGTAGCACTCTAAATGGGATTTGGGCAAACAACACTCCAAAGCTCAATACATGTGCTTGTAGAAATGAGCATTTAATCACCACTGACTTCTTATGTGGAATCTTTGGCACATGCCTACCAACTGAGAACATTACCTGCTCTGGACACAGTGAGTGTTTCAGGGATGTACAGGCACATGACTCAACCCAAGAGAGTCAAACTGAGTCAGAAACAATCCCAGAGATTTTTGTTAGTGAGATCATAAAAAGTGCTTATGGCTTCTCTTTTGGATTTGAACCTGAGAGATTATAAAATTGGAGCTACTACAGCTATCCTGTTGCCAAAGAGATTGACAATGAAGCCAGTTTGGAGAAAGCAAGAGCCTACAAAGAGATCAAGTCTTATGAACCTCATTTAAACCATCACCTTTAGCTTGCAATTTCAGTGACTAGAACCAATGTGCCTAGTAGCAATATCTCATTGTTGTTTTAATTTGCATTCTCTTGATGACAGAATGTGGAGCATTTTTGTTCCCTTACTTACCATCTGTATATCTTATTGGATGAAGTATACCTATTAAGGTTTTTGGTCCATTTTTTAATTGGGTTGTTTGTTTTCTTATTTTTCCCACCACTTTTTTTTCTTTCTTTTTTTCTTTTTAGTGTATGTGAGTGAGTGAGTGTGTGTGTGTGTGTGTGTGTGTGTGTGTGTTAAGAGCACTTAACATGAGATCCATCTTCTTAAGTTTTTAAATGTAGTTTTTAAGTGCTTAGGAGGGGAGTGTACAGTGTATCTCTAGAAGGTATTCATCTTTTTTTATAACTGTAGTTTTATACCCATTGAACTTTACTGATTTGTTCACTTGATTTAACAATTACTGAATGATGTCTGTTAAACTCTTACTAGGGTGGTGCTTTCTTAATTTTCCCTCTTAATATTGCAAAATTTTATTTATATATTATGACATTGTTACAAGATTTTTGTCAGTCTAGAATTGCTATATAGTTGTTCTTTTATGAAGAAAAGAAACTTTTATTTCTATGTTTCTATGAAACTTTTTTATTTCTAGCAAAACCTTCTGGCTTAATGTCTACTCTCTTCTATATAAATATAGCTATATTTTCTATATTTTGGTTAGTAAATGCTTGAAAACTCTTAGATAATTTTCCACTGAACCTTCCTGTTTTACTTTGATTTAGGTATATCTTTTATCAGCAGCATATAATCAAATACTGCTCCATGCTGTTTCATGTATTTATGCTGAAAACTTTTATCTTTTAGCTATCAAGTCTAGGCTATATTTGGAGTGACTATTGGGGTTTTCTTAGCATTTTATTTTGGGTATTTGTCTTACTTTTAGATATTTTATTCTCTCTTGCCTTCTTTAAGATGGAGTTAAAGAAATTCTTACTCCATTTATCCATCCGTCTGTATTTGGAAGTTATGTTCCCTATTTCAGTTCTGTTAGTGATTATTCTATATGTTTTGACAGAATTTGATGCTGAATAAGATAAAGACCTTAGAGTACTTTGAGCAAACTACTCAGTAGTTAAGATACCTGTCAAGAAACTTAGTTCTGTCTTCCATCTCCATATATTATACATTAATGTTGTTTATGACATTGAAGAGTATTTAGATTTATTCTTTTCCCTATCATTTCTTGGCTTATCATTTCTCTTTGCATTTTAGCTATCTACTTGTAATTATTTTCCTTCTCAAAAGAAATTCTTTTAATGATGGTTTGTTGGTGATAAATTATCTCATTTTTTGTTAGTTTAAAAAAAAATTTAAGCTTAGTTTACAATTTTAAGTTGGCAATTATTTTCTCTCAGCTCTTTAAAGTTATGATTTTAACCTTATTGTGCTATCATCTAGGTAACCTTTCTGCTCTTGCAAGTAGATGTGACTTTCATTTCTTTGAGGTATATATTTTCTGGCTGTGTTTAAGATCCTATATTCTAAAGACTCACTAAGGGTTAGTGGGTGTGGATTCTTTTCTTTCTCTTTCTTTAAGTTCGTTCTTTCTTTCTTTGTTTCTTTCTTTCTTTCTTTCTTTCATCCTGATTTGTCTTCACCTTATTTCATAATTTGTTTTTGCAGTTGTCATTTCAGGGAAGTTCTGAGCGATAATGACTTCAAATATACAACTCTATCCTCTGTATCATTTCCTTGTGAAAATCTGAGTAGATTTTTGGTAGGTGATATTATTCTGTTTTCTGTATCTTTACTATCTCTTCATATCATTGTGCATCATTCTGGGTAATTTTATTAGATCCATCTTCTGGCTCACTAATTTTCTCCTCAGCTAAATCAAGAGTCTTATATAACACACCCATTAAAATTTAAATTTCAAATATAAATTTATTTATGGAAAACTTACTTGGTTCTTATAAAAAATGTGCTTCATCATGTCATATAGTATATTTTGTTATTCTTATATGTCTTACTTGTTCATTTCTTTAAAAAATTGTCTATTTATATTTCCTGCATCTTTACTTTTAGGAATTTTATGCTGTCTGTGTTTATCAGAGGTTCCTAAAGAAGTCATTTGTATTTGATTTAGCTAGGATTCTGGGAGAATTATCAAATCCATACAACAATAAACTATTTTTTTAACTTGGGTACTTAGGACAAATTAGGAAATAAGAATTTAAACTTAGTAATGAATTTAGACTGTTTTATGCATACATGTATTCATTGATTTTTTTGCCCTTGCCTTCATAACAATGGTAAATAGACAATATTGGCTATCACTTCCTTTTGCAGACTTTTTTGTTTTGTTTTGTTTTTTTTGTTTTGTTTTTTGTTTTTTGTTTACTCCTTTCCTAAGCTCAGAGGCTTTGGGGGTGTTGTAACTTCATGAAGGGGTTTCTATTCTAGTTTCTATGTAGAGCAGACCCAAGTATGATTTTTGTTTCACCTGTGTGATGATTAAAGGTGAAAGCTCTAGATTACTATGCTTACATAAGACACCAAGAGAGCTATTAAACATCTTTTTCCACTTACCATTCTTGATTTTCTTCTGTTTGGGGTCTTGATTTCTGAGGATACTGAGAAGGAGTTTTAAAGCAGAATTTTATGAGCATATTTAGGTGTTTTGTAGCTGGAACATTTGAAAATGACTGGAATTTCATAACGCTGAACACCAGAGTCTTCAACTTCTTTTTTGGCTGTGATATTTTAGCACATAAAGTATAAACAATTAAGTAAATAAGGTAAAACTTATTCTGGTTGTTATGGAATTGGTTGTCCTTAACTTCTACTTGCTCACTAATACCATCCCACATATTTTAGAATAAAGTGACAGAGATGCCAAAGTAGAACAGTAGATCAATTAGAAAATGTTTCCAAGTTCAGAAAATTCATATTACAAAGAGATATTTGGAAAATATTCCATTTTTAATATGAGGCTACCTATCTTCATTTGTGAATGACATGGATTTACTTATTCTGGAATGTTTTACCATGAGCCCACATAGCTCCACAAGAGGTGTTAGCTCTATGGATGTTAGCAAATCTTGTCTGTTAAGTTTCAAGGGGAAAGCCAATTCTATTTTGGGGAGCCAGACCTTACAGGATATCTGGGAACTGGAAAAAAAAATTAAAAACAACAACAATAACAACAACAACAACAACAACAGTGTTTTGCAAGGGATTGAGCCACTTTAAAAGGCATATGAATACCTGCTTTCAGCAATGTCAGTAGCTTTCCATCACAATGAAACAACAACATGGATATCAAGATTTACCTGCATTTTATACCCATGAAATCAATATAAAAAGATGAGGTTAAAAATTCTGCTGCTTCTGTGGAATGAGAATGAACTATGTTTTACAGTAATGCCAATAAGATGAACAAAAGAGCAAGTGCTCTGGGCTTTTATTTAGGAGCTCTAACCTAAATGAGGTGTGCATAAGATATCAAGTATTAAGATGCACTGCAGTTGTAAGAAACTCTGGTTTGTATGAGACATGGAAAGGGTCTTTTGCTCCTAAAGAGATGGGCTATTTCATGCATGCCATAAAGCGAAGACTAGTATGATCTACTTAGCACATATTTGGAATAGCTAAAATAAGGTCAATATCATTTAGTATATCACTGAAACCTCTGGGCTCATTTTAAAACTGACTTAATGAACATCAGGATGTAAGAGAGGGATGACTAAAATTTTAAAAATATGGCAGCCTTCTACAGAAGGTAACTGTAGGAAAGATATGAAAAAGAGCAAACTTACTCTTTGCTACCTTTCTTTTGTGGGGGTCTTCATCTCTTTTAGACTCTTGGACCCTAATACTGTGTAGTGCTGCTTTTTGATTACTGAAATTGATTGTGTATCTCAGCATAAACCACCTTCTCCCTCATTCTCACTTTGCTTTCCTTAGTATCTATTTTTCAATTTGAGCGATGACTTGAAGGTTTGACTAAAGCAATAGGTAATTCACAAAGCTTAAATCCAAGTGAATTTTCTCAAGAGAAATTAGATAATGTAAGGGATCTATTATAAGAATTTAGAAAATCATAGCATTTTTGATAAACCACATTAATAGGAAGAATAAATGGGTTATAGAATAATGCATAACATATGTAATAGAGATACTAAATATATATTTAATTTAATATCTATTTAATATAAAGATACATATATTTAACTGATAAAATAGTTGCTGACTATTTTGAGCTAGCATGGCCTTGGATAATCACCAGTTCTGTTTTTCTTTGTCTTCTCCATTTCTGGAATTTGGGTCTGAAAGTTCTTAGTCATATCAGTTGTATTCTAGACATAACCTTGCTTTAAATCCTTTGGTACTGTCACACATGCCTTCTGTTGAATTGCTCTCACCGTGCCCCTTTTTCTGAGCAGTGGGTGACTGTATTCACAGCTCACAAGCACCTCTATTTTGACTTAGTGAGGCTTTTCCCTGCCGCTTCTTTTCAGAATCCTTCCTTGGTGCTTATTGCACGTATTTATTACTCTCCTGAGTGAACTTAGAAGTAAAATAGAAAAACAAACCAACAAATGAAATACCGGAAAACACAGACATTCACAGAGTATCACCAAAACCTATCAGAATAACAGAGTCTTATACTACCCCTCTCAGAGTGTTAGTTTCTTTGTGACATTTATTATTGCCTCAACTGGCATCTTTCATCTGCTTGCTTGTTTATGGTCTGTAAAATCCTCCTTTAATGGAAGCTGCATGAGAGCTGGAGCTTTTCTGGGTTCTTTTCCTTTTGGAATATCTGTGCCACTAACAGGACCCATCTCAAGACAGGTACTCAAAGACTTTTGTTGAACGAATGAATGGCTAGAGGAAGATGGATATGGGCCAGGAACTTCCTTTAAATAATTCCATGAAATATGGGAAACTTGGCAGTATTACTGAGTTGTGCTGCCAGTGGAAGATCCCAAACACTCTTTTGGGCAGTTTAAGCAATTTTATTTGGAAATTAGTGGATATACATTTTAAAACATGCTATTTCTGTCACATTCCTCTAAATTGTGTAAATAATTGAGCAGGAAAGGAAAGGTGACTGGATTTCTTCTATTGATCTTAGACTCTACATATGCTTTACAGAAATCATAAACATGATAAATTTCTCCCCTTTTTAAATCGTGTTTGAATAATTGTGACTCAGGTCAAGTCTTTAAGGTAGAGATGAGTGAAAAAAGAACTGGAAAGTAAAATGCAAAAAGTAATTACATGCACACATGATACCTCCATAATCTTCATTTTTCTCCTATTCATTCTTGCAACATAAATATTGTATATGTCTAAGTGCCTTAAATATGATGACAATAATAACAGTAATGATGATAATCATAATAACATTAATTATAAATTACATTTGACATATATTAATATATGCTACATATTGCATACCCATTTTGCAGGAAATTAATAGAGTAGGGGAGGGGTACTACCATCACACTTTACAAATCCAATTGTTAGGGCTCCACTTGCCACATGCTTTATATTTTAAAACCTCCTAAAAGAAAAATAATCTAGACACATAATCTTTTACATGGCCTTTTTGTTACATGTTGCCTTATTTCTTGTGAACTTTCTGTATGTGTTAAAACATAAAAACATCTTTCCTTTAAAAATTTGGAGGCCATGTATCTTTGGGGGTCTATTCTTGGACACCTTCTCTCTGCTCGGGCTTGATAATTTGATTTGCTTTTCTAACCCACATGATCTTCTATTGTTTCAAGAGTCCTCAGTATTTAACTTAGAACCCCTCCAAGTTTCAAGCCCATATACCAACTCCAATTAAAATACTGCATACTTCTTAAACTTAAGTCATTATCTTATCCCAGAAATCTACTTCTATTCTGCTTCAAAATGGTTGATCAAAAACCTTCTTTAAATTTCTTTTTTTCCCAAATCACATCAGATTTATTAGAGAAATATATGAATAAATTCCTAGTAACTTTGGGATGTTAGGAGAAATGCTACTAGCATCCCAGAATGGTAAGAGTTTCCAAAGATTGACAGAGAAGCCAAGCAGGTATGATGGATCTGTTACACCATCAGGTATCAGGGGAGACTTACAAAATAGGTGTTTATCAGGAAGAATGCAAAGCTAATGCTAAGAGATCTGAGGGGACAGAATCTGGAAGAAGAATCTTCATTGGGAGAAAATTCAGCTGGGAATTATTTCAGAAACAACCTTTGTATCAGTTCTCCAAACATCTGATTCCAGCATTTTCTCACAGGAAAGAATCTTGAAGTAACTATATAAGCCTAAAAAGTGGACACGTGATAAAGGCAGACAGAAATGATATGAAACTTCCCCACTCAGAAAAGCAGTCGTCCACACACCCTGCCTGGACAGTTAATAGCCCTGTTTGAGGAAATTAAACATATTGTTTTCAGAGCTAACAAAAGACTTAAGCCCACCAAGAGCCAGAAAGAAGAAAAACAATCTAAAATCAAAAAAGAGATGAACACAGGTTACTTAAAATGAAACAAGGATCTAACCAGCATTGCCAACAAGGAGAGCTTGATTCTGAGGAAAGAATCCTTTGAATCTTGTTTTCTATGTGAAACTAAAACAACATTCAAGTATGAGGACATGAGAAAATAGTTTTGCATATATAGGAAAGGAACATATTCATCCTCAAGCTTTTTCTTAAATTATTTGAGAATATATTCTCACAAAACAAAACATAAATCGCAAAGAAAGAAACATGGGCTTCAAGGAATATTATGGAATAAGACATCTGTGAATTTTATGACCATTTAAATAATTATTAATACAATGGTTGTCAATCTTCAGATAACCATTATAGAATGATTTGTAAAAATATGGACTCATAACCCACAGTTATAACAAAATGAAAATAAAAGTCCCATGTGATTTCAATAACATGGGATGGCACTGAACACAAGAGAGAAATAACAGAAAGCCAAGAATTTTTTCTTAAACACTATATAAATTTTTCTTAAACACTATAAATGTATGTGTTAGTTTCATAGGGCTTCCATAATAGTTACCACAAACAGGATAGTTTAAAACAATAGAAGTTTATTCTCTCACAGTTCTGGGGGCCAGAAACCCAAAATCAAGGTGTTGACAGGGTTGATTTCTTTTGGAATCTCTGAACAAGAAATCTATTCCATGCCTCCTGGCAGCCAGGAGTTTGGGGTGTTTCTTGGCTTGCCAATGCACTGCTTCAGTCTCCATGTTCATCCTTATAAATTGTTCCTTCTGCTTCTCTGCCTCTTGTAAAGATTCCTGTCATTGGATTTAGAGCTCACCCTGATCCAGAGTGATGTCATCCTGAGATTCTTACGTAAATTACATCTACAAAAACCCTTTTTTCAAGTAAGATCATATTCACAGGTACAGTTATGCCTTAACCCACTATAATGCCTTAATATTTATTAAATAACAAAAATAAACTCTTATAGGACTTATATCAAGCACTACTAGTTTTACATATATTAACTGATGTAAACTTCCCAATAACCCTATGCTCTATGTCCTATTTTTTCCACTTCACAGATTAGGAAACTAAGGCACAGTAATATCCAAACAGCTAAGAGACACTGAACTGTAGCACCACTCCAACAATTCTATGAAAGGTGGATATGGTCAGAGAGATATCTACAGAGAAAGCGATGACATGGAGAAGAAATAATAAGATGGCTGATATGAATTTAAGTAAAATATAGAAATTTCAAGAAAAACAAAATATAACTTAAAATTAATTCCTACGACATGCCATTCAAAATATAGTTGAAACAAGTCATATACAAATAGAGAAGGTAAAGTGATGAAAAGAGAAATATAGTCCACATTTTAACAAAAATGAGTAGTTGCAGAATTCTTCAAGATTGGACAGAGATATTTTTTAAATGTATATGGGATCATGTAATTCTTGGTTTTAGAGCCAACGAGTGGCTTGATGTTACATTTTGAATAAGGTATCAATTCCTTCTTCAATAGCCTACAAAATTACAAATCATCTGATTGGTTCCTGTCTGAGTTTATACATTGTTTTTTCCTCTCTCAATTTCCCTTGCTTACTATGTTCTGAGCTCACTGAGATTTTCGTTCCCCAAACTTGCCTGTATACTCTTTCTTCTCTCTTTCTCTGGCACTCCGTTGATATGGTTCCCATTCATCATTCAGATCTGAGGTCACAGATCACTTCTTCAGAGCTGTCCTCCCCACATTATCTAAAGTGACCCGTTGTTATGCTCTAGCACTTTGCCTTAATTATTTTCTTCCCAATTATTTCAACTGCTTGATATTACTTGTTTGTAAAAGTCATGTACAATCGCTTCCAAAGTCATCAACTTTACACCATAATTACCTAGTAAATGACTCCTCCTTCAGTGGTATCACAATAATCCAGGCCTCCAAGAATCCAGGAAGAGTGTATAGGATGGCACCCGAGGTCAGTGTTCGAAGATGAGCATGGCTTAGGTTTTAGTTTGGTAAATAGTGGTAATTTGTGAGTAAATCCCAAGGAATTGTAAATATATAGAGAATATGGAGAATGGATGGAGTGTTGGTGATTCTCTTGCTGCCAGTCATACTATCGAAAATCAGCAATGATATTATTCTGAATATCATCTATTTGGCCCTTTAGGTTCACTCTGCACCCTTCATCCAGTTGCTTGATGCCTGGGTGGCTGGCCACATCAAAGAGCTCTCTTGTTTTTCTTTGGCAGGGTGGTAGGGCAATGATTCTGGGCTCGGGGATAATACATTCTCCTATGTGATTTCTCCACTCTGACCTCACCTTTGTAGATACTTCTTTTATTAAAGTCTGCTCACATTAGTTTGAATGTGCCATTTGTTTCTTGCTGAGACACTGACTAATACATATGTATTTCCTTTGAGCATTTCCAATTGCCAAGAGTACATACTTCATTTTTTCCCTTACAATTATTAATTGAGTGCTTACCATGTGCCAAGTACTGTTATAGACTGTGGGGACTTTGCAGTGAACAAAATAGATGAAAACTATTGCCCTTGTGAAGCTTACATCCTAGTTGAAGATTACAATGAATAAAATAAATGTGCAAAATTATGTGAGATATAGCAATATATATTATGAAGAAAAATAAAGCAAGGGAGCAGGATAGCAATATTGGAGGAGGTTGAAATTTAAAGTGGGGTGGCCAGGGAAGGTTCCACTGAGAAAGTTACATTTAAGTAAAGAAATGAAAGAGGTAAGGGAGCCAGATCATGAAGATTTCTGGTAAGGAGCATACCAGGCAGAGAGAATAGCAAATGCAAATGGCCTAGTCACATGAGGGCCTGATATTTTCAAGAATCCATGAGAAGGCCAGTGTAATAGAATAGGATAAGCCAAGGAGGAAAGGAGTGCATGAAGACAGATCCTATAGGACCCCAAGGGCCACTGTGAAGACTTTGGAATTTACTCAGTGTGAAAAACAGGAGGATATTGGAAGGTTTGGAGCTGTGGTACAATTTGACTTACATTTTACATCCATTGTTCTTGCATTTGGTTGTTTTAAAGTGTATGTATGTGCATGGATGTGTATTTTAGAATGGGGGAGGGCAAACAAAGATATAAATAAAAATTATTTAAGGGGCACCTGGCTGACTTAGTAGAACATGTGACTCTTGATCTCAGGGTTGTGAGGTCGAGCCCCATATTGAGTGAAGAGATTACTTTTAAAAAAAACTTAAAAAAAAAAGTTATGTAAGAACTTAATATCATTTCAGGAGAATGATAACAATGGCCAAAACTAAGTTAATGGCGATAGAATTGTTGATAATGAGGTATTAAATACTTAGATTCAAGATGCATTTTGAAACTAGAGTCAGCATGATTTTCTAATGGGTTCATTCATTCCACATATATTTATTGAGGGCTTACCATGGACTAGCATTATGCTAGGTGCCTGGGATAGCACAGTGAGCAAAACAAAGATTCCTACTCTTACAAAACTTAAAATATAATGATGGTATGGAGGCAGTAAGCAGTGAGCTAAAAAATTAACAAATAAATAAATAAAGCATATAGAACTTTACCTATTGTTAAGTGCTGTTAGAAAAAACTACTTAGGGGTGCCTGGGTGGCTCAGTGGGTTAAGCCTCTACCTTCGGCTCAGGTCATGATCCCAGGGTTCTGGATCAAGTCCTGCATAGGGCTCTCTGCTCAGCAGGGAGCCTGCTTCCTCCTCTCTCTGCCTGCCTCTCTGTGATCTCTGTCTGTCAAATAAATAAATAAAATCTTTAAAAAAAAGAAAGAAAGAAAAAAGCACTTGGGTGAAGGGCAATCATGCCCAGTTAGGTTAATAAATGGATAGATGGTCAGGGCATGCCTCCTTAAGTAGGTGACATTTCAGTAAACAGTTGAGAGAAAAGTGGGGATCAGTTAAGGGAATATTTGAGGAAAGAGTTCTTTAGCCAGAGAGAACAACTAGAGCAAAGCCGTAGGGTAGACACATGCCCTGGGGCTTAAGGAGCTTCACGAAGGCTGTGGAGCTGAAAAGTATCAGTAAGGGACAGTGTATTAAAGACTGGATTTTAGAGTAGTAACAGGCGACAAGCTTTAGAAAGCCTCATAAGCCATTGTAAGGATTTGGGCTCAGACTCAGTGCAGTGAGAGTAATTGCAGTGTTTGTGTAGAGGAATGGCAAGATCTAACCTTTATTTTGTATTTAATAAGTTTATTCAAGTTGCAGGAACGAGAATAGGCTCTCAATGTCAAAATTTGAAGCAAGAAGACCTGCTGTGAATTGAGATGTATGAAAAAGAAAGAACCAAAGACAACATTGCCATTTAAAATTAAGAAAAAACTGGAAGGAAAGTAAGTTCTAGAGAGGATGATAGGAAGATTAAGATCTCCATATTGGACATATTAAGACCAAAACAACTCTTAGAGATTCATTCTTCATTTTTTTTCCATATGGTGAGATTTCCAGTTTCTATCATTCCACAGCAGTAAGCTATTTAACAGATGGATTTAGGAAAAAAGTGGACATGCTCAGTTTAGCCAGCTCTTTTGCTTTTTTATTTTGCAGGGAAAAAAATCATTCTCTAACTCTCTGTAATGCAGGTTTTAAAGAGTCAAGCCCAGTGGAAGTATCTATGTCTATTAAGCAATGACTAGATTGACTAGATGAGTAAACTTAAATTTTTAGTGAAGTGTTAGTAAGTCCTATTTGCAGTAGTTGCATAGATGCTTTCTCTAAAGACCTTTATACAGAATGAAAGTGATCATTTGAGTTTCCATATGATAGTCCTCATGTCAATCCTTTTGAATACTGAGGGTGGGAAAATGGCCTTATTCATTTTCTTGAATCTAAGGATTTTAAAAATGAATATAGAGTGATTTTTACCCTAAAGATTATTATTAAGAAGCAACCTTTATATCCAAGTCTTCTCAATTTTGAAGGTAAAATTGAATTTGACCTTTAACTAAAGATCAATTCCACTGGGTAACCAATTTGGACTGATTCCACTGGAGATCACCTAAGAGTATTCTGGCATTGTAAATGGCCATTAAAAGGCATCAGTGCTATAATTCTTTTAGAAACAGATAGTTATGTGAGAGTCATATGATGGTTATTGCTTTATGATTTAGATATTATTTAATGAACAGTTGGAAATATCTATCAAGTCTAACCTGACACAAGAGGACAGAGAGGACCTCCATCTCAGCCAAGACTACTTGGGAAAAATGCTGTAATTTCCAAAAGCATACCCTTCAAACTGACAATAATAGCATATTATCCATTTGCTTTACATCTTTCACTTAAAATTATCAAAACAGTTTACAGTACTCAACTTCAGTCTTATTTGTTAACTAGAGTCAAAGCTATAAATCGTTCAGACTGCTTGTGACCATCATCAGGTAATGCTAAGTGAGGGGTTTTAACCTATTTTGTGCCATTTGGGCAATATTTTGAGACCTTCGCAGAATAGTAGTTTTAAATATATAGAAGCCCAAAGTAAGAACCATACTGAAATACACTGCACTCTTTCAAGCGTACCCACTTTTCTCATTTTGCTTAAACATTCCTATTTACAAATTTAAATATATTTTTTCAATGAGAATAGCATTATTTTATTTTTGCCATTAGCTTATCAAATTTTCACTTCATCTATGTTACTTATAAAATGTTACAAAATTACCTTAGTTGTGAATATGTTATGGTTGATATAAACACACGACTCTTTGGATTTCATTTCTTTCTTTTTTTTTTTTTTTAAGATTTTATTTATTTATGTGACACAGAGAGATCACAAGTAGGCAGAGAGGCAGGCAGAGAGAGAGAGGAGGAAGCAGGCTTCCCACTGAGCAGAGAGCCCGATGTGGGGCTCGATCCCAGGACACTGGGATCATGACCTGAGCTGAAGGCAGAGGCTTTAGCCCACTGAGCCACCCAGGCACCCCTGGATTTCTTTTTGGCCTTAATGATCCAAACCCTTATAAAACAATGTTACTGGTGGCTTATAATTGCATAAAAATAAATTGTGTTTTATATCTTCCTCCAAATATGTACCCATTTACATCTATTATTTAGCCTGTGTTTCTTGAGCAGAGTCTCGTGGACCCAGACACTCTTCAGTATGCTAGGAATTCAGTTCTGAATCAGATAAAGCTAGAGAAAATAAGAGAAAGGGAGGAGAGGAGGACAGAGAGAGAGACTGGAAAAGAAAGGGAAGGAAATCTGATGTTAAATAAGGTGATAAAAAGGAATAAAAATGACAGGAGATGAGAGTGAGATAGGTAGTTAGGAAAGGACTGAAGAAACGACATTTGTACAGAGAAGTTAACATATCAATCCTGAAAAATAATGCATTGTTTACAAAAATCTAATTAGCTTGAACAAAGCATGATCATATTCACAGGCAAGGATCAAGTAAGTGCTCTGTCTTAGACCAGAAAGAAGGAGTTCCCTGTGTTTTTGTCCATTCCAAAGGAGGGTAACATCGAAGATGTCTACTGCAGAGTCATGTCTGGCAGAGTGCGAGTAGTAGCTGCCTGGTTCTCAGACTAGATATATAAAGCGGAAACTGAAAGAGAAATGGGTAGTTTCCCCCAGAATCATTTGACTTAAAGATATTTCTCCATGGTTTTAGCTTTGCTGAAAGGGCCTGTAGTATGACTATCTAGTTTTCCTTTTCTCTTAGCTACCTTTGCTCCAAAAAGTCAGATATATCAGAGGGTAAGGGCCATGATCTTTCTGAAACCTACAGAGAAGAATCCTTCCTGACCTATTCTTCAGGTGGTTTTCTGGCAATATGTGGCAAGCACTTCAGTTTCTGTCTCGTCATTACATGATGTCTTCCCTTCATGTGTCTGTGTCTTCACATGGTCATATAAGAACAATATCTAGAATGGATTACGGCTCATTCTGCTCTAGTATAACCTCACATTGACTAGTTAATCTTCAGTGATACTATTGCAGATGTTGCATTTGGAGTTACTAGGGGTTAGGATTTCAACACATATTTTGGCAGGATATAATTCAACCCACAATAGTCATTTCTGGAGTTTGCACAAAAACTTGAAGTACTTAGAAATCAAACCAAGTTAGATATAGAATTAGTCCAGATGTCCACTGATAGATGAATGGATAAAGAAGATGTGGTATACACACACACACACACACACTGGAATATTTTCAGTCATCAAAAATAATGAAATATTGCCCATTTGCAATGACATGGATGGAACTAGAGGGTATTATGCTAAATGAAATCAGTCAGTCCGAAAAAGACAAATACCATATGATTTTATTTATATGTGCAATTTAAGAAACAAAAGAGATGAGCATAAGGGGAAGGGAAGGAAACATAAAATAAGATAAAAACAGAGCGGAAGGTAAACTATGAGACTCTTAGCTATAGCAAACAAACTGAGGGCTGCTGGAGGAGAGGTGGGTAGGGGGATGGGGTAATTGGCTGATGGGCATTAAGGAGGGCAATTGATGTAATGAACATTGGGTGTTATATGTAACTGAAGAATCACTAAATTCTACCCTTGAAACTAGTAATGCACCATATGTTAATTAAATTGAATTTAAATAAAAAAAATTAAAAAAAAAAAAAACAAGAAGAAAGAGTATAGGCTAGGAATTTTCAATAGCTAACTCTTTAAACTTCGGCCGTACTCTTTGTTCTATTGTTGATCTTAGGAAGGTTGCTAAAATGTCTAGACTCAGTTTTCTCATCCATAAAATGGTGGGGTCAACTACTTTGCAGAACTGTGAAGACAGAAATAATATAAAAAAAATGGGAGTAGAACTCAAATTCTTGTTCTATTGTTCTTATAAGTATTTTTGTCATCCAAAAACTACAGATAAGACTAAATGGAAATGTATTGCAAGTTACCTACTCTTAGGAAAAAATAGGTGTTATGAATCAATTTTTTTTTTTACTTACGTTAAAACAAGAAATAGACATGTTGTCCTATTTCAAGTTCAGAACTGCATATTAAGATGTATCCTGATATACTTCCTCAGCAAGCTGAATTGGATCAACACAGTAATGACAGGAACAGCTCAAAAATCAGTAGAAATATTTTTAAAAATATTCTTGTGGTTGACCTGAAGGATAATAGTCACTACATTTGCCAAAAGAAGATCAGTATTTTCCAAAGAATTACTTGTCTTCAATTTAAAACCATGGCTTGTAATTAGGAACATACTCTTCAGCAAGGCCTCTGCTGACTACCCAATATAAGTTATGTCTACTTCTGGTAGTCTATCATCACAGTTTGTTCTTGGCTTTATAGCATCTATAAAGCATGTGGAATCTATATAGCATATCACAATTTATAATTATATATTTAAGTTTGTGTTTCCTTGTCCACTGTCTGTTTTATACACTAGATCTTAAGTGTCTAGAGAATAGGGATCATGCCTCAACCCTCTAGCACAGTGACTGTCACACAGTAAGGGCTCAATAAATATCAATTTAATGAATAAATGGATTGGTGAGTTTATTGACGAATAAAAATGTTATTACTCTCTCCAGACATTCTCATTTGACAGATTTGCCTTCAGCAAAGACAACACAATAAATTGTATATTTATTTACTTGTCCATTACATAGAGGTACTGGATAAATCTATGGGATATCATTGGAAAAATACTTTGAAATTTCCAAAAACAACACATTTTGAATATCAAATATAGCGTGTTACTTTTTATAATTTTTTTATATCTAAGAAAATGTAGACATCAGAGCTTTGGAAATGGAATATTGAGGAAGTGGGAAAGCAAGACAAATACATAAATAACAAAAACAAAATATAGCAAAAGAAAGTGAAAATGAGCAAAAAAATGTCAAACAATATATAGGTGAAAGTGATAGGAAAATTGAATCAAAGTCTAAAAAAAAGATCAGACTAACATCGGTATATAAATAAGCTGGGTTAGAAAACTTATGTGACATTCCACATTTTTATAATTTGGCCCACATATCATGTTCTATCTTATTTTCCATTGCTTAATTTGTTGGTTAATGTCCCCAGTGAATTTTTACCTCACAGTAGTAGCTTCTTCCCTCCACTCTACCTACAGCACTACTACCAGCCTCTCATTAGATTTCTCCTTGTATTCATCTTTCAACACCCCCATTAAGGTTCCAGTTTTTCTGTTACAGCTTTCCATTGTATCTGTTGAAGAAGCTGAGGCTTAGGAGTAAGGAGACCATGTAAGTTCACACAACTGATGAAGCACTAGGGCTAGAGTACAGAGGACTGTTTCCATAGCATCACAAAGTCTATGACTTTTAGCATCCATTGCTCCAAGGTTTGAGATAGGGTACATTATCCATCATCTGTGCCAGACCATGCATACCTGGGTCAATATAAGAAAAAAGAAAAGTTAGTGGAAATCCTTTAGATTATAGTTACTACCAAACCAGAGGCAAACATTATAGAGCTTTCTGCTTTATTTATGTCTTCCCAAGTATGCAGAATGAAGTAGATGGAAGAAAACCCAAAAGCAATTGGCTAACACAAAGCCTAAAAGTGCGTAATAGGTGATAATTCTTAATATAAAAGGATACATTTGCAGGGTATGCAAGAAAATTGGATGATCAAATTCCTATTCAACTATGAAGTGATTTGCAAAATAGTATGAAAGGCACAATCTTAAGGAGGTGATTTCCTTTTTCCCTTTAATACTGAATATAACCCCATTAATTTTAATATGTGCCTGTTAAGGGAAAACATACCCATGTGCATTTCAGAGAGAACTCAAAAGTATTTTTAATTTAGAAGAGTAGTATAGTTATACATATAAAATCAGTATCTACTGGTTATTAAAGTGTTTCATTCTGGTTTGATGTATACAGGATTTGGTTGACATTTTCTTCATTTACTTTATTTGAAGATCTGAACCGGTGACTATAAACAGGTGACTTGTTTAGAAAGTATATTTAACTCTTCATAAGACTTAAGGTAATAAGTTAAATTTAATGAGTTGGCAATAAGGATATTTTTCCTTCCATGTAATAGAAGTGACCTGGTTTCATAAATGGCTTAGAAAATAATAAAACAGAACGTGTTTATGGCTTGCATTTAAGAAAAAAGTATCTGTTTCCTCTAGAAAATAAGGATAAGAGGATTAAGGGAAATATTATAAGAAACAAAAAGAGATTCAATGATAATTTTGTTCTTTAAGACATAAAACTTTTCACTATAGAAATATTTCTGCCTTCACTTAAATTTCTTTGGGTTTGAAAACACCTTAGAATACATACATAAATATATATTCTCTTTTTCCTTACATGTATATATACATACATACACAGATATATGAATGTTTATACACACACACACACTATATAGCCTATATTATATGTAAGTATATGTAAATAGTGTATTAAAAACAAGAAACACATGTATAAATATTTATTTTATTTTTTTATATTTCGAATCCAGTTATTCAGTCATTATTGGAATACATCCTCTGGGGGCAAAAATACTCATCATTTCCTGATGTTGCCTACAGACACCATCTACTCATTTATTCCTTCTTTTCTTTTATAAGCAAATATTAGCATCTGCTATTGAATAATTCAGATATAAACAACAACAATAACAACTCATAATTCCTGTCTTCAAGGAAAACAGAACTACTGTGGGAAGGCATATGCAAAAATATGAATGCAATAAAAATATATTATTTGAGGAAAATGTTACTGAAGTAGAGAGAACACAGTTGAGGGTAGAGTAGAAAAAATCCAATCCTTCAAGGAAAGCTCACCTTATGAAAAAATCTCAAAAGATGATTTAGGATGGGCCATGGCAGAATGGCAAGGCCTGCCTCATAACTTGAATTTAAAATAAAGTAATTAAAGGTAAGTAAAACTAAATAATGAAAAACAAAGTATGAGCAAATACATTTTTAGGTAAGTGTGAATTTCAAGTCAACAGTCACACTAGTAATATTTAGTTGAATAAAATTCAAGGCAAAAAACATTTTATAATATAAAACAGTTATTTATAGGAATAATGAATTATAGTAATAAAAATTCAAAATAGGGACGCCTGGGTGGCTCAGTTGGTTGGACGACTGCCTTCGGCTCAGGTCATGATCCTGGAGTCCCGAGATCGAGTCCCGCATCGGACTCCCAGCTCCATGGGGAGTCTGCTTCTCTCTCTGACCTTCTCCTCATTCATGCTCTCTCTCACTGTCTCTCTCTCAAGTAAATAAATAAAATCTTAAAAAAAAATTCAAAATAATATTAATATCTGGTAGCAAATAAAGTTGTTTCAAAATTTATATAAGAGAAGTTAAAATATATGAATTGGAGTTAGGATACTTACCTATGTTTTTAACAAATCTCATTAGCAAAAGTTACTCAGGATATGAAAGCCATGAATTTATAATGTATATTATATACTACATATATATGCTATATACTACATATTACTTTGTTATATATTAACTGATGTTTTGTTTATTTAATTCATTATTACTCTATGTTACTCTATATTATTTTATGATAGAATTATTATATACTATTTTATTAAATATACTGTCTTATATATACATATCACACATTCTAACCTACAAAGAGAAAACATACCTTCTTTTTTTTTTTAATTTTTTATTTTTTATAAACATATATTTTTATCCCCAGGGGTACAGGTCTGTGAATCACCAGGTTTACACACTTCAGAGGGTTTGGGAGAAGGAGGTGGGGTTATGGAAAATATACCTTCTTAAGCATCACAGATCTTTTACAAAAACTGAACATGTAGTAGGCCACCAAAACAAAACAAAACAAAACAAAAAAACCCTCGATAAATCTAAAAGGAAGTTAGTTAATGAGTCATATTCTCTAGTAATAATGCAATGAAACTAGATATTATTAAGAAAAGTTTGTGTTTAAAAATGCTTGGAAAATAAACAAAAATATCATAAATAACTTTAGGTCAAAGCAGAAATTAAATTTGTCATAGCAGCTATACAGAATACAATGTAAGTGAGGGTACCTCATATTATATTAGTGGAATGCAGCCAACTCTCCACCTAGATGAGAATTTATAAATCTAAATGCACATATTTATGCAAGAAACACTAGGTGTGAAAGAACTCAACATGCAGCTCAAGTATTCACAACAAAGTAAAACAAACATTAAGGAGTAAAGCAGGATAAAGGAATTAATAAATAAGAAATACAAACAGAAAGGAATGAGAAAGCCAAAAGGTAGCATAATAGAAACATCAAAAATGTTTAAAAAAATAAAATAGTCAACCTGGCAATGTCAGTTGAAAAAGAGGAAATGAACGTGGAAGAAATCACAGCTATTAAACATTAGTAATAAAAGAGAATTAGCTTAATTTTAGACAGTATTTTTAAAGATTAATTAATTAATTAATTAGAGAGAGACAGAGAGAGAGAACATGAGCAGGGGGTAGGAACAGAGGGAAGGGAGCAGCAAACTTCCTGCTATGCAGGAAGCTCATTGAGGGAGGGGCTAGATCCCGAAACCCTGAGATCATGACCTGAACCTGAGGCAGACTCTTAGCATAAGGAGCCACCCAAGTACCCCTAGACAGTATTACTATTTTTAAAAATGTTTTAATTTTTTTATAAACATATAATGTATTATTAGCCCCAGGGGTATAGGCCTATGAATCGCCAAGTTTACACACTTCACAGCACTACAGTATTATTATTATTTTTTTAATTTTTTATTTTTTATAAACATATATTTTTATCCCCAGGGGTACAGTTCTGTGAATCACCAGGTTTACACACTTCACAGCACTCATCAAAGCACATACCCTCCCCAATGTCCATAATCCCACCCCCTTCTCCCAAACCCCCTCCCCACAGCAACCCTCAGTTTGTTTTGTGAGATTAAGAGTCACTTATGGTTTGTCTCCCTCCCAATCCCATCTTGTTTCATTGATTCTTCTCCTACCCACTTAAGCCCCCATGTTGCATCACCACTTCCTCATATCACTACAGTATTATTTTTAATGTTAAATCACTATGAACCCAAATTGGAAGCATTAAGTGTCATAAAATATGAAAATATGTTATCAAAATTAACTTAAGACCTGAAAATCACATAAAGACAAATAACAACTATAAATTTTAAAAACAAAAAGCAAACTATCTCCAAAAAATGTTGCAAGGGAAATATGGTTCAGATGAATTTATGGGAAGACTATGTCAGGATCATTTTTATGCTATTTAGACTGTTTCAGAATGTAGAAAATAGTTTATGAAGTGGACAAAAAACTGACCCCCAAACCTTCAATATACCAATTTGGGCCTAGTATTATGTTAAAGATGCAATATAAAATGACAAATGGACTGGGTCCAAAACATTCAAGGGCTTATATTGCATTGTTTACATTGTATTGCTTATATTATATTGTTTATATAATATTATATTGCTTATATTAAGTCATATGTATATATAATCAGTTATTTTAAAAAATGCTTTGGAATTTGCCCAAAACACATTTGGTAAAATTAAGTGTTCGCTTCCTATAAACATTTTGACTAGACACTACTTTTTTTATACATTAAAGAAAATCTATATCAAAAATATTTTAATAGTGAAACAACATGAAGAGAAATAGATGCACAAATACCGGCAAAGAAGAAACAAAATAATTATTATGCATTGATGAATGATTATTTCCCTAGTGAATGGAATAGAATCAAGTGAAAAACAGTTACCAACAGATTGGAATGTTTTTAGAATTGTTAGAATAATTTAGTGGTAAGTTGCATTCCTGTCTTAATTTGTGATTTCAGTATAAAAGCTCCACACTCAGTATCTACACTTGTCTAATTATCTACCTTTCCAGGATAATCTCATCCGTTTACTTTCTTAGATTCTATTTGATTCTACCTCTTTTACTTTCTTTTCCTATTAATTTTAATTCTCCATCTTTATTAGAAAGCGGTTATAACCTCAACCTTTTTGCCTGATCTTTTATTTTTGCACCTGATCTTAATTATAACTTGGTCCTTCCTAAAGGGTTCCACTTTCTTAAGTGGCAAGTGCTACAAAACACCCCCCCAAAAACATCTTAAGCTATGGATTCAGAGTCCAGCTCTCTGAGATGCTTCTTTTGCCCCCTGTACGCTCATCTCCATAGAGAAACAGCATAAAACAAAACAAAACAACAGAACAAAACCAAAACCTCCGACTTCAAACAAGTCCCATCTGGCTAAATCATTCTATACCTTGCTATCATCCCCAAACATCTGGGTTAAATCCTCTTATTTGACTACAGATTTTGGCCTTTGTTCACACTGCCTTTCCATCTGAAATCCTAAGGTGATCCAGGGTGACTTCTACGCTGTGTGTGAATGTGTCAAATACTGGCCAAAAGCCCCCACTGGCCAGTTATTTGGACTTTGTCCTCATCAGGGAAAGCCTTATCTCTGAAATAATTAACTTAGTAACTTTCCTCGCCTTCCCTCTCAGCTCTTATTCTTCTCAACTCCTGATCTCTGCTCCCACCTAATTAGAATACCCAAGGCTGTGCCTGGCAACATACTCAAATCACCCTGGGGGCTTTAAGAAGGTGGGGATGGCCCTGTTTGACACTCTCTGGGCTTCCTATTACCAAAGCAGCCTAAGTACTGCACAGGCAGGTTCAGAATCACCGCTCAGGGGTACTTACGTGTCTGCTTCCATTTCTCTCTTCGCTGCATTTCCTATCCAGCTTGTCCAAATGTCATCTCTTGATATTGCTCTTTTGTCAATAGCTTCAACTCTCCTTCTGGATCCCTTTTGTTGTTTCTACCTGGCAAAGTTTAACCCTCACTGAAAAATAATGCCCTGAACTTCTACATACCGCTAAGAGGGAAAATGCTCCATTTTGTGCGCTGCTATGGTCACTGATAGGTTGTCACCAATATATATAGTTACTCTGTAGTCTTACTGTGTCTAAAATAAGCTCATTTTTTTTTCCATTTCTCTGTGATGCTATGTCAAACCATCTCCATCCCCCCCCCCTCAAATCTCTAACCCCATCACCTCACCCATCTTTCACAGATATCCTTAAATGATAGCTCGACAGTAAGAACAGAATCCTTTCCATCCTTTCCATGGAAACTCTGTGAACTACCACAACCTCAGTAAAATGCTTCCATACAAGAGTGCCTTTTTCTTCCTGTTATAGTTAGGATGTGTCCTTCCTCCTATCCAAGGCTCACCTCTCAACTTCTTTGCTGAATCCCTCTGGTTCCTTTGCAAAGGCTTTTCTTTGTTACTTATCCTTAGATAATTAGTCTAATGAAGCATTTGCAGCTTGGATTTGACTGACTCCTCACTAATTGCCTAAGAGACCATGAGCATTTGACCTAACCTCTTCATATTCATTTTTAACTATAAAACGGGGAAATAGAAATATTCCTATTGCATAGAGTGGGCGAGGATTGAAAAAGTTAATCTTTATAAAGACTTTAGAAGAGTAAAACAGTAACAGTGGTTGATAAATGAGCTATCCCCTCCTTCCTAGATACTTAATTTTTATGACTATATTCACTTCTTCTATTCAGCATCTACACATACTTCTTAGAGAAAGATATCCTCTCCATGCTGTCCTTCACTAACCAATGCATTTTTTTTCTTCCCATTCACAGCCAAACATATCAGAAAAGTTTGAATTCTGTCGCCACATCTGTTTCTCCTTTTCACTCTACAACCTTCTGAAATCTGGATTCGACTTCCCCCACTCTGCTGAACCTGCTCTTGTCAATGTCAGAGATGATGGCCTTGTAGTTAAATCCAATAAATAATTTCCAAGCCTTATCTGCCTGAACACTTGGCAGAGTTTGACACTATTGACTGCTCCTTCTTTCTTGAAACGCCCTCTTCTTATGACTTATCTCTTACTGCACTCTCCTTTTTTGCCTTATACATCTCTGACCGTTTCATTTTCACCTCTTTTGTGAGCTTCTCTTTCTCCTTGCTCTACCCTTTAATTATTGGCAAACTTCAGAATTCTTCCCTAAGCCCTTTTATATTCTTATTAAAAAAAAAAAATCCCCTGGCTAATATTTTCTGCTTCTAGGGCATCAGTTTCCCTCTATAACATGATGGATCCCAGTCTATCAGTCTCTAGCTCAGATGAGGAAGTGTAGGACAGTGTTTAAGAACATGAATTCTAGAGATAAATGTATGTTCAAGGTTTATGTTCTTACTCTGCCAGTTACTATGTATGCGATGAGAAATGATTTGACTTGTCTAAGCTTCATTATTGTAAAATAATGTTAAGCATAATTTGCTTCATACTCTATATAAGAAAACATGTATACATTGCTTAGGAGAATTAGTGATGTCTAAAAATATTTAATGTATTCTATGTATTGCTGATTACCTCTATCTTCAGATTTTTTTTTTTTTTTTTTTTTTTTTTGGGTAACTTTAGATCTTTCTGTTAGCCTGTATGACAACTGGCTATTTGAATAACCATTTGTTTGTCTATGAAGTCCTCAGAAGCCAACTCTGAATATATTTTCCCAACCCCTTTTCATTGTGCATTTCATAACTTACTGTGTGGCATAGTTACCAATAAGAACTTCATTCCTAATATTATCTTCTTATTTGTATCATTTTAATATCTGTGCATTTATAGTTATGTCACCCTTTTTATTTCTAATATTGTTTATTTTTTCTCCTCTTTTTTTCTTTGACCAGTCCTCATAGTTATTTGTCTATTTGTTAGTATCTTCAAAGAACCAACTTTTATGTGTTTTAAAAATAATTTTATAATTGTTTTGCATTTATTGATTCTGCTCTTAAGTTTATTATGTCCTTTCTTTTTTTTAATGTCGGGGTTTCTGTCCTGACAGAATTAATGTCCTCATTAATATTCAGCTTTTTTTAAAATATAAGAACTTAGTAAATTTCCTGCTAAATAAAAGTTTTAATTTGCAGTATGTTTGCTATCATTAGGTTATAAAAATTTAGAATAATACATGAGTTATTTATGGATGTGTGTGTGTGTGGCTACTGTTTTCAGTTAATGGCCTTGTATTGACCATAGTTCGGGATTTGTTAAAATTTACCTTATGATCCAGTGTATAATCTTTATAAATCTTTAGATTTTTTTTTTAAGATTTTATTTATTTATTTGACAGAGAGAGAGATCACAAATAGGCAGAGAGACAGACAGAGAGAGAGATGAGGAGAAGCAGGCTCCCTGCTGAGCAGAGAGCCCCATGTGGGACTCGATCCCAGGCCCGTGGGATCATGACCTGAGCCGAAGGCAGAGGCTTAACCCACTGAGCCACCCAGGCACCCCTAAATCTTTAGATGTTTAAAAAGAGTTCATATTCCCTTATTCTCAGGTATAGGACTCCATAGAAATCTATTATGTCCAGACTGATAGTTTTGTTGAAGTTTTTTCTATTTTGTTTTTTACCTTTTCTAGATTAATCTGTCAAGAAATGAGGAAAGTATGTTGAATTTGTCACAAAGATGAAGGATTTAGTAACTTTTCTTAGTAGCTTTATTTTGAAATAGGTTTTTTTTGGAGTATATTAATATATACTTATTAGAGAATCCTGATATATATAGGCTCTTATCATTATCTTATAACAATTTATATCCCTAAAAGTATTTCCTATCTTAAGATATATTTTTTCCCTATTAAGATAGTTATGTCAGCTTTCTTTTGGTTAGTATTTGTTTTGTATATATTTTCATCATTTTACTTTATACTTTTTCATCTCTTTAATTTTTAGCCATTTCTCTATAAACAGCATATAGCTTCACTTTAAAATCCAATTTGCTAAACTGTTTCTTGATAAGTATAATACATATATTTTTTTCTGTGATTATGATATATTATACCTGTTTCTACTATTTAACTTTTTACTTTTTATTTTTCTTTTACCATCCATCTTACTATTTTAAAATTTGAGTTTATACTTTTTCCTCATTCTATAGTTTTTAATAAACGCTTGGAAATTTAGTTTTAGAAAGTTCAAAATTAAATAGTACCTTAATCCTCCTTTATAACAATTTAACAGCCATAGGACCTATTAAATTGATCATTCTTTGCATAATATAGACATGCTCTGTTCTAGTTTGACTTCCCATCTTTTTCCAATACATTTTTTAGAATTTACTTTAATTTAGTTTCTTTGTGTTGACTTCTTAGTTTTATTCATCTTCACATGGCTTTTGTATAGTCTTCTCCAAAGGTGGCTTTTGCTGGTTATACCATTCTAAGTTAGCAGTTATTTCCCTCGGCACTTGGAAGATATCTTCCGAATACCTTCTGACTGCCAATGATGTTCTAATTATTGGTCATCTGTTCTCTCTCTTTGGCTGTTTTTTAGTTATTTAAATTATTTTTATTTCACAGTTATACAAGAATTATATTCTACCTTTTAAGTTGAAGATATTCTAATGTAAGACTCACTAGAATAAGGAATAAAAGATGAGTCACCACAATGGACTGTGTTCAGAGGCAAAGTCTAGGGTTTGTGTCCCTGCTATGTTACTTCTTAGCTGTGTGATGTTGGACAAGTTACAAAACCTCCTTAAGTCCCAGAATTTCCCTCATTCAAGTAAGGATAACAATATCAACCTCAGAGGGTTGTCAAGAAGACCGAATGAGACCACATGTAGAAACAATGAGCTCGGTGCCTATTTCAGAGAAGTACCCAAGAGATTATGCTAAGTCAAGAAAAGTACACTTTAGATTTAGATTACTAGTCATGGACTGCGAGCTGCTAGAGTTGTCAAAGTCCAGGGAAACAGTCTGATAAAGTTATATAAACTAATCAACAAAATAGCTAACACCAATGGACACTTAACCATGTCTCTTAAATTGCTCTTAAAGGTTTTTCTTTGTCTTTATTCTTCAGTTTTACTGCAATTTGCTTCAGTTTTAATTTTTTCTATGTTTATCTTGTTGGAGGATCAGGATGGAATTTGTGGATCTATGTTTTTATCAATCCTGAAAAATCTATAATCTCTTTAAATACTGCCTCTCTTCTATTCTCACCAGCTGGGACTGATTTACATGCATGCTAAAACTACTTATATTATCCTTTATATCATTCGTACTTTAGATTTTTTTTTTCTTTTTTTATTTTGGTCTCTCTGGTTCCTATTGACTATTTTGGGATATATATTCTAGTTCACTAATTCTCTCTTCAGCTGTTATCATTCTGTTTAATTTAGTCAGTTGAAGTTTTTACTTCAAGCACGATATATTTCGTTTTAGAAGTTATATAGTTAAAAATGTATCTATCCATTTCTAATAAAGTTTTTATTGAGAACATTTAAGACTGAAGTGTCTATCTTATTATCCTTCAAGTACATGAATTTCTGTATTCAGTGTCTGAAATTTCCATCAACTGCAGGAATTTTTGGTTTAATTTCTTGTTTTTACCTTTCTGCTGATGCTCAGATGAGGAGAGCATGTCAACCCTTTCTGAGGATCTAGGCTCAGCACTAGAGACTCAAGTCCCCCTTCTCAATCTCTTAAAATTTCCTGATGGCATTGCTGCTATTGCTGATTTCTTAGGGGACCAAAATTATTGATATTCCAGTAGATCTGGTCTCCCTCTGTCTTTTTAGCCTTAGCTCTGTCCTCAGTCACAGTTTATATATGCTCTTTGTTTCTTGTATCTTCCTTTCTTCCATGATTTCTGTGTTTTTGTCTTTCTTAAAGACAGAAGACATGGAGAAATGTCTTTAATAAAAAAAGAAGGCATGGGGAACTTAGGAACTGTCTCTACCTCCTGAAAAACTGGAGATACCTCAAATATATTCATTGCAGGCTTTGGTTGTTTTACAGCAATCATTTTGACTCTTTGTTCCTTAATCCCTAGATCTAATCAACTACATATTTATATCAATTTATCTTCCAAACAAATGAACAAAGAAAAATTCAAAAGCCATGAACCTCTAAAATCTACTATTTCTTCGTATAGCTACTGCCTATACTCCTATTAAGATTACCACCATCTTTTGCCTGGATTGCTTTAACAGTCCTCCAGTTTTCTTCCTATTCCCAATCTGGTTTACATCCAATCCATTATCTTTCATGCAATTAGAGTTATCTTACTGAAGTACAAGACTAAACATATGTATTTGGTACTTAAGATCATCCAACATCCTTTCTTTCCTTCAGACAAAGTTTTTCATGGTTTTCTCCTGTGGTCCCTGATTAAATCACTATTGTTTACACTCTGATCTTATTTCTCATTAGCATTTCACCCCAACTCTCACATTCTACATGACAGTCAATATAAATTCTTTGTCTTGTTTTCTTGTATTATGCACTCTCTAGCTTTTTGACCTCTGAATAAGCTATTTCTTTTTTCTGATACCCCCTTTCTTCCATCTTCCAGACCCTTACTCCCATCTCAGTTGATAATTAATTGAGAACTGATTGATAACTAACCACTCCTGAATAGACTCTACTCATCATCCATGGCTAAACTTACTACTTACACTTACTAGGTACACTTACTACACTTTAGAATAATTTATTTTTACTTACTTGCATTCCCGACTAGACTATACACCCAATGAAAACAAGTACTGTCTACCTTGTTTTTTCTTGTGTACCAGATACTTAGCCAAGTGCCTTGCCTTTGGATGCTTGGTAAATAATTATTGAATGAATGAAATAAAGTCAGGATAGTTTTACAAATAGTAAGAGAGGAGCTCTGAAAAGGAACAGAAATGAAATTTCCAGTTACAAACACATAGTCTCTAATTCTTACTTTTTTCTTTACAAAATATAAACTTCAATAGAGATTGCTTAAATAAATGCCTTATATATAATAAAGGCTCAATATTTTATTCAAAAAATAAAATATTGACTGGTTACAATTAGTAATATCCTTACATTTCTCTAAATAAAGCTTCCAGTGAAAATGAAACGATGAAAACCCTTGGTTACTTGATCTATTGAACTATTTTTTTTCCTTACCATTTACATATAGCATAGTCATCATTATTTTATCTTGGGTCTGTTTTCACACAAATTATCCTAATTGGTATTTGAATCCTATGATTTTCACTTAGCCAGAGTCCAGCTTAGCCACAGTTTCCCACATTCTATACCACCCACTGTCTCTATCCATTTTGTGCTGTCAGAGACACATCAAGCAGCCTCTGAGTGTAATCACATCAAAATCGATTTTCATGGCTGAGAGAAAAATAATGGAAATTTCTCTAATGTAGTAAATGTATGTGTTCCTTTTGGTTAACCAAAATAGACTATATATCAGACCTGTCAAAATTAAGTTTTCTTGATTCAGTGCTCTCGCACCGACTTGTATACAAATTATAAAGGCATGCTGTGGAGCACCATGACGCAATCTTCCTGCTTCCCTGATCTGCTTCTGCATATATCTCAAATGAATAATCTCACCAATTTATCAAGCTACAATCCACCTATGGACTGAATCTCCAAGCAACCTGCTTGACATTAGGATAGTACCTTAAACCAATCCTTCTTAGATCAATTAATTAATTCTATTAGGAGACCTTCCCAAATAGTAGCAATGGTGACATTTGGCGCGGGGGGATGGGGTGAGGTGGGGAACGTGTGTGGGGACTAAGAACTAAATTCAAATACCACCTTTCAGGACTTTTTCCTCTTTTTTTTTTTCCCCCAATTTTTCTTTTCTGTAATTATTTGGCCCCAGGAACCACATATTTAGAATTTTATTAGTATTTGGTTCTTTGAAGCCATTCAAGGTGATCAACCATGTTAAAATGATAATATTCCAATAAGATGGCCGTTCTATGTATACTTTTTATATCATATTCTCAGAGCAGATATATCTTGAAAACAATTAGAAAATTTCCCTTTTTACTGCCACAGCAGTGTGATAATTTTTACAGTGAATTTTAATCTGAATGGTCCAGGTTGATAGTCTATCTTCTTTTAAGCATAACAGTCCTCTACTATATTTTTGAGTATCAAAATTATAATAATTAGTAATGTTTATATGCTTGTAATAATTACGCTTATAAATAATCTTATAATAATTAGTAATGTTTGCATTACTAAGGATGGAAATGAGATTCAATATGTTAAAAAAATGACTCATGATATGTTGCTGAAAGTTGCTGACCAATCAACCAAATCTTTTATTAGCATCTAGCAGCCATTTATAACCTGCAAGAATTAAACCAAAAACTACTACAAGTTTAGTATCTCTAATGTATTATGCTGAAATTCCAGGTTTTTATTTCCTTTGCCTAAAAGAGGTAAGAATGAGTATACACTAAAATGTGCATCTTATAAAAAATGCCAATATGTGTTCCAAAGAAACTTTAGGCAGTATGAATAGTCTCATAAAAACAAAACAACAAAAAAATAAGATAAAATAAAATTTAATTTAATTAAAAAAAAGTTTTTCTAATGTTTATCCTTTTAAAATCATGGTTTGTTTCTTAGTTCTATTTTTTCTTTTTTTTTTCATTTAAAACTAATTTTTGGGGGCACCTGGGTGGCTCAGTCATTAAGTGTCTGCCTTTGGCTCAAGTCATGATCCCCGGAGCCTGGGATCAAGCCCCACATCGGGCTCCCTTCTCCATGGGAAGCCTGCTTCTCCCTCTCCCACTCCCCCTGCTTGTGTTGCCTCTATGACCGTCTCTTTCTCTGCCAAATAAATAAAATCTTTAAAAAAAAAACAAAAACAAAACAAAACAAAAACCAAAAACAAAAACTAATTATTTTGAGGCTTGTTTGAAAATATAATCAGTTCTTAGAGTTCAGTAGTCATGAACAGTAATGAAAAATTAGTTTGCATGTCTGGTAATAGAAACCTTTTTATTTATTTTATTTTATTTTTTAAAGATTTTGTTTATTTACTTTTGGGGAGGAGAAAGTGGTGGGAGGGGAAGAGGGAGAAGTAGAGAGAGAGAGAGATAATCCCCAGCAGACTCTCTGCTGAGCAGGGAGCTGGATTTGGGGCTTGGTCCCATGACTCAAGAGATCATCACCAAGAATCAAAAGCTTAACCAACTGAGTCACCCAGGTGACCCAATGGAAACCTTTTTAAGAGCCAAATTGTTGTTTTAAACTCCTGGAATTTTGAACAAGGTAACATGGTAACATATATGAATAGCCAGAGATAGTGTCATTTTTTAATAGTCAAATTTATTAATCTTTAATCATTTGATTGTACAGTTAATAATATTTAGAAAGACTTTTTTAAAAGCAAGCAATAAGGAATTATAGAAAAAACATGGCACTTAGAATTGAGAGTTTTGTATTTCAACTTAACGCTTTCTAAGTCTGGTGCATCAAACAACTCTTACCAGTATACAAACCCTCTTCAGTACTTATTTTTAAATTAAAAAAAAACAAAAACACAAATTTATTGAGCTTTAATTCTATGTGAAGCTAACAAAATATTCCTTATATGTCTTTATATCTTTAAAAACCTTTAATTATTATTGTATTTTTTTTTTTGCCATTCTTTGAAAACTCTTTGAGACTTTTAGGATTTTTAATACCTGATGGCAGAACTTTTCACATGTATAATAATTAATTATAGACTGAAATAAAGTCTGAACTGAATTTGGTAACATTCTCTTTCAAAGATTGATGAAAATGCTGCAAGAGGCTAATCTAACTAGGGTGAAAAGAAATACATTCATACTCCTTAACAGATTTCAGTTCTAGATATTCCCACTTCTGGGTGGCAAATCTGATGTAATGTATATTATTATAATTGATAGGAGAATTGATCCAGTACAAAGACAAGAAGGAAGAACTGACAAGGGAAGACTTCCTTATGGAAACATAAATTAGAAAAATATAATTTCTGGCTTGTATTTAACAGTAGGAATTCTTATACTTGCCCAGGCATCATTATGAAAAATGTCCCTCATGATCTGCAAATATTTTTAAAATAGAGTAGCTATATAAATTAATAGTGAACCATTATAGTATAATTTATTTACTTATACATACTTTCGTGGCTCTATGGCTGTATATTTCAATTCAAGTGGCCCAATCATACACTAAACTCCGTTAATGCCTGGGTAACTACTGTGTGAGTTCAATACATCAGCATTATAAAATGGATCATATGTGTTTTATGCATTTAATGAAGTTGTTAAGTGAACATTTACTCATTCATTTACAAGTATTTATTGCACTTACTCCGGCAAGCTCAGTGCTAGATGCTATGATTTAAATTCTTTACAGTGGCAAGAGTTGGGGATATTTCTAGTATTTTGCTCCCTAAGTTCAAATTTTTCATCAATGATTTATAATATTAACTGGGACAACTTACTTAACCTTTCTCTGCTCTTCTTTACCCATATATAAAACAGGAAAATAAGAGTGTGGAAAGTCATGGGGACTCTGTGATAATTAGATGTACTAATTCATTCAAGTGTTACTCATGACAAAGTGTTATACACAATAATTGGTGTTATTTTTTCTTCATTGTATATACACAAAACTGAGGCTATGAAAGAAAAACACCTCACTTATGGGAAAATAAGGAATAAGTAGAGGAGAGGGGATATAGACTCTATTTCTCTACATTGAAAGTCTCTACTCTTTAAAAGTTATTTCTATCAACATAATACCTCTGCATTGTTTTTAAAAGTTAAGTCTTAAAATGAATGGGAAGAGAGCAACATTTTTCCTTTTCTTCTTTGCTCATAACTCTAATAACATGCTAACATTCCTCTTTCTTGATTTATTAACTTCATCATTATTTATTGCCTACTTATTATGAAATAGGAAGACAACACCCAAA
The DNA here is from genome assembly GCF_964662115.1 of Mustela nivalis. Taxonomy (NCBI): domain Eukaryota; kingdom Metazoa; phylum Chordata; class Mammalia; order Carnivora; family Mustelidae; genus Mustela; species Mustela nivalis. Next base: position 49,242,953 of record NC_139023.1, on the reverse strand, counting down.
TGTCCCCACCATCTACTTTGCATTCTTTCCTTCTTCCAATACAGTTTTATCAAAATTGTTCAGATAAAGCAATTTTCAGTGTTTACATTATAGTTGCTAAGTAATTACTTTTTACTCCTGAGCCAAGTCAAGCACTATATTTCAATTACCTTTCCTGTGCAATATTTTGAGGTTTTTTCCCATATTTAAATAATTTTCTTGAATTAATTTTTGCTTAACTTTCTTTGCCTCTATCAATTTTTCATTAACTCTTAAAAAAATATCAAAACATATTCCCTTTTATTTATGGTCAAAAACATTATATCACTTGTTTGTTTCTCTGTTCTCCCTGGAGACATCATTCCTAAAGGCCCATTCTCTTACTCTTTTCTCAACTTGCATCTTAGACCTGCTGTCTTGTTCTCATTAGAGACTACCTTTCTCCCCTTTACATGGTGGATCCATTCTTTTCTTGATTCAGTTTCTTTTTTCTCAGTTACTTCTTGTCATGATGTAACATAATTTAAAATGTTAGAATGGTTGCTGGTTTGAAAGCTTACCTGTTGAACATTGCATCTATTCCCAAATTTGATTGATCATTGGCTAGAGATAGAATTATCTGTTGAAAGAGAAAATACATTATTTTTTAGATTTTGAAATCATTACTCCACTGTTGTTAGTTTCTAGTTTTGAGATGTCAGTTGCCATTCTTTTTCTCCATCCTTTAAATATGACCTGTTTGTTTTTTCCACGGGAATATTTAGATCTTAACTTATTTTAGTTTCAGAAATTTTATGAAATATGCCATAGTATGGGTATATTATTCTGCACACCAGGGCAACTTTAACTTTGAGAATTTTCCTTGCATTATTTCTTAAGTTATTTCCATTTTTTTTTAAATTTAATTTTTTACTTTTTATAAACATATATTTTTATCCCCAGGGGTACAGGTCTGTGAATCACCAGGTTTACATACTTCACAGCACTCACCAAAGCACATACCCTCCCCAATGTCCATAATCCCACCCCCTTCTCTCAAACCCCCTCCCCCCAGCAACCCTCAGTTTGTTTTGTGAGATTAAGGGTCACTTATGGTTTGTCTCCCTTCCATTTTTTTTTTTTCCTGTTCTTTTTTTCTGGGCATTTATATTAATCAGATGAGCGACCTACTGATTTATCACTTATCATTTAAAAATTCCATTTCTTAACTACTTTTTGAAAATCTTGGCCTTTTGATTCTATTTTCCTAAAGATTACTGTTGAGGCCAAAATGTATATGAAAAAATGCTCAATGACACTGTTCACCAGGGAAATGCAAATCAAAACCACAATGAGATATCCTTTCACACCTGTTAAGTATGGTTATTATTAAAAAGAAAAAAACAAGTATTAGTGAAATTGGAACCCTTGCCCACCGTTTTGCAGAATACAAAATAGTGGTGCTGCTGAGGAAAACAGTGTAGAGTCTTCTCAAAATAAAACTAAAAGTAGAATGCCCTATGATCCAGAAATACCACTTCTAGGCATTTTTCAAAAAAAAAAAATGGAAATAAGGATCTCAAAGAGGTATTAGCCTTCTCATGTTCACTACAGCACTATTCAGAATAACTGAGATGTAGAAATAACCTAACTCTCAGTTAGTGGATGAGTGCATAAAGAAAATGTGAGATATATATATATATATATATATATATATATATATATATATATATATAAAATAGTATTTCCTTCTTTTTTTATAGAATATGTTGTTTCTTTTTTTTTTAATTTTTTATTTTTTATAAACATATATTTTTATCCCCAGGGGTACAGGTCTATGAATCACCAGGTTTACAGACTTCACAGCACTCACCAAAGCACATACCCTCCCCAATTTAATAAATTATCTATCTATCTATCTATCTAATGGTAAATTATTTTGCCTTAAAAAAGAAGGAAATACTGTAATAGATGACACCATGGATGGACTTTGAAGACATGCTAAGTCTTTATAATAATAATAAATAATAAATAAATAAATAATAAAACAATTACAGAAGAATACATACTTCATGATTACACTTATATGAGGTATCTAAAGTAGTCAAACTCATAGAATTTAAAAAGTGAATGGTGCTTGCCAGGTTGGAGAGAGAGAAATTAGAAGTTGCTAATTAATGTGTATAAAATTTCTATTATGAAAGATGAATATGTTCTAGAGATCTATTGTATAACACTGTACATCTAGATAATTAATGCTGTATTGCATACCTAAGGTTCTATTAGGATGGTAGGATCTTATGTTAAGTATCCTTATCATAGTAATAAAAACAAGATTTATGTTGAATTTTTAATTGAAACCATATTTTCAAATCATTTATTGTTCTCTATTTTTTTCTTTTTTTTTTTAATTCCTTTTTTTCTGTAATTGTTCTCATTACAGGAATGCACTATCTTCTTAAATTCTCCAAGGTTAAAATTTAGGGTAATTTTTGTGTTTTAAGATTTGTTCTGATCCTTGTTTGTCTCTCTTTATGACAAGTTCCCTCTGACTGTTATTTGCTTTAATCTCCTTTCATGCTGAGGCTTTCCATACATGTCTGATGATTCTTGACTGCTGACTCATACTTAAAATTAAAGTACTAAAGAAATGATTGGAAGCTCCATGTGCAAGACTTTATTGCAGATTGGTAGAGTTAGGATTGTAGCACTCTTTGTTCCAACATATTTAAATGATGTCCATTTCTGCATATCCTTCTATTCACTCTCTAAGCCCATTAGTCATCTCATATTACCAGAGAGGAATCTTTCAATCCATCTTCTATAAAGGTAGAGAGGGAGAGATGAAGAATAAATCTCTGCCAAAGTTCTTAGAACTAACAAGGAGAAGGATGTGGATCTTGGGTTCTATATGTAGACCTTTTTGAATACCTCTGTTTTCAAAACTCTGCTTCTTATCTGCCAGATCTTGAGAATCTTGGCTTAATTTCTCTACATAGCAAGCTTTCTCCTGCCAGGAGAGAGAGTGCTGTTTACCCAGCTACAGAGGATGAAGAAAGAGTCCCAAGAACTAACTCCTCTTTGTTCAAACTTTCAACAAGTTAAAGGTCATAAAAAAACCTTTTAAGGTAGTTGATACCTCAAATTCCTGAGCTTTCTAAAGTTTTGTAACATGAGTTTTTTTGTTTTGTTTTGTTTTTTTGGGGCCTGTCATTTGGTATCTCAACTGTAGATAATTACCATATTTATTGATTCTAAGATAAAATATTTTTCTCATTTTAATATTTTTGAATGTGGGGACCCATATTACAGTGAATCGCATTGTGGAAGGTTGTCTTTTCCAAAGATGGTTTTAAGAGTATCTTCATCCAGCATGCTCTGTTTTCATGGTAACCTTGCCATTATTTCATCAAAGTAAGGAATACATGTCTTTTCTCCTTGAAATTGGTTGAATTTTGGGGCTGTCTTGTTCAATAATATGGAGTGTAAGTGAAGCTGTGTGATTTGAAGATAAGTCCTAAAGAATAATACGGCTCTGCCCAGCTATCTCTCTTGGGATATTTGCCCTTATAAATAGTTACTTTGCTCTGAGGAGGTCCAGGCTACATGTGAAGTCTGAATATACCTGTTTCAACCAATAGGCCCAGCTGAAGTCCCAGATGACAGTTAACAGTAATCATCATCCATGTAAGTGAAGCAGACTTTGAGAAGATGACAGCCCGAGCAAGCACTGTGGTCACAACTGCATGAGATTTCCAGATCCAGCCAGACCCAGTCAACCCTTGGAAGTGTGAGAGATAATAATGAAATTATTATTATTGATGTAAGCTACTAAATTTGAGATGGTTTGTTATAAAGCAATAGATAAGTGGACATTCATAATCATAAATTTATAATTATATTTGGCAGTGATTTTTCTTTCTCAGTGAAACAAATTAATGGTGCATTTTATAATAAATGGCAACTCAGATTAAGAAAATATATTCATATTCCACTTTCTATGTCTTATTAACTCCTCTTTTGCTTTCTGTGTTCCAAAAATGTGTTGTCCTATCAGAATTACTGGTGCTTCCCCTGGAGATTTTATACCCTTCCTTTACTTTATTTTCATTTTAGTGAGATTATTAGGAGATGTAGTTAACTATGTTTAATCTGCTGTGTATAGTTGTACTCATTATATTGTACATGAGGTTGTAGTTTCAGCACTAATCCTAAAGACAGTATTGTGCAGTTTGTGTTTGTTGGTTGGTTTGTTTGCTTGTTTGCTTTCCCATAACTATCCAGGTCTTATTTTTTTTACCTTAGTGTTACTAGTTTCCTGGTTAGAAACAGTTAGTTAAAGGAAGAACAGTCTGCACAAATAATAGAAATAAACCAAAAGTGGACCAGAATTACTTGGGGAGTGACAATAGAAGTCAATATAACTTTCTGATCTTCAGTTTTCATAAGCACAAAATAAAAATATTAGTTCTAACAGGAATTTCAGGTGACAGTTTAATGAGATAATACATGTGAAACTATACCTAATACACAGTATATCTCTAATAAATATGTACATAGTATATCTCTAATAAATAAATAGATAGTATATCTCTAATAAATAAATCTGACCATTACATGACTCAGCTTTCCCACTGGCAAAAGGTTCATAAGTAAGTTAAATTAGGCCATAACCAATTTCCCTTCCAGGAATTTGAATATTAAACTGAGCAATCCAGGGGTTAAAAATGGTCAGAACAGGGCGCCTGGGTAGCTCAGTGGGTAAAAGCTTCTGCTTTCAGCTCAGGTCATGATCCCGGGGTCCTGCGATCGAGCCCCTCATCGGGCTCTCTGCTCGGCGGAGAGCCTGCTTCCTCCTCTCTCTCTGCCTGCCTCTCTGCCTACTTGTGCTCTCTGTCTGTCAAATAAATAAAATAAAATAAAATAAAATAAAATAAAATAAAATGGTCAGAACAAACTTTGTTCTCACAAAACAAACTTTGAAGTTTGAACAAACTTCCCACTAATTCTTGTTTTTTAGATCTCTGCAACTGCCTTATCTCCCCTTGCTGGTATGTTTCTTCAACTCTTCCTTCGAATCACTGAACAATTCTATCTTTTCTTAATAAATTTCCAGTTTTTCTCAAAATGATTAGGATTTATTTCTGTTGCATGTACCCTCAAAATATCAGTTGGTACACTGATATTCTGAGAGTTCATTTCTAACAAAAAAATAAGCCATATTTGAAGATAGATCTGACTTGATATAAATGAGGGTAATTTAACCAGCTTATAATTTTCCATGTCCTTTCCATTAAATATCTCCTTATTCTCAGAATAGGCTATTCTTGCATGCATTGAAGCCAAGATTATTCACTTCCCATATCTTTAAGGTTTCAACAAGTACAAGAGTACATAATGATGTACTTGGGAATATATGAAAGTTAAGTCTAAAATAGAGTAAGATCAAATGGCTATACCTTGAAAGCAAAATTTATTTCAAATATGTTAAGATAACCAAAATTAGCTTCATAGGACAGGTAAACATATTAAGTACACTTACTTAGAATTCTGGTTAGAAAATTTGCTATGATACATTAAATCAACTTGTAATTTAAAATTCATATATCACTTGAAGGCTTTCTCCTACTAGCATTTAGTTGGTATGGTGGTAAACTGAAGCAAGTCCTTTGTGAGCTGTTGTTTAAATAAAGCGCAGGAGACGCATTCATATGATGGGCCTCTGAACACTTTGCCAAATTATAATTATCCATAAACAAAGACCAGAAACCCAGAAAAAAAATCTATTAGTATTGCCATGCCTTCTTAAAGCTCTTCCTTTGATTATTTCTATTGCTACCCAGAGTCATATTATTACCAGCTGATGGGTGGCACAGATGGCTCAAAGCAGAGAGGTTTGTTTCTGTCATGGTTTGCACTATTTCTTCATGCCTTTTCCTATAGAGTTTTGGTGGATTTCAATTTATTTTATTTCACATGTAATTGTTTCACTGCTTTGTTGTTGTTTTTACTTAATTAGTGAGGATGTGGTTATGTGTATAGGGCCCTTGCCTGGCTCTCATCGAACTCGTGGTAACTGAAGATGGCTCTGTTTATTGCCCTTCTGCTGTTTGTTTGGAAGATGCCCTGAACTATTTGGCCTTCACCATGGGGCAAGAAGCTGGCCGTGACTTCTGAGATCCTCAGCCTGGTATCTGAGCATGTATGCATATAGTATCTTTGGCTTTCTACGGCTTTTACAACTTTAATCTTTGTCTTAGCCTCCTTGCCTCATTCACCTTTTCTCCCTCCCTTTCTCCCTATCCCCTGCTCTCTCACATATGTGCACACTCTCTCTCTGCACACGGTTGTGTGCATGTGCGCATGCGCACGCACACACACACACACACACACACACACACTTTTCACCACTCATTGCCATTTTGATCATTGCTATGTGTAAGAGATGTTCAGTAATATATAAACAGCAAAACTATTACCCTAAGCTTTCCAATTTAAGATTACTTTCCAATTTCTGTGTGCTATTTCTGTTCATTTTCTTTTCTGCCCTCTCATTAGGCTTATGAATTTTTCTGCTCTACTACAAATCTTTAGCTTGCCTAGGAATTTGCAGAAACAGAAGCTGTAGGCCTCTCCTATGTTCATGAATCCATGCAAGGTGTTAGGGAGACTTCAATGACTCCATCTTTCCCTGTTCCCGTGATCTTTGATAGAAATTTTCCAATGCCAGCTAGCAATTCAGCCTGATTTCTCTCTCCACAGACTTTCATCTCTTTTACACTTTAAGAATCAATTTTAGGTCTTAGGATTATTTTATTTCACCTTCCTGAAAGTTTCATTTAATATACTCTGCTTTTTAAACTTTATATGTATTCAAAAGTTCATAGGCAATGAATCTCTAGAACATGTGCAGATATAGTATTTCCATGTAGTTTCCACCATATCCTTTATATGTGACTGTCAGAATTATATTTCAGAGTAAGGACCAAAGGGGCTTTTAGGAGAATGGTATTTCATTAACTTACCTTCTGGCATTTTAACTGTTATCAGCTGTACAGTTTAGTTTTATTACAACAGACATTATTGTGATAACTTTTCCTACTTTATCTTTGCAATTTATTGGAGCAGTTAATTTCTCAAAAAGTAAGAGCATTTTTTCTCATTAGAAATTCCTGCATGGCCTCTTTGATACATGTTCCTTGCTATTTAGAAGAACTGCTGATAAGTGATTTTGACTTGTATCCTCAATAATGTGAGATGTTTAACAGAAACTTGGCAAACCACTTAGGGGCTGAAGCCATTTCTTAAAACCAGCCCCAACTGAATAATTTCTTTCCCATTACTGCCACCAACATTCAAAAAGTTCCCATAAAACAATGGCCAGCCAAATATACTTATGAACTTCCTAAGGACAAAAATTTTACTTTGTTTAATCAATCACTTTTTTTTTTTTTTACCAAGATTATTGTTTCTCCATTTAGTTATATAACCCCCATATTTGACAGCATTGAGTTTTAAAGATGAAATCTATTAGATCAAAGTAAGTGGGAGAAATCTCAATTATCCAGTAAATATGTGCTCGTATAACTCCAAACCATGCAACTCAATCATCCAAATTACCTTCTTTGACCAAATGAGCCCACAAAAGCCAGTCTCCTTTTCTCTTTGTCATATTAAAACTACTCTGTCTGCACAAATGTTATCTCTAGCCTCTATTTTTATATGTATTTCTATATTTTCATGTATTTTCCTCTCTCTTAGACTTTGACATTCTTGTGTTTATTTGTCCAGTTGTTTCCTCACACAGCTCTATCAAGATAAAGAAGGAGAATTTACATCTGAAAACATGACCTAAATGCAACAGCCTTCAGAGAGTGTAGTAAGTGGTAAATAGGAGGCAAGGAATAGACAAGAAAACTTCTATTTGAGTAGAACAGGTACTAAGGAAAGAAAAGGAAAGAAAAGGATGATACAGACTGTGATGAAAAGATCACAGACTGTTTTAACTAGCAAAACATAAAAGCTGTCCACAGGCATTCCTCTTCAGATTTGTTATGTTTCTCTTTCCACAGGGAACATTTCTCTTATAAATCTGCAAGGTGAGTAGTCCACATTCAGAGCTCCAAGATTCTATCTCCTTCCTTCTGGGTTTATAAACAGATCTCACTACTGAATCTAGTCCAGTCGGGTAAGTCAATGGTAATTAACTATATGAGATTAATAATAACGCCACTATTCCTGGATGTTTCCCATAGGCCTACAGAGCTAAAGGTATTTTCCATACATTATTTTTTTCATTCCCTTCTGCAGTCCTTTAATGTAATTATTGTCCTGAGTTTATAATTGAGGAAGCTCAGGTGAGAGAGGTAAAGTAACTTTTTCAAGATTACCCAGGCACCATGATATCTGGATTTGGATTTATGTCTTTTTCACTTTGTTCTACCTGAATACTTTAAAGATGGTTTCTGTGTCTTCTCCACTTACTTTATCACATGTCCACTATCCATCAAAATTTTATCAAGATTGTATTTGATCCTTTCTAATTTGAACAAAAATAATAGTTTTAGTGTTCTGCTTAATTGGAGTTATAATTTACCTTTATTTCATTGAAAGCTCACTTTAGGCTGTCATATTTATAATACAAGCCCACTCATTAATAATATTATACTTTTCCCCTAATCTATGTATTCCTTAAAGTTTGGTAATTGGGTAATTTTTGCCTCTATTACAGTGCTATGTCCAAGGCACTGGATCATAAACAAGACCCACAGAGTTGTGCTTCAACTAGCTGAAACACTAAGATCCAAATGCAGAGAAATGACAGAACCTAAAGTAAATCATCAGCTGAGCACTGGTGAGTTTTGTAGGCTTTTTCAAAAAAGGTAAGCTTCAAGAATGTTTCTTGAAAATTAAGTAAGAAAATGAACTTGGTCTTTGGGAAGGCATGAAACAACACCAAAAATGGAGTTTACATGACAGAAAAATTTCAGAAGGGCAGTGGAAGGAAAATAGAGAAAATCAGAAGATTTAGAAAAGAAAGAATCCAAGAATCACCCCATTTATGCAAGGCAAAGCAAAGGGGGTACTGCAGGTTTAGGAAGGACAAATGATTGATTGGCAGAATGGAGATGAAAGGAGTCTTGATAGCATTATTCTGAATTGCTAATGAAAAGGCTATACAACATCCAAAGCCAAAGCATTCCTAAGTGGCTCCTACACTGATGCTGAGTATTGGGAGGAAGAGTAAGGAGTGGTTCAGCCTTTAATTCCACACATCAAACCACAGGGCAGTGGGACAAATCTTTATGTCTTCCTCAAGTTTTGAAGGTCAAAGCTAGAAGACTCTTTAAGGATTTGTCTATTATGATTCATCATTTAGCATACAAGGAAACTAAATTTCACTAGGTCCAGAGACTTGACTGAAATCACAATGGATGTGGATTTTTAAATGGAGCAGTTTACTATTTAGGCTACTTTCTATGCTTTGGTAACAAAGAATTTCTAAAATTGATTGACTCGATTAATGTTCCAGGGAAGGGATTGCACAGGGTCCTCTGGGACCCTGCCAACTTTAACATATGGCTTCCAAAACTTATCTTGAACATGTCTAACCACTTGAACTTTACCTGAGCCCTGTGATTCTGGAAAACAGTGAAGGTTAAGAAATCCTCATCTCAGGACACACAAAAGTCAGATTGTGTGTCCTGAGAAATGACAGACTGTAAAGAATCACCCTTTCCAATATGACTTACCTAAGTAAGACTCAAGAGAACCCCTCTGTTTACCTATGACAGGGCTAGACATGAATGGAAAGTCTTATTCTTTGCCTCAGAGACAATTAGTTGAATTACTTATTTCCAATGATCAATTGGAACAAAATATTTGTTAATTAAATTTTGGTTTAGTCTCTCTCCTCCCCCCTGGATTTTGACCCACTCTCAACCTGAGCCAGCATACATCCTTTTCCTGAGAACAGTCTGGCCTCAGAGAAAAACATTCTCTACTTTGCTCTCAAGTCACATAACCCTTTTATATATCCCATACTCAGTTCATTCTAGCTTTGGGGCTTGAATCTGGGTCTGCTGCATAGCTCTATGATCTACCTTCTTTATGTATCAGTTTCTTCATTTAAAAACAATGAAAAAGTAGAATCCGTCTCATAGAATTTGGAGAAATATTAAATGAGAAACTGCAGGTAGAATATTTAGCCTACTAATTCCATACAATAATCACCACGAATGATAGTTTTCCACATAGAACAATACCTGGTATTTTGATATCCACTGCATCTCAAACTTCTCACAATGATAAAGTAACAATACAGGAAGGCTATTATTATTATTATTATTATCATTTTACATAAAAGAGATCTGAGACTCACTAAGATTAAGGAGTTTTTCCCAGATCAAACAGAGTAATAGGGTAGCTGGAATTCAGAATTTATTTTCTCTGACTATTATTTCCATCTCTGTCATCTCCTTCATCTTACCTCATGCAATTTCCTAACTTCTAGAGAACATTACGTAATTAACATCCCATGATTTTAAGGGGAAAACATTCTTTTCTTTATTGAATCACTTTACTCAAATGAAATATAAAGACACAGTTCTCCAAAAATGCATGCAAAAATAAGAAATATCTTACTTATTTTCTCAAACTAAATTATTGAGCAGCAGATGTCTATGTAGAGAGTTCCATTGAAGTTTTTGAATCTGTTATTCCTCATCAACAAGACCAATGCACATGGCATGAAGCAGTCAAAAAAGATATGCTGAATATGCTGAAAGGAAAGAGGAAAATATGGCAGTACTTTTGAGAAAATGATACTCAAATAGGACCACAGAGTAGGGGAGTTGTAAATGATGCTAATGGTGTTATTTGCAGAGCCAAAGGCGTACTTCTGTTTTGTTCTTGGATTAATGATGACTGCAGACTTTCTTTACAATTTCAATTTTGTTATCTACTTCAATTCCATCTAAATTTTGGGAAAGGAGCAGCGTGTTGAAATGGTTTATTGGGAGATTTGGGACTGCTTTTTTGATAAACTTAAAGAGAAAACTTAGGAATCAGTATTTGGGGAACTTAAATCTGTCTATTTATCCATCCATTCACTCATTCAGCAAACATTTACAGAATCCCTGTTATATCTGTGCCATTGGCTAAATGGAATATAGGGATGAGAACAGAATTCCTTCCTTCGGAATGCCACAGTATACTTGCAGATACTCATACACACAACCGCAGTGACAGAAACCAAATGTAAATGTGTTATAAGGAGGTACTGGAAAATTAAGATAAGCATTTAAGGGAAATGATTAATTATGACTGAAGGATTGGGTAAGGCAAGTGCTTAGTACAGTGGGTTCCATGGTGCTGATAAACAACAAATAATTACTAAATAATTGAGTGAATGAATGAACACTAAAAGCCATACTCATTCAAGGTGCTTATTTCAGGCTTGACTGAATTATTCATATTTGGTATTTTTTTTAAAGTCAGACCAGATGATTTCCAGGTCTATGAAGAGAGCCAATTCAATTCAACAGAATTTGCTTTCATAAGGTCCTTGTTCATAATGCTTCATTGGTTCTCCTGGAAGTTGACTGATGGTCAGACCCTCTCCGCAGGATGAAACAGTCAGAAACCCCGTGCACATAACTGCAGTTATTAAGAAAGTATGTGGTTGGAAAGCAAATGACCCCACATCAAATTCCCAAAACATATTTCCACCTGGGAGACTTTCCATATATTGACTTTCCTACTGAGTAAACCTACACATACACACACATGCAATACACAAAATTTGAAGTCATTTTTTGTGGGAAAGTTTTTGTTAGTTTTGTTGTTGCTGTTGTTTTTAATCCCAAAGCTAGAGAAGGTACTCCTCCTAGGTGCTGTTGTATACCTTCTCTCATATAGTATTGGTGACACTATTCAGTTTTATGTTTAACTTTCATGATTATAAATTTTATGAAAGCAGACAGTGAGTCATATTCACCATTATATCCCTATTGTCTCATGTAGGTCTTGGCACATGATAACAAGATAATAATTATTCATCTGTGGAGTAACCAAAAAAAAAAAAAAAAGAAAGAAAAAAAGGATAAATTAACATAGTGTATTGCTGGACTGATCTTCCCAAGAGAGCTCTGACCATATTATGTGTCCACTATGAAACTCTATACTGAATTCCAAATACAGTTTAAACTCCTTTGAACAACAGAGAAGGTCTTGTGTAAAATATGTCAAAAATTCCAGGAACACAGGTATCCTGAAAAACTATTCTCGAAGACATTGCACATCACTGCTTCTCTTGGGTTTCATATCTATATGACTGCTGAAAATTTACCCACCTTCCAAACCCAATGGAATTTCTTCTTCCTTTAAGGAGACTTCTTGATCCTTCCCCAACCTCTAAGAATTTTCTTTTTTTCTATCCACCCAAAGCTTTCAACAGACTGTTTTACAGTTTATGACAAGCCACCATGATTTATATTTGAATTTTTACTGCATATTTCATCTCCTTTCAAGACTGTGAGTTCCTGGAGAGGAGGGGTTTATCTTTTTCATCCTTATAATCACCACAGTGAAAGATAAATATAATTTTATCAATATGCAAAAGGTAAACAAACTTTTCAAATAGATGGAGTTTACTATACCTTTTGATTCATTGTCCAAGTGGCCATAGATTAATGTATAATGAAATCTTTTTTTTTAAGTATTTTATTTAGGGGCACCAAGGTGGCTCGGCGGGTTAATTATCTATTTTTGGCTCTGGTCATGATCCCAGGGTCCTGGAATCCAGCCCTGAATGGGTAGTTTGCTTCTCCCTCTCCCTTGGCCCCCTACTCATGCTCTCTCTCCCAAAAATACATAAGTTCTTTAAAAAAAAAAAAGAATAAAATGTTTTATTTATTCATTTAAGAGAGTATGAGTAAGGAGAGGGGAAATGAAGGTCAGAAAGACAAGCAGACTCCTGCTGAGTGTAGGGCCTGAAGCAGGCTTGATCCCAGGACCCTGAGACCATGACCTGAGCAGAAGTCAGATGGTTAACTGACTGAGCCACCCAGGTACACTGAAAATGAAATATTTCAATCCATCTTAACTGTATTTTATGTCTTGACATGTAAACCTTCCTTCCTCAAGTCTATTCTAAAAATATAATAGTATTAAGTCACATAATTCTTGAAAGAATCAAATGAAATGATGTATATACAGTATTTAGCAAGTGTCTGGTCTATAGCAAGCAGTAATTAAACATTGTTTCTACTTATTACTATCTTTATTACTATTATTACCATATCATCAACATTAACTATATTATAATGCATTTGGGTTGACATTTCAAAGAGAATTTGAGCATGATCATATTGGATTTTCAATCTTTTCATTTTGTATTAATTTTTTCAAAGACCCATATGTTGTATGAAGTTATTATCATCAAATCCAGGGCCACATGTCGTAGTAGGAGAACTGTATGATTCTTGACTCCATAATACTTGGGAGATGCATGCTTCACTGAAGTGCCATTGATTTTCAACTAAAGTGAAATGCTTTCATTTAATGCTTTCTTAAGAGAATTACAGTAGAAGTTGAAGAGAGTTTGGCTTTAGAGAAATCCATTATTAATTTTACATGGCAAAATTGGGATTTATATATCAAAATTTAAATTCAAAGGTCCCTTACAGCTGCTAAATCAAAATGTTGTTCTAAAATTATTTGTCTTTTCTTTCTAAGAAATGAAAAGACTGTTTTGTCCTAGACTTGTAAATCACCTGCTTCACTGAAACAAGTCTTAGTGTTTGCTCTGAAAGAGTACTACCTCTGTGTTTAGCATATTGGGTATAACCTCAGATTTCTCATCTTTGTAATTTTTTCTGAAGAATCTTAAAGAGCTTTTATCAGCTTAAAAAATCCTTATCTCTAGCCCTCCCTTCATGGTAAGAGACACATTAAGCTAAGCCAGGCACAGAAATACATTCATAGTCCATCTTGAGTGGGTCCCATTAATTCAGTTTGTCTTAACTAAACACTAGCCTTAACTCCAATGACTTTCACCTTGAAGGTTTCTAACATGAACTGGTGCATCCTCAGAGGTATGCTGAAGAAGCTTCAGTCCAATGCAACTCCTTTAAACCATGAAGAAATGAAGTTAAGAACATTACAACTTTAAAACAAAAACCAAAACTTACCCATGTCTGTTCATTGGCTTACACATTAAGGACTATAAAGCTGGATTTTTCATTGTTAGTCTCTTTCTAAATAATAGGAAGGTTTTAATTTTTTTGTTTGTTTTTAAGATTTCAGTTGGATATGATCTATTTTGTCCATGTGTGCATAGTTTAAAGACAGAAGGAATTCTGTTCAGACTACTCTCTCCCATCTCAGTCCCCCGAATTTTCCCTTGGGCTAAATCAAGCATAGAAACTTTTTGCTTAAATGCATTTTTTAAAGGGAAAGTCATAATCAATTGGGAAAAAAGACATCTGATAATGAAAATGGTTTTTTCAGGCATAGCGATAACATTTGCTGCTGTGCATTCTATAAAAAGCCTTTGGATTCCTATAACAGGGACAGTGGTATTGCTTTGCTTCCTGCTGCTGATTATAATTTTAAAGATGGAAAATCTAGATGTTCTATTTTGTCCTATGAAATAATCTCTGACTCTGTGGTCAGCTTGGTGTCATAGTTATCTGGGACCAAAATTTTTCGAGGCAGCAAGAAAATGTGCATCACTTGTTTCTTCAAATATTACTATGCAAGTTCTATTCTTGGTTCTAGGATACAGTAATTAAAAAATTCTGGCTATTTGAAGGTTGGATATGTAAGTAAACAGTTAAAATATCATGTGGTTAGAGTCACATTTGACGTTATACCCACAGCTATGGGGATGTGAAGAAAAGAGATCCACATCCATCTTGAAAAGGAATTTCAATCTTGTGGAAACTTTTAAAAGATAGAATTCTTGGCTTTGGTTATTCATTGCCTTCCTGTCTAGAATCCAGGATGATCAGACTGGATGATGCTCTTTGGGGTTAAAAAAAAATAAGTTGTCTATACAGTCAGCAGGCTGATTCCTGAATAATTTGGATCTGAAGACAACTTTAAATGGCAGCACCAAAATATTTTGAGCCAAAGTGGAATTACCAGACATTAGGCTTCAGATTAAAGGTCAGTAGCACAGCTCGAACATTATGTGTATGTTTTTGGATTCAGGTATTTGGTTTCCAATCCTGTCTAACCCAAGTTAGCCATTACTTAGGCCAGTTACTTAACCTCTATACAAGACTTAGTTTTCCCATCTATAAAATAAATAGATATTATATCACCCATGTTAAACAATTGTGAAAACTGAAGAAAGCTGAATACATGTGAAGACTTACATAGTATCTGGCATACAGTAAGTCATTAATATATGGTAGTTAGTGTTATTCTGACATCAATAAATATTCATGATACTTTATAGTTTACAAAGCACATCTTATTACTATTTTCATTTATTTAACTTTTACCACACCTAAGTATTATTATTCCCACATTTTAGATGAGTAAAGTGGAAGTCAAGGATAAATGGCCAGCAGTAGACCATACAGCTAGAAAGCAGTAAAAAGGGAACTGAGTCCAGTCCTTGATGGCTGTATAGAGTCATGCGCTTTCCTTCCAGTATGTCATGTGTGGATCATGATCACAGAGAAAAGCAGGCTCACATTAGAGATTATCCTTGTCTTTCCTAGCCATTATTATTATTATTACTATTATTATTATTATTATTTTCATTAACAAAGTTGAAGCCTGACTCATGGCAAAAGATAGGAATGGGCCTTCTTAAAGTAAGTGATAAGTATTAATGCAACAGCTTTTATTAAATTACTGTTATTTAAAATTCTTTCTATGTACCTCAAGGATGTGTAATAGCTTGCTTCATTTATGTTTTTTTCTTATTCATTCATTCTCAATGGACAAAAATTCTAATTCATTCAGTCTCTCCTGACACATTGTACTTGGCAGGTAATTCTTAATAAGTTTTAATTTTGAAAATGAACATTTGTCATTTGGGACCGTCATTCAGATAGTTTAAAAACACTGAACCCACTGTGCAAACATCTGGAAAACTTGATGATAGGGGATTATTTGCTGCAGTCAACATGTCTGCCAAGTAGATGACAGAATCAGACATAGAAAGATCTGTTGTCGAAGATCACCAATAATGGTGATTTATCTAGGAAGAGGGAGGTAAAAAAGAAGGGAAGTCATTTTCCAACAATTTGGCAAGTGCATTTGCTATTTTGGACTAGTTGTTAATTGATGCTATAAACCTGTGATGTAATGTACTGTTAAATATGAAATCAGTACACAGAGACTCATACCCATGTGAAGATAGACATCTGAGGTAAATTTAGAGATGAGAAAATTAATGCAAAATGCCATACTTTGAAAGTAAATCCTTTGGGAATTGTCAAATGCCAGTCAGTTACTTGTCTAAGTCAGCTTTCTTGTGAAGACTATAAAACCAGGAACAAGGCTCTAAGAATTTAGAACACAGTTTCTTTAGTAATATATGCAGATAATCAGAGAAGAAATGTGAAAGAAAATGATGATTTTAGTATTAAAATATGATAATCTATTCTTTTTTAAAAAATAATTGATATCATAGGACCTAAAGCTGTCTTGTTCACCATATTTTCTGATAAGCTTCATTTTTTAAAAGACTGAAAACTTAAGGGTGATTCACGAAGAAGATTCTGTAATTTAAATACATAAGTATCAGAGGCTAGTATTCATAGTAATTGAAAGAGGTCAACAACACCTCTGCAAAGCATTCTAGGACTTACCTTGGAATGGAAGGTTAGGTGGCTTGCAGAATCTTATAGGAGCATGTCTCATATATCACTGGAAGACAAACTACGTGTACCTAAGTTATTATTGCTTTTAAGTTGTGGAGAGGGACAGACATTTAAACATATTTTACAAATGATAATATGCACCTACTTCCTCAGAAGCATAGTTAAAACAATAAGGGAAAAGTATCCAACGGCCAAGTAGAACTACAGTCTTCTTTGAAGAGCTGGCATTTTGAATTGGTCCTGAAGAAGGCACAAGAATTTACCTGGGGAAGTGTTTTTCTGGGAAAGTGGATAGTATATGAAAACGTAGTAGGAATGAGGAAGTTTTCTCTGCATGTGAGTACTGTGGGATTATTGGGTCTCTTCTAGTTCCTTTTGGTAGTGAATAAAACATATCCCAAGTTTTAGAGAATCAGTGACTCAAGGAAATGTATTTATTAGTTATCATTGTATGTGTGTTTGATGGAGTATGTATAGAACAGGAATGTTTTTTCCATTTTTTCAGAGGCAGACTCTACCCCAAATTGGAACTCTCTAGTCAAAGTAAAATTGAGAAAAGAGTTGAGAGAGAGAAGGAGAATAAAAGTGGAATGGCCAAGGAAAGAGTTACACCTTTGCACTTAGATATTTTCTGTACTTTATCTTTTTTAAAAAAGGCTGGGATAGTCATCCCTTCAGAAGAATTAATGTATATTCCAATGGAAGAGGCTTTTGCAAATGTTTAATTCATTACTCCATTTTCATAAATGAAGAAACCAAGATCCAGAGAAGTTGAAAGCCTTGTTCTAAACCACAGCTATTTGCTGGTATAGAGGGGAATAGAACTCTTGGTCCAAAATTCTTTAAACTAATACAGCTTTTAGACGAATCACTCCCGTATGAATTAATTGGTCAACCAATGCTTATTGATTGTGCAACAGTGGTTGCATATTGTGCTGGGTTCTACAAGGAAAACAAAATAAAAAGAATATATAATATGGAGACAATGTATTAAAATACCAAAAAAAAAAGTGTAATCAAACAATAGAGTATGAGACCCTGTATTAATTGATATTGCAGAACCTGATGTTACCAAACGTTCATTCAGGTAATGGTGGATACCTGAAGATCACAGCCTTGATTGTTAGGTTATCTGGTATGAGCTGTGAGTAAAAGGTAGATTTGATTTCCCATGATCATTCCAGTTGATTTGCCATGTCTTCCTAGAGTACTTTATGGAGAAAGATTTTGGTCCTATTTGATATCAACAGAAAGAAACATCATGATCAATTAGTAATGACTGTCATGGCATAGTAATGAAAATCAGGCCAGGCTTTCTCACACATGGTTTAGATATTCTAGGTCATCTCCAAATAGTTTTAAGCAAATCATCAAAGACATAGCCAGTATAGTGATAAACATCTTACATTGAGCTTTTCTTCAAAGATCAAAGTTTTCTCCAAACTAGAGCCATGAAACTAAAAGAGAAAAACCATACTTCTTACTCCAGAGAATGAGTTGATGCCAAAAGATTATGTAAGCATCACTAATGTGCTTACATGGGAAGATATTGCTGCCAATTATATTTCTATCCTGACAATATGACTCAGATCTTAAGATGATGTCACTCTGTATGTGTGTGTATATCTTATGACATGAGATCAGAAAAGAAAAAGAAAAGATCTATGCTGATTTGAATAGAAGCTTTGGCATCTATATGCCACTCACCTGAATCATTTTTAAATTAGACTGTCCTTCAATCTTATGATTCAATCTAATAGCTAAATAGCTAAATGCATTTTGTCAATGCCATGGATACTCTCAAGCCTTATAAAAGATGTTCTGGGTTCATGAAGACTGAATTAAAAGACATTCACTTGTGGTGGCTCTAAACCACATAGGATGACTCATCATATTGGTTATATCTACTTGTGCTAAAGTTTGTCTTGAGTAAGTATTGTGTTAAGTGCTTTCCATAAGTAGCAATCATGCAAATCTATTTTTTTTTTCCAGATCATTAAAGCACTTTAACACAAAGGAGTAGAAGTCTACCTTGTAACCACATCCTGAGTTTGTTTCTTTATAGGAAGATTGCTTTGTGCCTGAAAGCCATACAGGATATTTAAAGACTTGCACAAATGATTAAAATTACCCACATTTATTTTTCCTGGCAGCCCCAACCCTGTGCTTTACCTGTCATTCAGCTCATCTAAAAGCCAAAGAGAAGGGCTGAGACAGAGTAGAAATTCTGTCACATGACATCACCCTTCCCTCCAATCTCATTTTTAAGATCTCCTGCAATTGTCATTTACAATGAAGCTCTGTACTCTGGCCTACAGGTAAAGAATTGCTCTTTTCTTGAGAGTTTAATTTCTGTTCCACATCAAAAACAAAGATTTTTCAGATATCAGGCTCCTTTTCAAAGTATTTCATTGCCAGGACTTCTAAACAGGAGAAGAAAGCCAGAAAGCAAGACACTCCCTGATATATTAGTACAATATAAAGGTGCCCTTAAGGAAATGAACAACATGGCTCTCCGGTTCTTTTGGATTCCAGAGTTTAAGAATTCAACAGCACCCACATTTATGACACCTAAAGGGAATTGGGGAACAAATGACAGCAATTCAATACGTTCTGCAAATATTTATAGAGCACTAAGAGGTCAGGCTCTATATAGGCACCAGGGATATGAAATTCAGTTAGACTATGTCTCGGGCTTCATGGAACACAGTGGCTGGTAAGAACAATTGATGCATTAGTGATTATAATAGAATACTCTAGTATAGTTGGAAGAAATTATAGGATAGTTCAGACTAGGACAAAAGAAAGGGAATGGAACACTCTTCTCATTATATTCAAGTCTATTTTGATGACATAAGTATAGACAGTGCAGTGAAGAAAAATTAGTACAGACTCTTTAACAAGTATGCTGTCAAATCCTTGCCTATTTGTATGATGTTGGGTTGGTAAATGCTTAGACAATAACTAGAGGATACTTTCTATGTTCGTTGTAATACAGTCTGTTGTCTTAAGACCATGAAAGATATTGGGGCATCCAATCCTTGCTTTCAGCTTAGGTCATGATCTCAAGATCATGGGACCAAGCCCTGTGTTGGGCTCCACACTCAGAGGGAAGTCTTCTTGGGATTCTCTCCCTCTGCCCCTGCCCCACCAATAGTAAAAAAACATATCCTTAAAAAAAAAAAAAAAAAGACCATGGAAGGTATTAAGATTTAACTAAAAATGTCATTCATATTTTAGTCTAGGAATATATCTTGTTAAATTATATAATCAATCATTCTCTTTGAACTTATTTTATAGTGATTGTAAATCACCTTATGTTTTTTAATCTTGCTTATAATTAATTTACATTATTGGATTAAAAAACAAATGGATATTTGTCTTGAGATGTTCAGAAAATATAGGAAAGTTCAAAGAAGGAAATTAAAGTAATCCATAATCCTACCATACTAATGATGCAGACTTAACTGTTAATAATTTGAAACATTTTCTTCTATAATATTTTATATTCTACTTATTTTTATAAAGTTGATCATATCATGATTTTTTTTTTAAGAATGTATTTATTTGAGAGAGAGAGAGATAGTGAGAAAGAGCGTGAGGTAGGAGGAGGAGTAGGAGCAGTCTTCCTGCTGGGCAGGGAGCCTGATGACACGAAGCTTGATCCCAGGACCCTGGGATAATGACCTGCGCCAAAGGCAGATATCAAGCAACTGAGCCACCCAGGTGCCCCATATCATGATTTGTTGTACAACCTGATTTTTATTGGTAGAAATATTCATGCTTATAATTTGTTTAACTAATCTCATACAGTTGACTCACTGTTTTTTTTTTTTCTTCTAATTTCTTCACCAACATTATCATTCCTCATGAAAGAAGAATGGGTATAGCATAGCCAGTCAAAGGAGATGCTATGCATCCCAGAAAAAAATGTTACAAACAAACCTCATAAAACCCTCAACTAATGGCAAAATACTCGAAACAAAGGTCCATGTCTTATATTTTATATTCTCTGCAATGGAAACTGCAGACCAGGTAGCCATGGAAGAGCTCATCTAAATTTCTTAGGAATTTTAAAAAGAAAACTATAGAATATGAAATGAACTACTTAGCAGTCTCTATGCTAAACCTCATTAGGGAATCAAGCGCAAGTCATGCTGAAAACATGACAATGATTTTACTTTGAAACAAGAATAAATCTAAAAGTTTTAATAGGGGAAATAATATTTTAATAATGATGATAATATAGTGACAGCTATTGAACACTTTCATGTATAAGGCATTGTGATTTATATATATATTAACTTATTTACATACTACAACCTATTGTTCTTATCCCCAGGTAGAAACTGGAGAAACAGACTCAGAAAGAATGAGAATTTGCTAAAGATCACACAGGTAGTACAGGGTAAGGGTGTTTGGAATTCTCTCCACCCAGATCTTGCTGTCTTTTAGGTCTCACACCAAATGTTATAACCCTCTGTTGTAGACACTTTTTATTATAAGAACCAGTTTATTTTCCTCAAAGTAATTATCACTAATGCTGCTATTTTCTCCCTGATTTGTATATTGCCTATTTTCTTGACTGAAATGTAACCTCTATAAAGGTATGGACTTTATATTACATGTGTATTACTGTATCCTCAGCTACCTTGAGCAGTATCTAGTAACTATCTGGTGATCCAATAAAATATCTTGTTCAAAGAAAGAATAAATGGGATAAAGAGCATAGTGTCTGCCCTCAAAGAATTGAGAACCTAGTCAATTTTAAGATATGCAAAGAAGTTGAATTTGCTAAATGGTGTTTTTAAGAGTCCCTAAGAGCTGTAATTCTATGGAGTAAAAGGGAGAAGAGTTCATATCCACCTGTGGGTGCTTAGCAAAGGGCCCAGGCAGAGGCCATGATTAAGTGGGACCCTGGACATATAAATCACTTGAAAGGGTATCTTTAACTTTGTCCCAGTTATTTAAGCCCAGCCCTGGTGATTCAAGAAATGAAAGAGCACCCCTTCAGAGAGAGAGCTAGGAAACCCCACAGCCTTGATAAAAACCCATCAAATGAGATGCTAACGCCCCACATTGATCACACTCAGAAAGCCTGACTGAAGATGTTTATCCTAATCCTCCAATCCAGACATTTCCTGAGATATGGTCAGGAGGGCTAATTACTCCAATACATAAAAACGGAAATGCTCTCAACCCAAACAGCCAGAGAGATCTCCATTAGCAGCAACAGCAGTAAACCTTGATGCTTCATCCTTGGTGAAAGAATAAAGCAATGTCGGACCAGTGACAGCAACATCTATAAAATCCAAATTGGATTCCTCCCTTGAAAATGAGCCACAGACTTCATCTCTCCCCCGATTGCTGCATATTAACAAACATGTGAAAAAATCCAACCGGGAGAAGAGATTTTCCTTGCTTTATTAGACTTTAAAATCACCCTGGACTCAATCTGGCTCCAGAAGTGAATCCACAACTGCTACAAAGGGAATGGACGGAAAAACAAATGACGTATTTAAGTTTCTATATCAATCCATCAATTGAAGGATGAAAATAAGCATAAACGGATGCCTTCAAGCGGGAAAGTGAGACAAGGACTCACATCTCATAACTTAATAGATGCTAGGATAAGTTACTCCCGGGACTGGAGCCATGCCCAAGCTCAGGGTCTCTGATAAACCAAAGAAAACCAGACTACTGAGACACCACACTGGGCTGGATTTCTTTGTGGCACTTAAATCATTCATGTGGGAGCTAAAAGGAAGTGGTTAGTCACTCATTAGTGACCCACCTCTCTAGATTCATCTGCAGAGCAGTTCTTAGACTATTTTATGGATGGTTTGATAGAGTGCTGATTGATAATAACATACAATATAGAAAACAACATGCCTGGTTGATCATTAGAATGTGAATGCCAAGGAATAAAAAATTGCAAGGTACTTAAATCAATTATTTTTTTTTCTGTTACCAGAAATATATGATACAGTTCTAGCCTTGAAAGAGCATACAATCTTTTAGTAAAGAAAAATATAGATGCACAAATCTTAACAATCTCCTTAATCTTCTTAACAAAGAGATCCTTGATATTTCTGAGGAATGCCTCCAGAGTGTTTCTCCAAATCAGGAATACCACTGGAGCATTTAAAACTGCCCAATTCACTTGAATGAAATGGAGTTACTCTGACTTGCAGTATCTTAAATCCAAAGTTGCACAAAACTTGCATGGCACTACCATAAAATGAATCATGATACCGTTGGTGTGCCAATGTTTGGACTATAAGTTCTTATTTGTGTTCTTTAATGCCCTACAATTTGAAAAAAAGTTTAAAAATCCAGATTCAATTATAAAGGTTGTTCTATGCTCACAAAGTATAACAGTTAATATGCACTTGGCTACCTTATACTTGTCCTTCCTGGACAAATGTTTTCATGATGACAATTTTATTCCAGTACAGGTCTGATCTGTTTTTAATGAGCACTTATTTTCCAGGCTATACTCCTTCATCTCAATGCACCTCTTAAGTCTAAGAAGAAACACTTCAGAAGAAACATGAATTCAATTAAAAAATATTGAGCTTCTACTACCTTCCGGGTATTGTGAGGAATACACAGACAAACACTTCTGCTCTTATAGAAATGTTGTTCCAGTGGGGGAGAGCCAGACTTTAAATAGTAAATAAAGAAATAAATAAGAATTTCACATAGTGATAAATGCTAACTGAGATACAGGGTGCATGACATGTTAGAGAATGGCCAAAAGGCTGTTTATAGGAATAGTCAGAGAAGACTTGTCTAAGTCAACATTAAGATCTGAATTACCGGGTGCATTGAGCCATCTTCAAAGGAAGGATAAGAGCGTTTATAAGCTAAGAGAAGAGCAAGTGCAAAGACCAAAAAGAGGGACAACTTTTAGCTTCCTCTACAAAAGAAAAGAAGTTCAGTGAGAGAAGGGGAAGAATGGCGAGAGAGTCAAGGAATTAAGCAGAGATTTAGAAAGGGGTCCTTCAGGGCTTTAATCAGAATAAGAAGATCAGGTTATACTTTAAGTGAGAGGAGAAGCTATTGGAGATTTTTACACAGGGAAATTACACGATCTGACTCAGAGTTTTGGACAATCACTCTGGCTTCTATGTTGAGAATTCATGGCATGGGGGCAAATGTAGAAGGTAGGAATTGTCAAGAGTCCAGGAAAGAGGTAATGAAGGCTTGGAGTAGGGTGAAAATGGCAGCGTTGGTGATAAGGAGTCCCAGATATGTCCCAGAGGTAGAAAACAGGCATTGCTGGTGACTTCACATTATTTCAAACAATTTTAAAAATCTTAAATGTTAAATCTTACATGTGATAAACATTGAACTTTTAGAAATTTATCTAAATTGGGCTAGTCTAGAGAAATGTGTATATGAATGAAAATTCCTCAGTTTCAAAGTAAAAATCAATTGGGAAACCAAATGGGTAATTTTTCAATATCCCTTAAGATGAAGGTACTTTGATAAATTGGGGGTAAAATATTTAATAGTTATTATTACTGGTGGTATGAGTTTACATTTATTAATATCAAAATATATCAGTGGCATATTGTTGGTGAAAAAGTAGGTTAAATCACAGTATATGTACTGTTAAAAAATTGAATATATACACACATGCAGCATTTACACAGAAAAATATGGAAGGAAATACACAAATTATTTCCTATTGACTTTTTTATGAGTGTGTGTTAAATTTATCATTTAAAAATATCAATAATCAATATATTTCCATCGGGGGAAAATGGGTATCCAGTACCTACATTAGTACCTTCTTTACCAGTGGCTTTGTTTAAACTATTTGTGTAGACTTTTGATTATCTAGGTATCAGTTATTTCTTAGTTTTCTTAACTTCCATGTGTCTACTAAGTAGTTAGTAATTTATCGACTTAACCAATGCCCTTAAGAGCATGGTTTAAAAACAGAAGTCCCAACAAAACACCATCTGACAAGACACTTTAGTGATATTTAGTGGTGAAAAAGTGAGCACTGAATTTTTATTTCTTCAGTCTGACACCTGTGTTTTTATCAAGGACTTTTCATGAAACGGGAGCACTAAAGATTATCATCTGTAGACATTGGGACTTTTGTCCAGAGGTCTATGATATAATTTTGCTTTACTGACATTGTCAGATTATATTAAAACCATCCTACCCACAAATCTTTATACTGTTTCTTTGTTACTCAACCACATACAGAAATAGAACATTATAAATTCTAATTATTTAGATTGCAAGATTAAATTATTCCTGATACTTCACAAAAGTCCTTGTGGTAATTATCCTCAAACTAAAAACAAATTATTTTATGAGATCCTTTAATTTATTCATTCATACAATTTTTTTTCTCTTTCTTCCCTCTCTTATTTTACCCCTTCTTTCCTTTTCTTGCTTCTTTCTTTCTTTCCTTTCTCATTAATTGTTCAATCACTCATTTATTTATTAACTTGATAAAGAGTTATTGAGTCTTAAAAGGTATCAGACATTGCCTGACACTGATGGTACAAAATGAGTATGACAGAAAATTTTTCCTCAAGGAGCCTAGAGCCTATCAAATGCATAAGCCAGAAACATAAACCTATAAAAACAATTATGCTGATGGTGTGAATTTTAATATTGATAATGTTGATTTTTAAAAAATAAAACAGGAAATCTTTTAAAAAATTAAAAAGAAGTAGAATTTTCCCTTTGTGGGACTACATCCTTGGACTTCAGAACTATGGTCAGTATGCTAAGGGTTAAGGGAATTTGGTTCAAAAATTTGAGAAGCTGTCTTGGGATGGCACCTGCATAATGTCTGGAAACCTGACTGGGCATCACTGAGGTGGAGGTGTGGCATGGATCAGAGGCAGGAGAGAAAGGAGACATTCAGATGGACAGCATTTCCAGAAAAGGCAGAGTAGGAAGAAATAGCCCGGCACCCCCAAAGATTACTTACATTAAGAACATTCAAAACATAGTGAAGGTCAAAAATTGGTGGAATAAAACTAGAGAGGGTATTAGAAATTGCTCCCAAGACTAGACAGGACTCCTCTAGAACATACAGGAATTGGAGTTTCTTCTCACAGGCCCTACAGCCTCATGTAAGGAGTTCCAGACTATCTAATGCAGCTGCTGCTCTCATAACTGTAAAGTTACTCAGAAGGTCTTATAAGTGGATAATCAGACACTCAGATTGATTAATCAGTATTGCAGAGGCCATTAATGGCTGAAGATTTATGGAATAATACCTAAAGTTTATTGCTCTCAGGGCCTTTATCTCAGCCTCAGATTCAGGCAAGGGGCACTGCCCTGGGCTCCAACCTTTAAGAACCTCTTCTCTGGCTGTCCTCGCATCATACTCCTCTCCATGGAGTGAGACATCTATAAAACATAGGGAACACCATGACCACACAAGAGCCCATAATACCACCGCTACCACCTGCCAAAATCACAAGTACCTCAAGTCCTGAAATTTCTTTCATAGTGGTCCCAAATCCTTGTTTAAGGATGCATGTGTGCTGTCCCCAAGAGGAATCCAAGGGGCAGCTGTTTGCAGGAAAGAGGGCTGCATAGGATCAGTGTGGATGAAACTTAGGGATACTTCTTCATTGTCAGCATATAAATATATGGGATACCTAGCTGTAAAGGATGGACCCAAGAATGAAAAAAGAGGGACAGGTTGTTTCTGGATATAAGGGATGTGGCCAGAGACCAGTGGTAAAAGGGGTCCATTTTTCTGGTGTAGAATTCTCAGAAGTCCATGACCTAAAAATTTGAATTTAGCCTTAGAAGTTATTATGAACGTATGTCCTTCAAGGAAGGAAGATGGATTCAATGGCATGCTAGAGCCAGCTTACAAAACTTCAGGAGTGGTGACTGCTATCCTTTTTTCCAAGCCCCATGGTCAGTGGCGTCATGTTAGTTCCTTGAAACTGGACACAATGGGAATATTTACACAATAGAAAACAACAAATGCTACAAATCAGCATCTATATCACTTCCCCACCCTCTTTAGAGACCCAATTGTAAAACATTTATTCTCATACCACAGCACTAAATATACTTTAATGACTTAAGAGTTTTACATAAAACTTGTAGACTTTTAGATATATGGTATGTACATCTCTATACTTTATAAATGTTTGGAGTAAGATTGCCTAGGGTTAAGGCTCGGTTGTGGCATAGCTGCTTAAACTCACTGGGAAATATATGATTATCTCTGGTCCTGATTATATGCTGACCACAGTCTATAATAAAACTCACTGTCCATTTCTTCTATTCCTGTAACTTAACCATTTGGGTTATTGGAAGTTTGTCAGGATATATGATATTGAAAGAACAAATAATCAGATATCATTTTTCTGGGTTTAGACCCCTCCTTCTTTTGAGACATGAAAAGAAGTTGCCCTTTTGAGCTCTCTAAAACTCGGAGGTAACCAACACCTGATTATAAGATTTTAAGGGATATGGTACATCATGATAAGGAGCTTATTTTGTATGGGGTGCATTCTTG
Organism: Mustela nivalis; assembly: GCF_964662115.1. Taxonomy (NCBI): domain Eukaryota; kingdom Metazoa; phylum Chordata; class Mammalia; order Carnivora; family Mustelidae; genus Mustela; species Mustela nivalis. Next base: position 49,215,629 of record NC_139023.1, on the reverse strand, counting down.
AAGTCTTAATATAAATCTAGACATCTCCAGTTCTTTAGTCTATGATTTATATTTCTATTTTGAGTCCTAGGAACATTATCTGTCCATAGTTGGTTCTACATATTTTGAAATGTATTTTTATAAATATCTAGGAAAATAACTAAAAAGGATGATTTTCTTTCCTCAGTCCCAGAGGTTCTGATATAGCAGGTATTGAGTGAGGTCTGGAAATTTGAATTTTTAACAAATTTCTCAGTATTTTTTGAAGAACATGGACAATACTTTGAAAATATTAACTCAATCCAAAGTATCTAACTAATATCAAATTATTAGAAGTCCTCTCAGTTATTTGGTATAATAGAAATAACCTGACCAAGTTGTGCCTGGATGTTTGAGTTGGTTAAGAATCCAACTCTTAGTTTCAGCTCAGGTCATGATCTCAGCATGGAGACTGCTTGGGATTCTCTCTCCCTCTCCCTTTGACTCTCCCACTCGTTCTTTCTCTCTCTCTCTCTCTCTCTCTCAAATAAACAAATAAATCTTTTAAAAACAGAAATAAACTTTATCTATTAATCTGTTAAAGGACATTTCGGGTCCTTCCACAGTTTGGCTATTATGGACATTGCTTCTATGAACATTGGGATGCATGTATCCTTTCTTTTCACTATGTCTGTATCTTTGGGGTAAATACCTAGTAGTGTAATTGCTGTGTCATAGGGTAGCTCCATTTTTAACATCTTAAGGAAACTCCATAATGTTTTCCAGAGTAGCTGTACAAGCTTGCAGTCCCAATTCCCACCAGCAGTGTAAGAGGGTTCCCCTTTCTCCACATCCTCATGAACACTTGTTGTTTCCTGTCTTGTTAATTTTTGCCATTCTAACTGGTTTAAGCTGGTACCTCATTATGATTTTGATTTGTATTTCCCCGATGGTTTAGTGATGTTGAACATTTTTTCATGTGTCTGTTAGCCATTTTTGTGTCTTCTTTGGAGAAGTGTCTATTCCTGTCTTCTGCCCATTTTATTGAATGGATTATTATTTTGGGGGGTGTTGAGTTTGAGAAGTTCTTTATATATCTTGGATACCAGACCTTTATCTGGTATGTCATTTGAAAATATCTTCCATTCTGTAGGTTTCTTCTTAGTTTTGTTGACTGGATAAAGAAGATGTTGTTCATATATACAATGGACTACTACTCAGCCATCAGAGAGGATGAATACCCACCATTTGCATCAACATGGATAGAACTGGAGGGGATTATGCTAAGTGAAATAAGTCAAGTAAAGAAATACAATTATTATATGGTTTCACTCATATATGGAGCACAAGAAATAGGGAAAAGGACTACAGGGGAAGGGTTGGGAAAACTGGGAAGAAATTAGAGATGTGGGCAAACCATGAAAGACTCTGGAATCTAGGAATCAAGCTGAGGCTTATAGAAGTGAGGGGGGTGAGAGGACAGGTTAACTGGGTGGTGGGTATTAAGTAGGGCATGTGTGGTGATAAACAGTGGGTGTTATATGCAACTAATGAATCATTGAAAACTAATCAAGAACTAATGACATACTACATGCTGGCTAATTGAACATAATAAAAATAAAGAAAGAAAATAAAATAAACTGACTTAGTAAATAATAATTTTTGGCCAATTCACACAGATATCACAGTTTATAACACATGAAATAAATTGTGTTCCCCTAAATTCCTATGTGCAGGTCTAACTCCCATGACTATATTTGGAGCTAAAGCCTTTAAAGGTGATAATAAAGATTAAAGAAGTGTCCTTATTAAAAGAGGAAGTAGTACTAGAAGTATGTACATAGAAAGAAAAGGCCATGTGAGGGCACAGGGAGAAGGTAGCTGCTTGCAAGCCAGTTAGAGAGGTCTCACCAAAACCTCACCCTGCTGGCACCTTGACCTTGGGACCTTCAATCTCCAGAACTTAGAAAATAAATTTCTTTTGTTTAAACAACCCAGTCTGTGGTATTCTGTATGATAGCCTGAGCAGACTACTACAACAAGCTAAAATATTTTTAAAAGAAGTGGCAAGTGGCCAATAAAGTCAATACAAGGTCTTTAGTATGATGAAAATATTTTATCCAGAAACTATAAGAAGACCAGTGTTTAATTTCATCAAGCTCTGACAAAAGGACTCTTCAGATTGGCCAAACCAAGTGCTCTCACTTTAAAGGTTTTTATATGGACATTTTCAAGGATTGACTCACTCACTTTTTTTTTTTTTTTTTTTTTTGCTTCCATGGTTGACCAATTTTTCTTCTGGCAGATCCATTCTTCATATTTTTAAATACAATTGACAATTGCAGTTTGGTTTTACTTACCGGAGGCCCACTATATTTTTCTAAGATGACTTGGCTCATCTTTATTCAAATATATTCTATATAAGTTGCACAGTTCAATTTACAGAGAAAGGTCTCAATTCTGTGTGTCTACTGGGCAGTCAGGAGCTCAAGATGAGGGGAGGGGCTACTAAATACCTACCCAAGTAAATTTTCCTCTTATTTGGACTTCCATAAAAGATCAAAGAAAGGGCATGGGAATTAATGATATAGAAAACCTTCTTAGGAAAACAGGTGGCAGACAAAGAGTATTGTCTCAGTAGGCAGAATAGCTGATGAAGAGGGAAACTTCACCTCATGACCACAATGAGTAACCGAATGTTTATGCTTACTAAAATGATGCACTGGTACCTGTAAGATGTGGCTCAACATCCTTTTCAGAATTCAGATTATTTTTTCCCTAGTCACTTTTCAATTGTAAGTATCTATTATAAATAAGTTAGTTTTAAATAAGCTATTTCTAAAAGCCCAAGGAAGTATATTTTTCACATTTCTTTTTATTTGCTATGGTGAAAAAGGAAACCTCTGTCTCAGTCACCATGATTATTAAGTCATTTCTCCACAGGTTTCCAGGGACCCTCTGCTAACTAATTTCCATTTTCAGTTGTTGATGACTATATTCATTCAACTAGAGTGATGGAGTTTCTTTTCATTGGTTTTAAAATAGGGTCTTTTATGGAAGGTTTTTGCATATCACTGTTGAAAGTGCAGTATGCCATTTGCTTTTGTTAAAAGTTTCATTCAGGTTATATATGACTGAAGACGCCTGTATAGTGAGTTCTCTCCTGAATTCCTTGGGTTTATTACTGGGGGAATGTAGTCTTCAAGTATCACATAGAGTGAAGGGAAATAATATTTCTTAATAATAATTATCATCTCTCTATCCCAAATTCTTTGCACAAAGTACATTATAATGTTATTCCCATTTTCCAGATGAATAAACTGAGAACCAAATATGTGAAGCATATTAGTTTGGGTATAGAATGGCATGATGAGAATTATACTAGCTTCCTCCATTAAGAAATGGAGACAACAGGTTTTAATCCCAGATCCATCTGATATAAATCTATGATAGACAGTCTCCCAGGGATTTCCATTTTAACACTGAAAATCTTGCATCCTGTAAATCCTGGGCAAATTGGGACAGTTGGTCACCTTATCAAATTCTAGGCTCTTTTTACAATACTATATTTTTGGTTTTATGGCTTTATCCATAGGTCAATAGATTTGCTAAATAAAATATTTTAAAATAAAATATTAGTATGAAATAAATATTATTTATCATGTTAACTATTTTTCTCCTCTATGTTTGCTTATACACAGTGATCTTTCTTATAATTAGTCATGTATACTGACTTTTATTGTTTCCGAGAGAGAGTGTTCAACAGGGAATAAGGGATTATTTCTTTGTCTATTTCAAATTTAGTTCCTCTAAGAAATTGGAAAGCCTTTAAAAAACACAATATATTTGATGCTATACCTGATGATATATAAATACAAATTTATATTCTCAAACGTGATGATGGTGATGATACCTAAAATATGTTGGGCACTTGCTATATTGCAGGCAATTTTCTAAGTATTTTACAAAAGTTGTGTTACAGGGGCACCTGGGTGGCTCAGTGGATTAAGCCGCTGCCTTCGGCTCAGGTCATGATCTCAGAGTCCTGGGATCGAGTCCTACATCGGGCTCTCTGCTCAGCAGAGAGCCTGCTTCCCTCTCCTCTCTCTCTGGCTGCCTCTCCATCTACTTGTGATTTCTCTCTGTCAAATTAATAAATAAAATCTTTAAAAAAAAAAGTTGTGTTACAATTTTTGTATGAATTGTGTACTGCTTATTTTATAGATGGGAAAACTAAGGCACAGAGAGACATTTCAAGTTCATAGATATACTGAATGGCAGATCCAGAATTCAACCTTAGGCAGTTTGGCCCCAGACTCTATGTTCTTAAGTACTATACCCTGATAAATAGAAAATGATAACATTGATTGTAGACAGAGAGGTTGATTGCTGAGGAAGGATTGAGGAATTAGATGCCAGTATTTCCTTAAGAAGATGGTAAATAACTACTCAGTCTTTTAGGAACTAAGTCTTAGGGAAAACCAAACGAACAAACAAGCTATGTTTAAAAAGAATCTGAGAGAAGAGTGTATTTGTGCTCCATTTCCAAGTAGATCCTAGATAAGGCAAAATCCCATAGTAAAAATCATTCCGTAGTTCATCCAAGAGTTTATTTCTAAGATAATTGGGGTCAATTAGAATTTGGCTCATCTATGCATAACAAAAACCCAAAATAAGGGAGACTTAGACAAATGGGAGCATTTTATTTGCTTGTTTGTTTCTTTACTCAAGAAGTTGAATTTTAGTAGCCCCATAATCATCAGGTAACAAGTTCTTTATTACCATCCTTGCCATGTTTCTTATGCTCCAAAATGACTACATGAGCCATCACATTCATATTTTTTAAAAACAAAAGAGGTAAAAAGAAGAGCAAAAGAACATGCTCCCTTTCAAAGTCCCATCCAACAACTTCCACATATACCTTAATTGTCCAGGATTTAGTCACATTGCTACATTTGGTTGTAAGAATGAAAAGAAGCAAATTTTTTTGTTAGGTATATTGCTACTCTTAAACAATATAAAAGTACTTTAACATTAATAAGGAGAAAATAAATATTGTGCACGAACTGAAAGTTATAATCGTTAGTTCCCAAGAAACAGCATGACCCAATAATATTGGGATTCCCAAATGCCAGATGATCCAAAATTAGATAAAATGTGTTCGGACTCAGAAGATCCTAAAGCCAGGAGAAGGTACAATATAGCACTAATCTTTCATAACAGATGAAAATGAACATGTTGAGAAATGATCTTCCCTTATATGTGATTTCCCTTCCCTTATATGTGTTTAAACAGTCCCATCATCAAATACCTCTTAAATCCCTCAAAAATCAATACAATTCTAGGAAAAGGGTACAGGAGCCCCAGTTGGGCTGAAATTCATTTTATTCCATCACAACCAAATGGGGTGGAGAGATTCATTTCAGTTTAAGAATAAAAGTAAATTTCTTTCACATCTAGGATTGTAGACCAAGATTTGTAAAAATTACATGTGTAAGTGAAAGGAGGGATGAGTCATTACGTGTCAGTATTAAGATTGTGTGTAGAGTCAGATGAATATTTATGAAGCCCTTTGATACTGTTTGATTATATTCCAGCCTCTTCAGACCCCATGAGTGTTGCCTTAAGTACTTTAGCATATAAATAAGCACTTTTATTAAGAATTAGCATGCATACCTTTGAGTTCAACTGTGTCAATTGAGTAGTTGAATTGTATTAGTTTGTTGGAGCTGCCATAACAAAGAACCACAGACTGGGTAGCTCAAACAACAGAAATTCATTTTCTCACAGTAGTGGAGACTTAGAAGTCTGAGATCAAGGTGTTGGCAGAGTTGGTGTCTTCTGAGGCCTTTCTGCTTAGTTTGTAGATGGCTATCTTACCCCTGTGTGTGCCCCTGATCTTTCCTCTCTGGGCATCTGTGTTCTAATTTCCTCTTCTTATAAGGACAGCAATTATAATGGGTTAGGGACACTCTAATGACCTCATTATAATTTAATTACTTCTTTTTAAAAACATTAACATATAATGTATTATTTGGTTCAGGGGTACAGGTCTGTGAATCATCAGTCTTACATAATTCACAGCACTCACCATAGCACATACCTTCCCCAATGTCCACAACCCAGCCACCTTATCCACCCCCCTCACCCCCAGCAATCCTCAGTTTCTTTCCTAAGATTAAGAGACTCTGAGAAACAAACTGAGGGTTTTGAGGGGCAGGTGGTGGGGGGTTGGGAGGGCCTGAATGTCGGTATTAAGCAGGGCACATATTGCATGGAGCACTGGCTATGGTGTATAAACGATGAATCTTGGAACATTAATAAAATAAAATAAAATTTAAAAAAAAATCTAAGTTAAAAAACTAAATAAACAAACAAAAAAGACTCTCTTATGGTTTGTTTCCCACCCATGTCCCATCTTTTACTTAATTACCTCTTTAAAAACCCTATCTCCAAATTCTGAAGCTCTGGGGTTGGGCCTTCAGTGTATGAATTTGAAGGGGACACAATTCAGTTCTTAACACCAACTTTGCACCCAAAGGATCCTGTGCTTATTAGACTATCAGATAGCCCTTAATAACCATGGAAAGCCCCAGGGTTATCTCAGTCAGCCAGCATTATTGTTTGAGTACCTCTATGTGCCCTGTATTAGGAGTTATAGAATCATAAGACTCCACCAAATGCAGAGCTTCTCATTAACTGCAGTTTCTGGATTTTGAAATTCTGCACAAGGCAATCTATTCTACCTGCTCTCATTGAAATGTATTCTTCTATAGAAGTAGGGAAGGACCCAAATACGTAAATTATAAATGAGCCTAGTGCTTAAAGATAACAAGTATGTAATAAATATACATGGTGTGAGTAAATGTAAGAAGAAAATATTGCTGTTAAAATCCCTTGCAATTGAATCTAGTTTGTGATATTTAGTAGTTGTTTAACCCTGGTTCCTCATGTTACGTCTTCTCTTTAAAATGAGAATAATCATTATTTATAAAACTTTATTAAATAGCATGCTGCATGACAAGAGCAATTTTTAAGCTCTAATCATACTATACTGTAGTTATTTCTGGAAACTATATTAATATTAATTATATATTGTGATTTGTAGGGAAAAGAAACACCCTGTATATTTCCATGCATGCTCATTTCACTCACAAAAGGCCCCTCCAATACATCAGAGACTTCAGCACAGCTTTGTATGATATTACTGTCATCTTTCTTGGTGGGGTTGTGGAGCACAAGAATTATATTCCTTTAGAATATATAGTGCTGGTCAACTTCTCTCTTTGCCCAATTGACTCAGGGAAGACTGGGTGAGGGCTTTTCTAGCTCTGCTTTCTAAGTAATACACACACATTTTCAGGCTCCTGAAATATCAGGGGATTACTGATATAGCAGATAAGGAAGATGGCCTACACATGAAATAATTAAAAATGTTCCTATATCAGTTAGGTTTAGGTTAGGTTATGCTGCTGGAACAAAATAATCCCACGTCTTAGTGGCTAAAAAGAGCTTATTTCTCACTCAGACTACATGTCCTACATAATCAGTCAGGAAACATTTTTCCTCTGTAGTCATTGAAGATTAACCTAAGGGGCTTTCCATCGATATACATATCCACCAAGAGTTTGGTGAATTGCATAAATTGTACACTGTATCTTACTGTATTTGTCAAGAAGTGACATATGTCACTTTTGTCTAAATTTACTGTGTTAAAGCAAATCACACAGCCATGCCTAACTCCTACCATGTACCTGGAAAGGAAATGGAAATAGTTGGTGAACAGTAATAATATCTGTAACTTATTAATTCATTTCATCCCGTCCACACGATGAAAGCTTACCATGTATCAAGAAATGGTTTAAACACTGAGGATATAGGAGTGAATATATATACCTCTAGATTCATAATGTTTTAATATCCTAATACTTATATAGTATGTCATAGATATGCATATAATGGATAATATCAAAACAAGAAACATATAGAGATAGGCAGGAGCATTCCTGATATTCTTGCAGAACACTAAGTTAAATATGACTTGAGAAGAGTGAGAAAGGGGGATGGTAAAAAGTGAGGTTAAAGAGGTAATGGAGAGGAAGAGTATATATATATATACATCTATATATATATATACAAGGCCTGATCATTAGAAAGATTATGATTATGAATGAGATAGGAGCAAAGGGTGACATAACCAAACTCACATTTTAAGGGATCAAAACTTGGGAAGAGAGCAAGATAGAAACAGAGAAACCTGTTAGAATTTCATTTTTCAGGGTGAGGAAGGACAGGAACATGGAACAAGGTAGTAGCATTGAATGTGGTAAGAAGAGATTAAATTCTGGATATTTGAGGATAAGTACAATAAGATATGTTATGGCTTAGCTTTCAAATAAGGATTTTAATAGAGTCTTGGTGAAAAAGAAAAGTAAGGCTAACAAAAGACACTGCTGCACATGGGAAAGCTTGAATGATATGGATAGAGTTCTCTCTTGTTAGTAGAAGAAATCAGGATAATCTAAATGCTATTTTCTCCTTCACTTCTCTACATTTTTTGTACTCCAATATGATTGTTACTTCTATTTTAGTCATTAAATTACTTAACTTTCTCCACAGGTAAATAGAGAATATCAGAAGCAGAAACTATTTCTTTCCCTCTCTACTCCCTTCAAAGCCTAAAACTTTGGTTATGAGAGAGATATGCTCAAATAAGACATTAACTAAAGGGAATACTAAAAGTGAAATTAGAAGAAAAGATTTCATATTGTCCATTATGAAATATGGTCCATTATGAAATATGATAGAATTCTTTGCTTATGCTGCCTTGCACCATTTCTTCTTCATGGTTATATTGCAACTATTTTATGAACTATTGGTATTAAACTATAAGTCCTTTAAAATTAGATTAGTTGCTAATATCTACCTTTTTTCTTCAACTTATGGCTAAAATCTCAGGGTGTACAAAACAAAAAGTCTAGGAAACTTAGATAATTCTATCTATCTTCTATCTATTTATTAGGAATGCTTCTGGACATAGATAGATAAAAACAGACCCACTATATATTCCCAGCATCCTATGGCACACTTTTAGTCTTGAGAGATGTACCTTACCTTCTAAAATAGTACATATACACAATAAATGTTTTTTTTTTCATAAATATTTGTAGTGTACCAACTATCTACCATAGACTATGGTAGGTACTAGGGTTATTGACACCAACAATCCAGACACTGGCCAGTGAATTACAAGTGTTCTTCATGTTACCAAAGTGAGTGTAAAGAGAAATGTATAGGAGTCCGAAATGTGGTTCAGGCAATAAAAAGTGATAAATCTGTAAAGTTCTTAGATCAATTTATGATGGAAAGCTATAGTTCACAGACTATAGCTTATGGGTCAGCTGTACATTTTTATAGATAGATTTTTATTGCAACACATCTTTGTCTATTCTTTTAAGTTTTCACTGTAAGTACTTTCCTGCCATAATGATGGTATTGAATAATTATGATAGAAACTGTAAAGATTCACAAGGTTGAAGTATTACTATGTGGCTCCCTAAGAAAGTGTTTGTTCACCTCTGGCCTATGCAATGGCAATGACAACCACAGGAATACTCATAACTTTTAAGGGTGATGTGCATGAAAAACTATTCTTCCTGGTTTTATTGCATAGAGCTGGCACTGGCAACAAAATCTTTATCTGATTGACTCATAAAAGCAAGTGCAACAAATGAGAGCATTTCTCTATGCTGGCTTACAGGAAAGTATTAATCCTAAGGCACTATTTTTGTATAAGGCCAAAAGAGTTTTCCTAAATGTGTGCCAGTTGGTTTATCCCTCATTCAAAATTGTAAGAAAAAACATACAGAAGCTATCTCCAGACCCAACTCTTGATTTATTAAATTTGGCAACTCTTGAGCTCATGTTTAACTTGTCATGACAATAAAGTTATTGAAATTGAAGTTGAATCAAATTGACAGATACCAAGAACTAGAGCTAAACTGGCCCAAATACATTTTTTTATTTATAGGATTCAGCATAGTGTATTATATTGGCATGTAATGAAGAGCAAAAATGTTCCCAAACTGAGAGACAACCTAAAACAGAATAGCAAATTGACCAGAAGTTGTATACTCATGAGGATTTTACATAGAAAGGAGGATCAATGGTGTGCCTTGGAGATCATGATGCAATGACATGGTGACTATTATGGGACAAAGAACAATCCTCTCCAAAATGAAATAAAATTTGTAGACTTTCTGTCCAAACATAGTATTTTAAAGGAAATGTCAATGACCAATATACATTCCACTATTTTCATGTTTCTAAAGAATTTCTGTCACCTGTCCCATACAAATAATTCACAGTAAGTGTGAACTCCTTTATTCCCTTTCAGTATCCAACCGCATTTATTGGATACTATTGAGTATATATATATATATATATATAGAGAGAGAGAGAGAGAGAGAGAGAGAGAGAGAAATATATACTCAATATATTATTGAATATAAACTCAATGGATTTATTATATGAACAATCTCAGTAAAAGTATCTTTAAAGATAAAACCTAAACAGAGAAATAATAAATTATAAAGTATTTGTACTTTGGGTGTTGAGTTTGCTAAGTTCTTTATAGATTTTGGACACTAGTCCTTTATCTGATATGTCGTTTGTAAATATCTTCTCCCATTCTGTCAGTTGTCTTTTGATTTTGTTAACTGTTTCCTTTGCTGTGCAAGAAATGGGCAGAGGACATGAACAGACATTTCTGCAAAGAAGACATCCAGATGGCCAACAGACACATGAAAAAGTGCTCCATATCACTCGGCATCAGGGAAATACAAATCAAAACCACAATGAGATATCACCTCACACCAGTCAGAATGGCTAAAATCAACAAGTCAGGAAATGACAGATGCTGGCGAGGATGTGGAGAAAGGGGAACCCTCCTACACTGTTGGTGGGAATGCAAGCTGGTGCAGCCACTCTGGAAAACAGCATGGAGGTTCCTCAGAATGTTGAAAATAGAACTGCCCTATGACCCAGCAATTGCACTATTGGGTATTTACCCTAAAGATACAAATGTAGTGATCCAAAGGGGCACATGCACCCGAATGTTTATAGCAGCAATGTCCACAATAGCCAAACTATGGAAAGAACCTAGATGTCCATCAACAGATGAATGGATCAAGAAGATGTGGTATATATACACAATGGAATACTATGCAGCCATCAAAAGAAATGAAATCTTGCCATTTGCGACAACATGGATGGAACTAGAGCGTATCATGCTTAGCGAAATAAGTCAAGCAGAGAAAGACAACTATCATATGATCTCCCTGATATGAGGAAGTGGTGATGCAACATGGAGGCTTAAGTGGGTAGGAGAAGAATCAATGAAACAAGATGGGATTGGGAGGGAGACAAACCATAAGTGACTCTTAATCTCACAAAACAAACTGAGGGCTGCTGGGGGGAGGGGGTTTGGGAGAAGGGGGTGGGATTATGGACATTGGGGAGGGTATGTGCTTTGGTGAGTGCTGTGAAGTGTGTAAACCTGGTGATTCACAGACCTGTACCCCTGGGGATAAAAATATATGTTTATAAAAAAAAAAAAAAAAAGAAAGGACAAATACCCAACTTTTGTAGCAGCATGGACGGGACTGGAAGACATTATTATGCTGAGTGAAATAAGTCAAGCAGAGAGAGTCAATTATCATATGGTTTCACTTATTTGTGGAGCATAACAAATAGCATGGAGGACAGGGGAGTTAGAGAGGAGAAGGGAGTTGGGGGAAATTGGAAGGGGAGGTGAACCATGAGAGACTATGGACTCTGAAAAACAATCTGAGGATTTTGAAGGGGTGGGGGGTGGGAGTTTGGGGTACTAGGTGGTGGGTATTATAAAGGGCACGAATTGCATGGAGCACTGGGTGTGGTGAAAAATAATGAATACTGTTATGCTGAAAATAAAAAATAAATTAAAAAAAAAGTATTTGTAAAGCAGACAATATAATAATACACAGATAAAATCAAACAAAAAGTTTATAAAACATGTAAAAATGTGGGTTTTCTTGACCTATTGGGCTGATTATTGGTTAAAGCTGCTCAGAAGAATTTGGTAGGAGTGAGCTTCAAATGGGATTTAGAAGGAAGAACTTAAGACATTTGCAAGAGACCCTAGATCAAAGGTTGATAAACTATAGTCTAAGTCTGACCTAGACTTGCTATCTATTTTTGAAAATAAAGTTTTATTGGAATGCAGTCATGTCCATTTGCTTAGGTATTGCCAATTATTGCTTTCATGCCACAGTAACAAAATTGAGTGATTGTAGCAGAGTTGGTATAGCCTGCAAACCTAAAATAATTTATAATATGGTCTTTTAAGATGGCCATGAACTGGTTTGCTACTCCCCTTAGAGGAGTAGGATGCTAGAGGCAGAGACACTGACTGGTGAAAAGCTTTTATATTTTATCATTTGTAAAATTATTGGGACATGGGTATTTGTATTTAGCTTCTTTTAGTTATTTCTGGTGTAAGGATGGATATAAATCAAAATTAACATATAAGATGATAATCACATAACTGGAACTTGATTTTCTTATTTGAAAAGTTGAAATGGTATCACCTGTAAACAGATCTTTGAGAGGATTATATGGAGAAAACCCTTTTCTCATGAAACCTGGCAGGGTTATCATCTCAGAACTGGCATCCCCACTCTCACTGAGTTGTGAATCTCAAGCTGTCATTTTGCTGAATCAGAGTTTACTTACAGAAATACTTCTAAGTTTTCCAATGTTTTAGCACATTCTTCTGAATGAGGAATCAGAGTTCTCTTACATCATTCTTCAGAATTTAACTTCTGGACTTCTCACATTAACCTAAGTGTAAATTGGAGTTTTAATCTGTGAAGGTCTCATTGTAAATGTAAAAGAGAACCTCAGATATTTAACATTACTTCAAATATGTCCTAAACCAGCTTAATATTTGTTGGAAATGGAAAACTCATATTTTGATCTTTTTTTTTCAAAATTTGAGAGAAAACTTTTAAAAAACTACATTATCTACAAAAATATTCTAAGTGCTGCCATGCTATAAAGTCCAGCTGTGAATCTAGTCCTACCTCATGTATAATGCACCAAATACCAAGCTGCAGAATTTAAAGTAATTTTAAGAATTATGGATAGAGATGAACACATTTCTCTTTTAAGGTTCTACTAAGTTGAAACTCATGCAAATATGCTGTAGACATCCACATTCTTACATTGGAATTCTCCTACCCCTGTCTAGGATCTGAAATGTGTTGTCTGTTTTCAAGTACTTTCACATTATTGGCTTTATCCCTTAATCTGGTTTGGGACACAAAGTGAAAGTTCTTCCTTTTTTTAAAAAAAAATTTTTTTAATTTATTTATTTTCAGAAAAACAGTATTCATTATTTTTTCACCACACCCAGTGCTCCATGCAATCCGTGTTCTCTATAATACCCACCACCTGGTACCCCAACCTCCCACGCCCCCTCCACTTCAAACCCCTCAGATTGTTTTTCAGAGTCCATAGTCTCTCGTGATTCACCTCCCCTTCCAATTTCCCCCAACTCCCTTCTCCTCTCTAACACCCCTTGTCCTCCATGATATAGCTCCACAAATAAGTGAAACCATATGATAATTGACTCTCTCTGCTTGACTTATTTTACTCAGCATAATCTCTTCCAGTCCTGTCCATGTTGCTACAAAAGTTGGATATTCATCCTTTCTGATGGAGACATAATACTTTTTTTTTTTCCTTATAGAAAGTTTGAGGTTTAACAGGTTAAGGCACTATTTTAGATATATATCAGAATTTCCATTAATGCTCAAAACTTTTGCAATGTTCTAGGGAAGGCAAATTTCACCTTGCTTAAAAAGTTTTCTGAATGTTTAAGTCCATAGATATATATATCGATATCTATATAGATGTAGATATCTATACAGATATCGATATATATCTTCATACCTCTGTATCATTACCAAGAGAGGGGGGGAGAGAAAGAGAGTTAAAGAAATCACATTCACTCTCTGCTATGCTAATGGTTATGCTCAGTATTCTTTAAAAGGATATTTCATGGATTTTTCTTCTTTTTACAGTCACAGCAGATGTAGGACTCAATGCTTGTGTTAAGAAAGATGTTACATATTCCTCAATTCATGGAAACTTCAAGTTTGGAAAACAGAGGATTCTGGTTAATATCTCCAGAGACCCGCAGGGAGTGTCACGCTCCATAAAATTGTTTATGCATTTATATACAGTGCATGATCATCATCTCTTGGCAAGAGGACACAAGTTAAGCACCTTCCATATACAGCAGGGAAACCCCCTTCGGCAAGGAAGTCTACCCATTGGCATGCACAAATTATACTAGCTTTAGTTCTACTATGTCAAAAGGAACATTCACCATGCTTAATGAGAGGCATTGGATTAATGCTGAATGTTTTCAGTGGGGGAAGGAATGTTCAGATGCTTGGGAAAACAAGTCATCTGGAAGGAAGGGTGAAGGTCACTTACTCATATTGAAAAATCAATTATTTTGATGGCAGCAAATAAAATCTCCAATATACATATGGGAGGGTGCATATACACACACACATGTGTGTGTATTGAATACAAGCATATATTTTATGTACTTTTGCTGCCACTCATATTTAATTTATAAAGCTGAGAGAGTAACACTATCTCGTCACAGATGACCAGTCAATTATTCAAATAGTCTTTTCCTCCCTTTCAAAGAGGAAGGCTTGAGAACATGGTTGTGTCTGAATATATCCCAAGAACCCCCACTTTGTGTGCCAATTTGATTGTTCTTCATATTAATTTTTTATATATCTACTAAGAGTGTTCTGAATTGGCAACTAAGATAGACCAAACAAGAAGCTATTGATTTCATATTCAACGTATTCTTATTTTATAGACTCAGGGAATGTAGGAAATACTCTTGTCTTAAAGAACATTTTTGAAAGTACCTATTAAGGGGAATTTTATGGTCAAGTTCTAAAACTGACTTAAAGATATATTTATATTCAGAAAAATCCATTTCTTTGTCCAGCCTTCCATGATGCCTATAATTTCCACCCTGAGCATCATCATCCTTTTAGACTGTAGCAGTTTTTAGAATTCCTAACAGTATGTGTCTTGTATAAAGTGCAGACATTAAGAGTTGTGCCTTTGTAGACACTATTGAGTAAATTGGTGTATCTAAATAGTCTGTTTGCTAAAGAAATTGCACAGAGCATGTAAGTTTTGATTGATAGTGAGGAGGATGCATTTATTCAACCACTTATTTATTCAGTCATTCTCTATTTCTTTATTGAACATAATTTATTGATATTCCACTGTGGAGGGTTTATAGGAGACACTAATTGCTAATCTTAGGTCTAGTGAAGGCAGTGGCACCATAGGAGGCATCCCAGTGCACAAAGCATAGATGAGTTTAAAGTCAGGAATGGAATGGTTAAGAACCATGAAACAAAAAATTGTATCAAAGAGTCAAAGTCAAGTTCCACCTCTGTCTTTCCTGTGGTTTATCCTGACCACTGATTGCATCATTAGAAAATGTGGCATTAAGAGACTATCTAATGTCTTGAGACAACTTTCGTGGTGGTGGGGCACTAAGGGTAGCATTGTTTGCCCAGGAATGCACACCAGGGCTTCTTGCACAGTAGCTACCTGCTAGGGTCCTCCAATACCCTTTTACTGTTCTAGGTTACAAACCCAAGCCACAATCTTAACATTAAAGCCAATAAGATGATTCTTTAAAGAAAAAAAAATGTCAAGAAACCCAACATACCTTTAAAATAAGTACAGTGGTCCTGCAGGTGACACTCTCCTAAGTCAAAGCCAAGATCCACACAGCAGCCTACAAAATTCTCATGATCCATATGCTCTATTCTCCCACATCCCCTGTACTTCTTTGAACTCATCTTTCCACTCATTACAGAACAAACACTATGAAGATAGGAGCTGAGGTGTTTATAGTACCTAGAACAATGTCTGGCAAAGAGTAGGCACTCAGCGCATGCCTTAAAGCAATGCATGGACAGTTGATATGTTTAGCCTCTCTCTCTGTTAACTGTTTAACTCTCTGAGCCTCAGATCCCTTGTTTATAAAGTTAAGAACCATACTGCCCATCTTCCAGAGAAGATAAGCATATAAAAAAGAATAACACACATGAAGGATCTGGCAATGTCCTACATGAAGTCAGTACTCAATAAATTTTTGTTTTGCTTTCTGTCCTCTTTTATTATCTAGATGTAATAATCGTAGTTGATATTTACCGTATTGTTACCATATCTCGGCTCAGTGCAGAGCACTTTATAAGCATTGTCTCATTGAATTTCTCAGTCCTGTGAGCTAGAATCTATGCTATTCCCATTTTATAAATGAATATTAGAAAAGATAAAAATAATTTTTCCAAGATCACACAGTCAGTAAGCAGAGAAATCAAGATGCAAATTAGGTTTACCTGACACCATAATCTCATACTTTGTCTAAGCAAATTGTAGTAGGAAATACTTAATTGAACTCTTGAGTTTGAATCATGGCATGTGTAGATGACTAATATATTGTTCATACTCCAATAAGTGGGGTATATAGGTGTCCCTAACCAATGGACATCATAGTCCATTTATAAGTTTGCTTGGTTGCTTAATCACAGGATAACTTAAATTGCCTGGCTCGCTTGACAAGTTTCACCTGGCTCATTGGACCATCTTCATAAAACTTCATCCCTGACTCTAAAGGGTTCATGTAAATGTCTTCATAATACATATAAAATAGATTTGTAACCTACAATTGATTGCTTACCTGCAAGGACCTATAATACAAAATCATATTTATACATATTATATCACATATAGTATATTTTTGAATTCTCAAACCAACCCCATTACACAGACATTATTATCTCCATTTTATCAAGGTCATTGGATGTTGGATTTGCCTGAAGCCACACAGCTAGTAAGTAGCAAAGCCCTTAAGAAACTATGGAATCTGATTTCAGCAACTTATTTTCATAGGAGTTAACATAACTCAAAAACCCAATTCAGTCTGACTTCTATGCCTGTGTTCTTAACCATTACATTAAACTATAAAGTACTATATAAATGTGAGGATTTATTATGCCTTTTCTTATACCATTATTCCACATGGAAATTTCTGCTCTGGAATGCCTTCATAAGAACTTTAAGTTCCCATCTACAGGAACTCTCTTTGCAATCAATTATTCAAGGAACTGAGTTGACAATTGCTCTCCCAAGTAACCAAAAACAAAGGCCAAAAATGACTTTGGCATAACAACCCAAATACTCATCAAGTGTCTATCTGACCACTTTGGCTGAATGGAGAGGCCCTTAGCTGTGAAGTAATAGGCAGTTCAGATAAAGCATTTAAATGGGCTGTCTAAATCTCAAAGTTGGCAATCTTCCCAAAGTGGAGTGCCAAGGTTCTGACCTCCTTCCTGGGCAGAGGGGCAGGTTGCAGGCTCTTCTCTCATTGCTGATGTTCTCAGTTGCCAAGGGTGCATGCTTGCCAGCTTCCGAATCAACTTCTGGTCGAGATTTGAGATGGTGAACACTTCTGTGGAGTGAACTAGGCATCTGGAGAAACAGCATTAATTTCGTTAAGCTTCTTAAAAATAAGTTAGGAGCACTTGGATATCCATACACTGTTTATGTGATCAGTCAGCTGCACTTTAAAACCAATGTTATCCTTCCCTTAAAAAATTGTTCCAACATAGTTGGAAAATTTTTTGCTTCTCCTGAATGATAATTTTCTGTTACAATCTCTGAATGAATTACTCATTGCCATTTTTCCCATTGTCTTCTACGTCTGCTACCAGTGCCAGCAATATTCTATGATTTTAGAACAATTTAAATTCCTTATTGAGTTTGGTGTTACTCCTGAATGTATTCATCATTATCTTTTTCAGTTTGTAATGTGTGTCACATTTATGGAATGTGTCCACCTGTGTAGACACCAGCTTTCCCTCTCAACCCCATAGGCACTTCTACACTGTGTCTCACAACCCCACCACAGGACAGTATTACTTCTTTGGGGTACACCAACAGCAAGATCAAAGACACGATGAAGTGACATAAAGCTATAAGCCACCAGATTCATGACAGCATCCAAAAGTTTGGCAGGAGGGCATTGTTAATATTTGAGAAGATTCCTTGCTTTTTGGCAGGAATTCTGCCCACGGCTTTCCAATTAGCATGCTTTATGGCTGGAGAGAAGCTGGTTTCTCAATTGTAAGTACCTTGTCTGACTGAAATCTTATTCTGCCAGATAAATTGCAAAGGAATTTGTACAACTTTACCCAGACTCCAACTTAACCACAAGATTAATATGAAAACAGGGCCCTCCCTCAAGTCTTCTTTGAGTACTTCTGAGAATTTCCTTTATTATGTCTTCCAAATGCTCTGCTTTACTAATGGAACATTAAATAGTATTCTTACAAGGAGGAGTGAGATGGAAGTCTCAACTAAATCTTCTCAGAAGGAAGATCTAGATTGTGACATTACAATAGGGAATAGAAGCAAATTACTTACCATGACACATCATTCTTACTCTCTGCTTGCTATGAGTTGAAATATAATTAATAGAATCTGAGCTGAGCAGGACTAAACTTTAACTTAATACACAAAACCTTGACAGTGTCTTTTCAATGTTATGATTTGTGCTCTCTGGGGAGAATCCCCAAATATCAATAGGGAATTTATCTGGGGATATTTTCTTGTTTGAAAATATTTTTTAAAGATTTATTTATTTAAGAGGGAAAGAGGTAGAGAGACAGAGAATCTCAAGCAGATTTCACTTTGAGTGTTGGGCTCTATCCCATGAACCCGAGTTCATGAACTGAGCTGAAATCAAGAGCCAGATGCTTAATCGACTGCATTATCCAGGTGCCCCTGAAAATATTTTAAATCTTTGTCTGAGACTCTGCAAGGTCTTATCCAGAATGGCTTGTGGCTTAAGAATGTTCTTGACTGCTTGTTGCATGAAAGGTGTCCCAAACGTCTCCCATTAAAGAGGATTTTGTCCTATTTAATGTGACTTTTCACCACCAAACTGCTTTTAGTAAAAACCTAGAGACTAACACTTTAGTTAATCTATATTTGCAACATGTTGGTAGAAAACCTTATTTCCCTTGTGATATTTATGGTTTAATTCAAAAATCAGAAGCAAAAGTATTTTTCTGCATTAGTGCCATACACACACGTGAAAATCTCTTGAGATGCCTATCAAAACAAGTATCCATCATTCTGTGATTAACAACTTTATCACATACATACCATGCTTCGAAGCTAAGATGTATCTAATAGCTTCATTTAATTTTCTAGTTAATCTTGAGTACAGATAAAGCAGTTGTTACTCATACAAAACACATAAATCCTCAAAGTATATAGGGTTCATAATAATTATCATATTGTGTTTCTACCCTGTTTTATTATTAATGATTGTTAAAATAACTTTTTTTTTCACATGAGAAAACAAGGTACATTATGGTAATAGTAAGCAAACCAATATCTCTTTGACAGACATAATGCCAAAGTTAGATTTTTTTTTTTTCTAGATTGTTTCCATCCTTTCAGTTATAAGTCCTTCAGAATCAGGACTAGTTAGACTCTCTCTGGGCACAAAACTTAAGGAGGTTCCAAAAAATACTTAGCAATCAAGATCAATAACATTTTATAATGATATTAAAAAAGAAAACTTATGGGGCAGCCACTATGCAAAATGGTATGCAGGTTTCTCAAAAAGTTAAAATATGCTGAGTGAAATAAGTCAAGCAAAGAGAGTCAAGTATCATATGGTTTCACTTACATGTGGACCATAAGGAATAACACGGAGGACATTGGGAGATGGAGAGAAGTGAGTTGGAGAAATCGGAGGGGGAGACGAACCATGAGAGATTGTGGACTATGAGAAAAAAACTGAGGGTTTTGGAGGGGTCAGGGGTGGAGGGTTGGGCGAGCCTGATGGTGGGTATTATAGTGGGCACCTATTGCATGGAGCACTGGGTGTGGTGCATAAACGGTGAATGCTGGGACACTGAAAAGAAGTAAAATAAAACGGAAAAAAAAAAGTTTAAAAGTTAAAATAAAACTATGATCCAGCAATAACACATCTGCATATAAATCCAAGGGAATTTAAATCAGGATCCCAGAGTAGTATCTACATTCTCATGTTCATTGCAACATCATTTACAATAGCCAAAATACAGAAATCACCTAACTGTTCATAGATGAATGGATAAAGAAGATGTATGTGTGTGTGTGGGGGTGTGTGTGTGTGTTTTCACACATGTATAATAGACACAATGAAATGTTATTCAGCCATGAGAAAGAAGGAAATCCTGCCATTTGTAACATAGATGGACCTTGAAAACATTATGTTAAGTGAAATAAATCAGACACAAACTAATACTATGGGAAATCACTTATATGTAGGGTCTTAAAAACAAAAACAAAAACAAAATAGAAATAGAGGCTAGAGGGTAGTTACCAGGGGTTGGGGATAGGGGAGCTGGGGGGTTTGTCAAAGAGTACAAACTCTTTTTTAAGAGTTATAAGATTAATAAGATTAAGTTAAGATTAATTTAAAATTAATAACTGGTGGGGATCTAATATACAGCATGGTGATTATAATTATACTTGAAAGTTTCTAAGAGAGTAGATCTTAAATGCTGTCACCATAAAAAAGAAGAGGTAGTATCTGGGGTACTAGGTGGCTCAGTCAGTTAAGCATCTGACTCTGGCTCAGGTCATGATGTCAGTGTTCTGGGATTGAGCCCCACATTAGGCTCTGTGTTTAGTGAGGAGTCTGCTTGTACCTCTTCTTCTCCTTCTCCTTGTCCTTATCCCCACTTGTTCTCTCTATGATGTCTCTCTCTCTCAAGTAAATATAATCTTTAAACAACAACAAAAAAGGAGGAGGGTGGTAGAGAAGAAGAAGGAGGAGCAGGAGGAGGAGGAGGGAGTGTAGGAGAAGGAGAAGAAACAGTATGTGACCTAACAGAGTGTTAGCTAATGGTATTGTGGTAATTATTTTGTGATATGTAAGTGTATCAAATAAACACATTGTACACCTAAAACTTACATAATCTTATGTGTCAATTATCTCTCTTTATAAGGCTGGAAAAATGTATTTGCGTAGTAAGAAAAGTCAAAATTAATGCCAAAAAGTATCAAAATATCAAAAGTTTAAATCAAGACAGTTTAGAATTACTGATTTTTCCTTAACTCCTGCATTTCTTCATAGATCAATGTCAAATGTTATTTATATTATTTGAGTAATAATACTTTTGGCCTTGATGTCACACTGATTTTTAAGTGTTAATTCATTTTAATATGTGATTCTCTGTCTTCACCTAAATAGTAAGCTACAAGCAGCCAGGAATTCCGGGTGTACTTCTCTAATGCAGTAGATTGCTTATCATTGAGAACTATTTTGTTCTCTTTAAAACTACATTTGGACAAAGAGAAGAACATACCTCCTCTTAAGAGGTTATTTATTAAATTGAAAAAGTCACAGAGGCAGCAAGGTATAGAGAAAAGAACAGTAGCTTGATGATTAATTCTATGTATGTGACCTCAGGCAAGTTAGTTACTCAACTTCTCTGGTCCTCTATTTCCTTACATGTTATGTAACCATTCTAATATTTACATTGTTGGGTGACTGAGAATTAAATGGGATAACCAATATGAAATGCTCAACCTATTGCAGACATTGAAGAATTGTTCCCTTCTTCCTACTTAGCATCCTCTCTATCTCATTTTTGGATAATTTAAGCCTTTGACTCCAAGAGCCCAACCAAGGAGGTGATCATTCTTGTCTACAAAATGTCTTCGCAATATGTTATATTCAAATGTTAGCTCTGCCTCCCTACCTTTCCTGACACTGAGCAACATCCCTTCCCTGGCTGTCTAACCTGGGGCATACACCAGATGGCAGTGTCCCATTGGGGACAGGATCCTCCTGGCCTTTCAGCTCACTGACCAAATGACCAGTTGCTTGGCCATATCTCTATGCATGTTACAGGTCAGTAGCATTAGCCTTGGGGCCTAGTTGATGTTCAATGTAAAAATAAACACTGGAAAATCTCTGTGCATGTTCTATTCCCCTTCAACTGAAAAGCATTTAATTTACAAGGTCAGTTGGAAGAGGTACATATGTGATGTTGGAGTAGACATACACTTCAAATAGGTTTTTGTCAATATTTACATTTCCATGCACTTTAATCAGGATGTAACCATTCCCACAATCTATCTGACACATATAGCTAGGTACCAGAGCTGTGGACATGAGGGCTACAGGTCTAGAACCTTCAAGTTGTCACTTTTAGTGGAAGAGATAGTTTTATGCATCTAATAATAGTACCATGTTATCCTTGTTATGTTACTTAACACAGATGACTTCCCAATTTTTTATCAATATACATATCTGTCTCAGAGTTAATGCATTTCATAGATTTTACTAAGTTCACTGGCCTTCAGCTAAGAGCTCTCAAATCTCATGAATGCCTAGGGCTACCCATTTAAAAATACAATAAATATTTCTATCTAGCTACAATCCATTGTGATTTTGAAAGCTTTTATCATATTCACCTTTTAATACTAAGTAGTGTACCTGATCGTTGTTGCTACCTCTATTAATTTAATACTAAGTAGTGTACCTGATCGTTGTTGCTACCTCTATTAATTTATCCTACAAACATTTGCCACAGGATGCCAGGTACTATGCTGGGAGAAATATAAACAAGACTGAACTGTAGTTCTTGGCCCCAAAGACTTTGACTCTAATAAAAGGTTAATAATTGGTTAGAATTTGAGGCTCAGCCAGGTGATTGTGCTGTAAGTACATGAGTGTGTGTGTGTGTGTGTGTGTGTGTAAAACTACACCTGCAGTTTTTAGTTACTGCTGCTGCTACATTGGGTGATTTCATGACTGACAGCTGAGTCATTTACCCAGGGGGTGTGTGTGTTTGTGATTATATGTGTGCCTGTGTATGTTGCCCTGGATGTGTGAATGTGCTTGTTGAAGCTAAAGACCACTCTTTCTGTGTAGTATTCACAAACACATATCCCATCCCATCTAGGGTTGCCAAGCTGAAAAATAATAACTGGAGTCAATTTCTTCTGGTCACATTTCATTCTCTTTTTGCCCTATTCGCTTCCTTCCTGTCTCTGCCCTGAGCCACCCTGCCTCTGACCAGTAGCAGTCACCCTCCCATGACCTCTAAGGACTCACAGGAATTTGATTTTCCTACAGACCTGCCAGCTGGGGACTTGGGAATCTGATCTACTCTTGGACCTTTCACAGGCTAAGCAGTGTGGCATTTCAGAGTAGGCGCCACACAGATCCCTGCCTTACTTGTGCCCCAATATGTGTAAGGACATTGCCCATGGCATTTCAAAGATCTCAGAGACCTGCTCTGCACCTGGGAGACCTGTTGTCTTCAGGAATCTTGCTTGCCATCACCAATGGAAGCCCAGCAAGAAGTCAGGTCATTGGGTTGCTCGGCCAAGTGGAGCCCCCAGGGTACTTATCAGAGCTGTTCTGGCCCACATATCACAGCTCAAGTTCATCAGGATAATTATCTGAGATTTAGATGAAAAGAGGCTGTTAAGCTCTCTGTTCTCCTTTCTCAAAGTGTTGGTATAATGCTATTGCCTTCTGTAAAAGGAGGAAGAAATGAAATAATCCCTGAATTCCTCTGTTATCCATGGCATATCAGAGTTGCCATCTGCTTTTTTGGCTGTTGGTGATGCACTGGGGATCATCGTAGTGAGTATCTGTTCCTTACTATAATTCACAAGGTCTGAGATGGAGCCTGGGAATCTGCATTTTAAAAGTACACTGTGTTTTTATGATGCATCCCAAATGGAAACCACTGCTTGATGTTTCCTCCTAACATACTGAACTGTGATTTAAGTATTTCCAGAACACAAAAAAGTAAGTGTATGATACAAAGTCAGATAAGACAGAAGCAAGGTCAAGATTAGAACTTGGGTCTCCTGATACCTGGTCAACTGCCCACTCTGCATCCTGTATGGGCCCAGCATATGTTTCAAATGATGATTGCAGTACACATGGAGAAGGCAGATGGGTGCTTACAAATCTTCCCAGGGTCCTCAAAAACAAAAACAAACAAACAAATAAACAACAAAAAAAAAATTGCTTAAACCTGCAAAAGTAGAACCAGAAGTAAAGGGAGTCTTGACCTCTGGATATGAGATGACAATACAATACACATTTCCAAAAATGAAAAGAAATACTAAAGAACAAAGGAGGGGGGAGTAGGCCTTTATTTGAACCAGATTCTGAGTATTGTGGGGAGCAGCTATGTTTAGTCTATAAAGCAAATCACAGTACCTGAGTCATTGACCAGACAGAGAAGGCTCTGAGGAAGGATAGCATCCCAAGTAGGGAAGGATAGCAGTGAGGGTAGGTGGGACGGGTGTAGTTGTTCTGAAGACAGCTCTAAGTCAAGTATGACCTGTGGCTCTCATCTTGAAACATATATTTCTGAGTCACTATAGAGATGACATAAAGCCAAAGAAGGTGATCATGACAACTAATTAATGAGCATGTGTATGGTACCACATGCAGGTCTATTTTTAGCACATTCCTTTGTGGCAAAAATGGTTTACTGTGAAGATAGTGAAGCTTACATTCTGGGGCCTTCACTTGCATAGGCCCCATATATGGTCCTGATAGGGGCCTTAGACATGTGTTCATAAATCACATGTTTTAAAAATGTGCAAAATAGAATATTTTTCCTATTTTTATTTATACAGAACTAAGCTCTGGGGCCCACAGAATCTGTAAATCTTGGTGAGGTAGATACTGTCAGTGATTTTGACATTGACGTTGCTACTAACCAGCTGTACCATTTTAGACAGATGGTATTCTGAGCCTTACTTTTCTCATCTGTAAAATGGAGTTATCTGTACCCAACTTTTGTATAAAGTAACCCAAGATCAAATTACATTATAGTGAGTGGGGAACTCTAAGAAGTATAAATCACTGTTTTATTTAAGGACTCTGGAAACTGTAAAATCTGTGGAAAGAAGTGTTTAGACTCAAATGCAAAATAATATTCTCCAATGGAGTCATTCATACACAGCTAAGACCCACTTAGCTGTACACTTAGATGGGCCTGAGTCTAGCTCTGGAATAGAACACTTACTGACAAAAAGGTCTTTAATACTAATTTCCCTAAAAGCAAATAGAGTCCCAGTGACCCCAACTAAGAGTAACTTTCTTCACTTTAATTTTTTTAAGATTTTATTTATTTATTTATTTATTTATCAGAGAGAGAGAGAAAGAGAGCACACTCTCAAGCAGGGGGAGCAACAGGCAGAGCAGGCAAAGAGAGAAGGAGGCTCTCCACCGAGCAAGGAGCCCCATATGGGACTTGATCCCAGGACCTTGGGGTCATGACCTGAGCCAATGGCAGACCCTTAACTGACTGAGCTACCCAGCCATCCCAAATTTCCTCACTTTAAAGACTACTTTATCGACTTACCCTGTATACCAGAGAAAAGTCCATGCAGAAAGAAATTAAAAATGAAATAGTCTGACCCATTTGCTTTGCACAAATTGCTTATGGCCTAGGACCAGAAGGGAAGTCACTGCCCACAAAGCCACTCTCAAATCACCAAAGCCCTTCCTACATGTGTAGCAAGGTTAGTGCAGACATCTTAGTCTCAGTTGGCAGATGGAACATCATTTGGCCTTCTTCAATGTAGTGTTTTGAAGATGCAGCAATATTTGAAAGTCAATGTCTTCTCCCAGCATAAACTTTAGTATACAGCTGTTTCCTTCAGCTCAGGTCCACATAGATCCCTTTCTCCAGCCTTGGAGAATGTTTATCCTTGGCAGGAAGGTGTAGCTGTATAACTGACACATTTTCATTTTCTTGTGGCTTTTGCCTCCTTTTTCCCCCAAGAGAACAGCAGGCACATCTGTAGTGAGATGGAGGAGTGAGGAGGATGCTAAGAACTTGGCAGAAAGAGAGAAAGGAAGAAAGAAAGAAGGAAGAAAAGAAAGGAAAAAAGAAAGGAAGGAAGGGAGGGAGGAAGGGAAAGAAGGAAGGAAGAAAGGAAGGAAGGAAGGAAGGAAGGAAGGAAGGGGTAAAGCCCAGCACTACAAAGTTCCTATAATGCAGTAGATACGTCATACACATCATCTCATTTAATCCATCCTAGCAGATGAATGAGAGTACGTTGTTGTGCTACTCATTTGGTAGAAGAGAGATTGAAATCTCAAGGACAAGAAGTGACTTTTCAAAGGTCAACAATGAATGAGAGAGAAAACCAGTGTGAGATCTTGGTCTTTCAGAATTCAAAGCTTACACACTTTCTCTTCCAGTTTGCCACCTCCTTTAAAGGAAAGAAAGTAAGAAAAAAAGAAAGACAGTATTTTTTTTTGCCCTCATATTACAAGTTGGAATTCACCAAGTGGAATGCAACACAGTCAGATTGCATGACCACTTCTTAGTTTGTTTTTAATTCCACATAATGGTAAATGATTGCAGCATTTAATCCCCTGAATGACAGTAGCATATATGGCTGGTTCGTGCCAATCCCCAGAACTCAGACACCACCAAATGCAAGCAAACATTTCACAGGCTTAGAAAAGTGCCTTCACTCTGCCGGATGGGGACTGTCAGTCAGGGTTCATCCCCAAGAAGTACTATCCCAGATGAAGGAGGACACCCTGACCTGCAAGCTGAGCAGCAGTATTGACACTTAAGCCTCTGCACAAACTTTATTTGTGTGGTTCCATGGCCCCTTGTAGGTAACAAAATGGCTGTGTGTGCAAATTGTGAAGAGATCCAGAGAGTTGCCAGGCATGCCAGCTGCACTGGAATATTTTGAGTAGTTGGGGTTGATGAGTAAGGATCTCAGACCATGTTAGTTTCTCTGAAGTGGACCATAGTGAGTGCATCCTTATAAGGGGCAGTGACAGAGTGCTCTTCTCTCTTTGAGCTGTTTGTTTTCTGGAATGCTAAGTGAATATTTCATGATTACCTATACCAAATTGGATTTTTCACCCTTTTTTATTGACCTATCATTTAGGTCATAAATATTTATTGAGCAACTACTATAATCCATGCACTACGGTAGGAACATGGGAAACAAAGATGAATAAAGTGTCATCTGTGAGCTCAGTAACTGACTTTCAGATACGGTGATACTCATGCAAACAAATGTGAGAGGTAAAGTGTTCTATACACTATACGGAAAGTATATCTGGGGTTTAAGGGAGAATGTGTTCCATAGGTCTTGGGAGGAAAAAGAGAGGAGTATTTAGAACAACATAGTAAAAAGATCTTCCTTGTGACACAGCATTTTTAGCAGGAAGAACACAGGCTGCTAAATTCAATGAGTATGAAATTAAGTCCTAATTCTGCTACCATTGAGGTATGTAATCATAATTTTGATTTCACCTTTCTAAGCCTCATCTGTAAAAAGAGGATGGCGCTACCAATGCCTGTCTCAGAGAGTGGTGAACCTTGTTCAACAACTCAAAGAGAGACTTGTATTGGTTGTGTATTTCAGTAATTTTCCAGGGAGAGAGTCTCTCTGGGTTAGAGGGTGACTTTCCCAGTCATGCTATCTGAACTTTGGTATGTGAATGTTTCCTTTCACCCATCTAAGATGTGCCAAGAACAGAGAACCTTGACCTTAAAGATTAAAAATGTGTGCTGACAAATGAAAGACCTTAACTCTACCCATGTTCAATCCCTATCACCCCCTTGAGGAATGATGATGTTGTTTATGACATAGAGGAATGTGTTAGGTATTACCTCAGGCTTATTCTGGTATAAGGAGAGTAGCAGATATTGTCAGGTATTCATAGTTGTATATGGAGGCCTGAAAGAGTAAACAGACATGACTTTTTCTGTAGTCTTTGTCTTTTCAGACTAGTCAATTTTCTCTTACATTGGGGAAGCTGAGGCAGCTTAATAGACACATCAACTACTCAGTCAGATGTGGTAAAGTTCATTATTACTGTATCAGTCAGGTTTCTATCTTTCAAGCAACAAAAGCTGACTCTCTTATTAAGAAACAGAGTTTATTGAAATGCTATTGGGTAGCCCACAGAGTCATTGAGCAAGCTGGAGAACCAGGCTAACTGCCAATCATTCAAGAACTGGTTTGTTGAGAAAAGCACCTCGGAACCTACCATTTCTAAGTAACTTTAATTTACTTCCTGAACCAATGCCTCTTCTCAGCAGGAATTTAGCACGTAACTATTACCACTATCACCACCACCAGAAAGGAAAGGAATCCCTGGGTTCTTCCTTTCTTTATCACTAGGTTTTAAGTCTTATGATTGGTAGAGCCATGCACTAGCTGTAAGAGAATCTGAGTGAGTTTGGCCTTTTATTTGGAAAAACTAGAATCTATTATTTAAGAACTCCCAAACTTAGAAAGAATGTGGAAGAGATTCCATAGGACCACAAACAAGACAAATATCCACTATAAAATTATATTGTCACCATCACTATTACTGCCTCTAGTCATTCGATAAGCATGTATTAATTCACTAACAAGTGTGAGGCATTATGTGGAAGATTAGCTAGGAATAAAGACTGGAATGCTTGTCCTCAGTTTTCATTTGGGAATGTAAGATGTACATCCCAACTATACATCTGATTATCAAATTAAATCAAGTCAAATATCAAATCTGATTCTGTTGTAGAAAGAGTTTTATGTGGGTATAAATGTCAGGGCTTCATTTTGCCACTTAGGAAAAAAAAAAAAAAAGAGTTTTAAAGGAGGTGTAAGATTTGGTTAGGGATCATTTCTTCATCCAAGAAGCAAGAGCAGTTGTTCTTAAACTTTTAGCCTGCATCAGAACCACCTGGAGAACTTGTTAGAAGATATTACTAGACCACCCCACCCCTGAGTTTGTATGGAGGAGGAACAAGAACTAACATTTGTAGAAAGTTCAAGATCAGTGTGAGGACTACATTATATTTTGAAAATCACGGAGTTAGAGAAGGCTTTAGGATTCAGAGGCAAGGAAGAAAAAATTGTCCACAGAGATTCAATGAAGAGGGAAGTAGCCACAAAGAAAGGAGAACTTGTGTGAGGCATATATCAGGAACAAGGTCAGAAGAGTAAATTTAGGCCAAGCATGCAGGGGTGGATTGTACTGGAATTGTATGTATTGAGGGTGCCTGGAGTTAATGCTACAGGCAACAGAAGATGCTAGAAGCCTTTAGACAGTTTACAAATAACTTTAAAAGAGACACTGTTGACTTGAGTATTTGGCTATGTGCTGGAAATACAATAATGAAATTTGACTTTTTTTTTTTTTGTAGTAACAAGTCATTGGGTTATTCTCAAGAGAAGGGAAGGCCCATCCAAGTGTGGCCTCATGTGACAACATTCCAAAGGGAAATAAATGAAGGGCAAAATAAATGACATTTGAGAGAAAAATCTGTAAGGTGTCATCATAGAAACCACTGTTATTATTGCCTTGCTGTGTGAACTTGGCCATGTTGTGTGACCTCTCTGGGTTTTTATTATTATTATTATTATTTCATTGGGGAAAAACAAATGATTTCTAAGGATCTGCCTACCTGTGATGGTACATAAGTATATGAATAGAAGGCTGAAAAGGACACACAATTCAGAGGTGATTTCAACATTATAAGACTGGAGAACTGGAGGAATCATGAATCTAGTACTGAAAAAAGAAATAACATCA
Organism: Mustela nivalis; assembly: GCF_964662115.1. Lineage (NCBI taxonomy): Eukaryota > Metazoa > Chordata > Mammalia > Carnivora > Mustelidae > Mustela > Mustela nivalis. The sequence goes on along the minus strand of NC_139023.1, from coordinate 49,185,904 downwards.
ACATTTTTCATCCTAACTGGAGAATACTTTGACCTTGCTTCAAAGTGGAACAACAACTGGAAACTAGTGCATCACAATGTCTTTGTTTAAAAAAGTTGCATTCAATTTTGGAGGTCCAAGATAGATAATATATTGGGAGGCAACAGATATGCATATAGATGAAACCTAATTCAATGCAAACCTGTTAGTTTATTTATGTTATTAATATGATACCCTAGAGGATATAAACCAATTAAAAACCCATTTCAATTATTAATTGGGTCCCCTAATTGAAGGGACATAATAAATTAATTAAAATGTCCTCAGCTCTATTCACCAAGGAAAACACCTAAGTCAGAGAATGAATCGGACAAACACATCCATATTAAACTCTTAAACTGGACCCTATCCAACTCCACATGTAAAAAGTAGCCAAATCCACAGGAGAAAGTGTTTGAATGAGAGGATTGGGAGAAGAGAGATACCAAGGTGGATTTCCCACTTAGTTCTGCAGGAACAGATGTGCCAATCAACATCTCAGGCCTCAATTTACATAAATAGAATGTGAAATCGTTGACTCAACTCAAAATGTTCCTTCCTTTCTCTAGTCTTTATGACTCACAATGAATACATGGGCCCAAAATGTCAATCCTAAAACTTCCAGTGATAATGAATCATTAATGGAGCATTTACTGAGCACCCTCTAAGCCTTATGGGTACTCACAGTCAAAGGATATGAAGATGAAAAGACATGGTCTTGCTCTCTAGTAATTCACTGTCTCAGTGTGTCAGAAATGGGTGCTTAATCTGTAAGGAAATGCTGTGGCTGTTTTGACCCCTTAATCTACTACTATAATGTAAACTCAATTTGTCAATAATTCTGTTACCTAATTTTTAGAATTACCTGTTAGTGTCTGCATCACTTTTGGATCTAAGTTACTCTAAGATATTAAATGTTTTCCCTTGTGAACATAGTATTTTAGTCCACTATTTTTGTGTTTCATTTTCTGTTTTTCTGTAAACTTTTGTAATTTTCTCCTTTAAATTATTAAACATACTTCATTTTGCTCCTAGATACATTTTGTGTATGTTTTTGTTTTTATTGAAAACAGTACTGAAATATACAAATGAAAACACATTTTATGTATTAAATTGAGTTTGTGTATTGATCTGTGTATTAATATAATATCTGGAAAACAGTATTGATATCTACAAAATTTTTGCATTTATATATTGATATTTTAATCATGAAGCACTGCTACATTTTATTTATTCTAATAATTTGAAGATTTTTTGATTCCCACTGTTAGTTTAGGGAGGTTTATTTTTATTGTTAGTTTGCTAGGATTTATACATATATAAATTGTTGTGGAATTCTATTGCAGATGTATTTAGACTTGCACTGAAATGATTATGTGATTTTTCTCTAACTACTAATGTGGATAATTACATAGTAGGTTTTCTCATTTTGAATTAAGTTTGCATTCTTGCAAACAGATTGGTTATGATGAAGTATCTTTCTTACGTACTGCTGAATTTGGGGTTACTAATAGGTGTTTTCATGTTTTTCCATTCACATCCATAAGTAAGATTGGCCTCTAATTTTCTTGTCTAATGCTGTCTTTCTTTACAGTTGATATCAGGTTTGCAGTAGGCTAATGCAATGAGTTGGATGTCTTTTCTTATTATTTTATTTTCTGCAATACTTTGTAGAAGATTGGAATTATCTGTTCTTTGAATTTTTGAGAGAATTCACACAGAACATTTGGACTGACTGTTTTCTTTAGGAGAACATGTTTTTAACTACTGACCCATTCTTTAAGAGTTACAGGATGACCCAGGTGTTTCGTTTGTTCTGCAGCAGTTTTAGGTCATCTCTTTGCCTGTTTTTTTTACTAGATACTATCATTTGATTATCTTTTCAGTCTCAACCACATCCTGAGTTATGTTGTCATTATACACATGTATATTCATTAACTTTTTAAAATAAAATGTTTTGATTTTAGAACCTCTGTAACAATAGATCTTCTTTTCCTATTTCATTGATTCTCCCATAATCTGCATTATTTGTTTTATTCTTCTTTCTTTGAATTTAGTGTCTTCCTTTTTCTAAATTAGGATATCCACTTAGTGTGTTTACCTTCTAGTTTTTTCTTTTCTGATATAAGTATTTAAAACAATGTATTGCCTTCTGATTACTATGGAATTTTGCTGCCTTCCACAAAGTGAGTGCATTGTATTTTCATTATTGTTTTGAGTTTTTCTGACTTTCCCTTATGATTTCTCTTTTGACTCTGATGTTTTGGAAAGTTTTTTCTCAAATATAGAATTTTTAACAATGAGAAGTTTTGAGTTATGTCTTTGGTTTTTATTTCTAGTTGAATTGACTTTGATCAAAGATTATGTTTCAAATTAATCTAATTTTTAAAACTTTCTTGAACCTTGTTTTTCATCCAAACTGTGTGTGTGTGTTTGTGTGTGTGTGTGAATGTGTGTGTATATATATATTTATATATATAATATATATATAAATATATATATATATATATATAATTTATTTATTTTTAGGACACATTTCTAGGAATTGTAAATTTAGAATGGTTATATCTTTTTCATTAAATGAAAATTGTTCTATGTTGTTTCTATTTATGTTTAGGAAAGATTATTGACTTAAAATTACTTTGCCTTATATTTTCTTAAAGATTTATTTATTAGAGAGAGAAAGAGAGAGAAAGAGAGCAGGGTTGGGGAAGAGGCAGAGAGAGAGAGAGGGAGAGAATCCTAAGCAGACTCCCCACTGAGCATGGAGCCCAATGCAGGGCTTGATTCCAGGACACGGAGATCAGGACCCTAGCCAAAGTCAATAGGTGGTCACTTAACTGACTGAGCCACCCAGGCACCCCCACTTTGCCTTATATCGATATATCTCTATAGTCTACAATTATATTTGGGTTTTTAATTTTTCGATCAGTTTCTTAATATGTCACATCATTCTGATCTTTTTGTTGTGTTTATTTTAATAGCACATACAAGAAATCTTTTTCTAGAGCTGCCTGGTTGGCTCAGTGGATTAAGCCTCTGCCTTCGGCTCAGGTCATGATCTCAGGGTCCTGGGATCGAGTCCCACGTTGGGCTCTCTGCTCAACGGGAAGCCTGCTTCCTCCTCCCCCCACCACCCCGCTTGCCTCTCTGCCTACTTGTGATCTCTCTCTGTCAAAGAAATAAAAACTTTAAAAAAAAAAAAAAAAGAAAGAAAAAAAATCTTTTTCTAATCTAGTACGAAAATCTTTGACTTTAACTGATTTGTTCACAAACCTTGATTATGATAACTCACATAAACTGTTTTATGTGTATGTAGTTATTTTGTATTTGAATTTGTTTTGATTTATTTTTAAATTTACTTACTACCCTGTTTTCTTCTTTTATTGACTGATTTTTGGTGGAATATATCCCCCAAGATTTATTTTCTTTCCTTGAGGATTATATGCTTTATACATTCTTTATGTTCAGCTCTGGAAATTGTTAAGAATACAAATAAATTAAAATGACTCAGAATGTGTCAACTCAAAGCACGGCTTTCCAACGTATATATTTTTGGCTAAGATTTTCATATTATCTAGATTTGTATTTTAAATCACATTCATCAAACAGTATTTTTATTATTTTTAACAACCAATGTTTGTTTAATTTACTCATATACTTGCTCCTTTTTTAAACCTTTTGAATATCTAAAATTTTTTCTTCTTTTTTAAATATTTTGTTTATTTATTTGAGAAAGAGAAAGTGAGAGATTGAGAGCATGAGATGAGGGAGGGTCAGAAGGAGAAGCAAACTCCCCAGTGAGCAGGGAGCCTGACATGGGGTGGGATCTCATAGCCCTGGGATCAGGACCAGAGCCAGAGGCAGATGCTTAACTGACTGAGCCACCCAGGGACCCCTCTAAATTTTCTTCTAAAACTATTTTCTTTTTTCCCAATCTATGTCCTTTGGTCTTAAGAAGTAATCCACTCAGTAAATTTTGGTTGTATTTCTAGAAATGTCTTTTTTTCTGGCCAGTATTTTTTAAAGATAGAATTATATAGAGACTGAAACTAGGTTAACTATTATTATTACCTATCCTAGAACTTTAAGGTCATCATTTCCCTATGTTTTGACTTCCATGGTAGAGCGTGAGAAATTAGATGGCCATCTGAATTCTTTCTTTCTTTCTTTCTTTCTTTCTTTCTTTCTTTCTTTCTTTCTTTTTTTCTATCTGTGTCTCTTTTCTGAATTTTCAAAGATCTTCAGTTTGCCTTTGGTATACTGCAGTTAGAAAAAGTATATATGTCTATGTATGAATTTGCTTTTTTAAAAATTTGATTAAGATTTTTTTCTCTGAATCTGAAGATTACTGATTTTTGTCAATTCAAGAAAATTTTCAGACAAGTGACTCTTTGATTAGAGACTTTGCCCTTGTTTTGTCCATTTCTGTTGAAATTCTGTTTTTTTTTTAAATATATAAAATTTGTTTGTTTGGTCTTGTTTTCTAGTTCTCTAATAATTCCTGAATGTTTGTCCAATCTTATATAGTAAATTATTTGTCCTATGTGTTACAGATACTATTCTCCAATACTATTTTATTTTGTTTTCATGAGTAGTAATTTTTACCATGAAAAAATAATTTTAATATAGTTGAATTTGTCACTAATATTTATTGTGTTAGGATATTTTTCTCTTAAAATATAATATACACTCCAGATTTATTTAATGAATATTTTATTAAAATTTTATTTTATTTTGCACTTATATACTTGAACCACCTAGATTTGAAGAAAAGAAAGAATATGATACAAATCCAGATACACCTATATATACATACACACATATATATGTTTTATTTTATTTCTAAAAGGATTTTATTTATTTATTTGACAGAGAGAAAGGCATTGAGAGAGAGAACACAAGCAAAGGTAGTGGGAGAGGGAGAAGCAGGCTTCCTGTTGAGCGGGGAGCCTGATGCTTGGCTCAATCCCAGGATCCTGAGATCATGACCTGAGCTGAGGGCAGAAGCTTAACAACTGAGTCACCCAGGTGCCTGGTGTGTGTGTGTGTGTGTGTGTGTGTGTGTGTGTGTGTATTTTTTTTTAATAGAACATATTTTGCAAGTAAAATTGCCTTTACTGAATTCAGTAGACTGCAAGCTCCTTCAGGGAAGCTCCTTTGTCTTGTTATCATTAGACACACTGAGCTGACCTTAGTGGCTAACAGAAAGTTACTTTATATTTTTTATAGTAATTCATTATATATTTTAAAGTAATTTTATTAACAAATTAATTATTTTGAATAATGTACATATTAATAACTTACTTCTAAATGTCTATTGTCAGAAGTTTTATGTAAAAAATACAGATTAAACTAAATTTACATCATATAATGCAATGCAATGTAATGCAAAATAAAATTTTGTTAGCATATGCCATCCATGCTTATATATTTTATGTAATTTTACTAATTGTTTATATATTAGTTTATTATGCTCTTTATGCATGCTTTTAATAATTATTATCTTCAATTATAATTTTAATAACTTCATTCATTTTGTTTGTTTAGCATATTTAATTAAACAAGGTCTCTAACGTTGGCTATTTAAATTGTTTCCAATTATTTTTATTATGATAGATTATATTTCATAAAGTTATTTGTATAGCTAGAAATGTGTTTCTTCTATGGTATGACTAGTGTTAACATTAGGAAATTTGCACTCATAAAAGTGTAAGTTGAAAGCTAACTTCACTCCTTACTTACCAGAAAATTATTTGACCTCTCTGGGCTTTATAAGCCTTGGATCACAAGGTTTTCACTGGATTAAATTTTAAAAATATACTGTGGACTACACTTAGTATACTTTACCCAGCTCAACCAATGTTGATTGACATTTCCCTTAGTCTTCCTTCTTATAATAAATTTATATGAATGGAATTGTTTTTTTTGTTTGTTTGTTTGTTTTTTTAAAGATTTTATTTATTTATTTGACAGAGAGAAATTACAAGTACACTGAGAGGCAGGCAGAGAGAGAGAAGGAAGCAGGCTCCCTGCTGAGCAGAGAGCCAGATGTGGGACTTGATCCCAGGACCCTGAGATCATGACCTGAGCCGAAGGCAGCGGCTTAACCCACTGAGCCACCCAGGCGCCCCAAGAGAGAGAGGAGGAAGCTGGGTCTCTGCTGAGCAGAGAGCCCGATGCGGGGCTCGATCCCAGGACCCTGGAATCATGACGTGAGCCAAAGGCAGAGGCCTTAACCCACTGAGCCACCCAGGTGCCCCTCGGAATTGTTTAATCAAATAGTAGGAACATCTCATGGCTGTTGCTAAGTATCTAACTGATAGCAACTATCTGAGTGAATTAAGTATACGTAGTCTTAGAACAGTATGGCAAACTTGAGCAGTACACACATCACATAAATAGCATAAGCTATGAACAGTTTACAGATGGGGAAGTGAGGAACAGAGAGGTGAAGTGATTTTCTAAAATCACATAGCTGATAAATGGCAGATAAGTGGCAGATTTGAATTCAGGCTATCTAACTCCAAAGACAGTGTATTTAATGTTACGATGCTTGAAACTTGTATAAACATCTTCCTGACACTAATTACTTCTTTTATTATAGAGAAAAACACATTTTAAATAGGTTTTTTAATTTAAAATTGCATAAGATTTAAGGCTTCTCTTATTTTCTGTACTAGTCATTTTCCATTTAGTCATATAGTGTTTCAGGGTTATTCGTCTCACAACTATATATGTCTTCTCAGCTGATTTTAAGCTTCTTGAGTTAGACTAATTTTGCATCCTCCTTTGAATCCTGTACAACATCCCCCATAGTGGATAATTAGTAAACACTGCCTGATGTTTAGAAAGTCTAAATGCTTCATTTTCCTATGAAATAGTCTTCTTCTAATAAACCAATGGAAGATAATAGTCATGAAAAAAGAAATCCAAAAAGAAAAAAAAAATGTGTCTAAAGTTTATTATAAAGAATGGCCAGATCATGATTCTTTAATATTTTTAGTGAAACATCTAGTGAAAAGCAGCCCACTGTCTTTCTCTGGAGATCCGAGAATAGAGAAGACTACAAATGCCGGAATCTTTCTGGTTAGAAATCTGGACAATCTCAGATATGGATGGGTAGGAACTGACCAGCTTGACCATCTCCTAAGAATTGCTTTACAACTGAACAGTTCATCTCAATCTGCCTTTAAAACCTGGTCAAAAATTAGCACCACATTTGACATAGGGGAATATTTGAATTATTGTTTCTGATTTCAGAGATTGAAGAATTAACTCCAAACTTGAGAGGCAGCAGGAAGTATGGAAAGAAATTCACACCCATTTGTGATGGTTGGATTTGCCCCCAAGAGGCTGCATAAACTGAAGCTACTTTCCTGATATATGGAGCTTCAGTAAAATGTAGAGGGTGGCTCCCTTAACCTCCTAGAGGTGTTGTAAAGATTAATGTGAAAATATATTATCATATGCCCTATAATAGACATTTAGCAAATGGTGCTATCACTATGGTTAAAAGATTACTTATGAGAAGCACCGTCTTTCTCTATCTTCCATAGACATCTGGGTTTTGAGAGTTTCCAATTACTAGGTATACAAACTGAGATATGCTTAAAAGTGTGAAGTATATATATTGTTTGTTCCTCAGGTCAGTAATTAAAACTTATACCACTGTCACTGCAACTAAACCAATAAAATCATGCTAACACATGCACATGAATTAACAAATAAAACCGTAGTAAAACAAGTGGGGTCATTTATCATGTTGAATTTTAAAACAAATAAAATTTCCTTGAGTCACAGTTAGAAAAATTATTGGCAAGCAAAATTTTTCTCATTTTTACATTTGGGGAGAATCTTTTCTCCATTGAGTAATCTAATTTTTTTTTTCAATGAACTTAATTAGTAAGAAGTAAATTAGGGGAGGAGTCAAGATGGCGGAGAAGTAGCAAGCTGAGACTGCTTCAGCTAGCCGGAGATCAGCTAGATAGCTTATCTAAAGATTGCAAACACCTGAAAATCCATCGGCAGATCGAAGAGAAGAAGAACAGCAATTCTGGAAACAGAAAAACAACCACTTTCTGAAAGGTAGGACCGGCGGAGAAGTGAATCCAAAGCGACGGGAAGATAGACCCCGGGGGGAGGGGCCGACTCCCGGCAAGCAAGCGGCAGAGCAACCGCGCACAAAATCAGGACTTTTAAAAGTCTGTTCCGCTGAGGGACATCGCTCCAGAGGCTAAACCGGGGCGAAGCCCACGCGGGGTCAGCGTGGCCTCAGGTCCCGCAGGGTCACAGAAGGATCGGGGGTGTCTGAGTGTCGCAGAGTTTGCGGGTATTGGAACGGGAAAGCCGGCTACAGAAACAGAGCCGACAGTAAGCTCGCAGCTCGGTGTTACCTTGAACCGATCGCAGGCTCGGTGAGCTCGGAGCGCGGCCGGAGGTCAGGCAGACGGGAGTAACTGGGCGCTGTTCTCTGAGGGCGCACTGAGGAGTGGGGCCCCGGGCTCTCGGCTCCTCCGGGCCGGAGACCAGGAGGCCGCCATTTGTGTTCCCGTCCTCCGGAACTCTACGGAAAGCGCTCAGGGAACAAAAGCTCCTGAAAGCAAACCCGAGCGGATTACTCACCCCGGCCCCGGGTAAGGGAGGTGTAATTCCGCCTGGGGCAAAGACACTTGAGAATCACTACAACAGGCCCCTCCCCCAGAAGATCAACAAGAAATTCAGCCGAGACCAAGTTCACCTACCAAGGAGTGCGGTTTCAATACCAAGGAGAGCAGCAGAATTCCAGAGGAGGAGAAAGCCAAGCACGGAACACATGGCTTTTTTCCTGTGATTTTTTTTAGTCTTGCAGTTAATTTAATTTTTTCTTTTTCATTTTTTTTTTTTTTTTTTTCTTCTCGCCTTCGGGTAAAACTTTTTTTTTTTTTTAACTGTTACCTTTTTCTTTTTTAACGATTTTTTACTAGTTTATCTAATATATATATTTTTTCTTTTTTACATTTTTCCCAGGTGTTTTCTTTTTAAAAAAAAAAAAAATTTTTTTTTTCTTTTCTTTTTTTTTTTTTTCTTTTTTCTTTTTTTTTCTTTCTTTCTTTTTGAACCTCTTTTTATCCCCTTTCTCCCCACTCACGATTTTGGATCTCTTCTAATTTGGTTAAAGCATATTTTCCTGGGGTTGTTGCCACCCTTTTAGTATTTTACTTGCCCCTTCATTTACTCTTATCTGGCCAAAATGACAAGACGTAAAAACTCAACGCAAAAAAAAGAACAAGAGGCAGTACCGAAGGCTAGGGACCTAATCAATACAGACATTGGTAATATGTCAGATCTAGAGTTCAGAATGACAATTCTCAAGGTTCTAGCCGGGCTCGAAAAAGGCATGGAAGATATTAGAGAAACCCTCTCGAGAGATATAAAAGCCCTTTCTGGAGAAATAAAAGAACTAAAATCTAACCAAGTTGAAATACAAAAAGCTATTAATGAGGTGCAATCAAAAATGGAGGCTCTAACTGCTAGGATAAATGAGGCAGAAGAAAGAATTAGTGATATAGAAGACCAAATGACAGAGAATAAAGAAGCTGAGCAAAAGAGGGACAAACAGCTACTGGACCACGAGGGGAGAATTCGAGAATTAAGTGACACCATAAGACGAAACAACATTAGAATAATTGGGATTCCAGAAGAAGAAGAAAGAGAGAGGGGAGCAGAAGGTATACTGGAGAGAATTATTGGGGAGAATTTCCCCAATATGGCAAAGGGAACGAGCATCAAAATTCAGGAGGTTCAGAGAACGCCCCTCAAAATCAATAAGAATAGGCCCACACCCCGTCACCTAATCGTAAAACTTACAAGTCTCAGTGACAAAGAGAAAATCCTGAAAGCAGCCCGGGAAAAGAAGTCTGTAACATACAATGGTAAAAATATTAGATTGGCAGCTGACTTATCCACAGAGACCTGGCAGGCCAGAAAGAGCTGGCATGATATTTTTAGAGCACTAAACGAGAAAAACATGCAGCCCAGAATACTATATCCAGCTAGGCTAACATTGAAAATAGAAGGAGAGATTAAAAGCTTCCAGGACAAACAACAACTGAAAGAATTTGCAAATACCAAACCAGCTCTACAGGAAATATTGAAAGGGGTCCTCTAAGCAAAGAGAGAGCCTACAAGTGGTAGATCAGAAAGGAACAGAGACCTTATACAATAACAGTCACCTTACAGACAATACAATGGCCCTAAATTCATATCTCTCAATAGTTACCCTGAATGTGAATGGGCTAAATGCCCCTGTCAAAAGACACAGGATATCAGAATGGATAAAAAAACAAAACCCATCTATATGTTGCCTCCAAGAAACTCATTTTAAGCCCGAAGACACCTCCAGACTTAAAGTGAGGGGGTGGAAAAGAATTTACCATGCTAATGGACATCAGAAGAAAGCAGGAGTGGCAATCCTTATATCAGACCAATTAGATTTTAAGCCAAAGACTATAATAAGAGATGAGGAAGGACACTATATCATACTCAAAGGGTCTGTCCAACAAGAAGATTTAACAATTTTAAATATCTATGCCCCCAACGTGGGAGCAGCCAACTATATAAACCAATTAATAACAAAATCAAAGAAACACATCAACAACAATACAATAATAGTAGGGGACTTTAACACTCCCCTCACTGAAATGGACAGGTCATCCAAGCAAAAGATCAGCAAGGAAATAAAGGCCTTAAACGACACACTGGACCAGATGGACATCACAGATATATTCAGAACATTTCATCCCAAAGCAACAGAATACACATTCTTCTCTAGTGCACATGGAACATTCTCCAGAATAGATCACATCCTCGGTCCTAAGTCAGGACTCAACCGGTATCAAAAGATTGGGATCATTCCCTGCATATTTTCAGACCACAATGCTCTAAAGCTAGAACTCAACCACAAAAGGAAGTTTGGAAAGAACCCAAATACATGGAGACTAAACAGTATCCTTCTAAAGAATGAATGGGTCAACCGGGAAATTAAAGAAGAATTGAAAAAAATCATGGAAACAAATGATAATGAAAATACAACGGTTCAAAATCTGTGGGACACAATAAAGGCAGTCCTGAGAGGAAAATATATAGCGGTACAAGCCTTTCTCAAGAAACAAGAAAGGTCCCAGGTACACAACCTAACCCTACACCTAAAGGAGCTGGAGAAAGAACAAGAAAGAAACCCTAAGCCCAGCAGGAGAAGAGAAATCATAAAGATCAGAGCAGAAATCAATGAAATAGAAACCAAAAAAACAATAGAACAAATCAATGAAACTAGGAGCTGGTTCTTTGAAAGAATTAATAAAATTGATAAACCCCTGGCCCGACTTATCAAAAAGAAAAGAGAAAGGACCCAAATAAATAAAATCACGAATGAAAGAGGAGAGATCACAACTAACACCAAAGAAATACAAACTATTATAAGAACATACTATGAGCAACTCTACGGCAATAAATTTGACAATCTGGAAGAAATGGATGCATTCCTAGAAACATATAAACTACCACAACTGAACCAGGAAGAAATAGAAAGCCTGAACAGACCCATAACCAGTAAGGAGATTGAAACAGTCATTAAAAATCTCCAAACAAACAAAAGCCCAGGGCCAGATGGCTTCCCGGGGGAATTCTACCAAACATTTAAAGAAGAACTAATTCCTATTCTCCTGAAACTGTTCCAAAAAATAGAAATGGAAGGAAAACTTCCAAACTCATTTTATGAGGCCAGCATCACCTTGATCCCAAAACCAGACAAGGATCCCACCAAAAAAGAGAGCTATAGACCGATATCCTTGATGAACACAGATGCGAAAATACTCAACAAAATACTAGCCAATAGGATTCAACAGTACATTAAAAAGATTATTCACCACGACCAAGTGGGATTTATTCCAGGGCTGCAAGGTTGGTTCAACATCCGCAAATCAGTCAATGTGATACAACACATCAATAAAAGAAAGAACAAGAACCATATGATACTTTCAATAGATGCTGAAAAAGCATTTGACAAAGTACAGCATCCCTTCCTGATCAAAACTCTTCAAAGTGTAGGGATAGAGGGCACATACCTCAATATCATCAAAGCCATCTATGAAAAACCCACCGCAAATATCATTCTCAATGGAGAAAAACTGAAAGCTTTTCCACTAAGGTCAGGAACACGGCAGGGATGTCCATTATCACCACTGCTATTCAACATAGTACTAGAGGTCCTAGCCTCAGCAATCAGACAACAAAAGGAAATTAAAGGCATCCAAATCGGCAAAGAAGAAGTCAAATTATCACTCTTCGCAGATGATATGATACTATATGTGGAAAACCCAAAAGACTCCACTCCAAAACTGCTAGAACTTATACAGGAATTCAGTAAAGTATCAGGATATAAAATCAATGCACAGAAATCAGTTGCATTTCTCTACACCAACAGCAAAACAGAAGAAAGAGGTATTAAGGAGTCAATCCCATTTACAATTGCATCCAAAACCATAAGATACCTAGGAATAAACCTAACCAAAGAGACACAGAATCTATACTCAGAAAACTATAAAGTACTCATGAAAGAAATTGAGGAAGACACAAAGAAATGGAAAAATGTTCCATGCTCCTGGATTGGAAGAATAAATATTGTGAAAATGTCTATGCTACCTAAAGCAATCTACACATTTAATGCAATTCCTATCAAAGTACCATCCATCTTTTTCAAAGAAATGGAACAAATAATGCTAAAATTTATATGGAACCAGAAAAGACCTCGAATAGCCAAAGGGATATTGAAAAAGAAAGCCAACGTTGGTGGCATCACAATTCCGGACTTCAAGCTCTATTACAAAGCTGTCATCATCAAGACAGCATGGTACTGGCACAAAAACAGACCCATAGATCAATGGAACAGAATAGAGAGCCCAGAAATAGACCCTCAAATCTATGGTCAACTCATCTTCGACAAAGCAGGAAAGAATGTCCAATGGAAAAAAGACAGCCTCTTCAATAAATGGTGCTGGGAAAATTGGACAGCCACATGCAGAAAAATGAAATTGGACCATTTCCTTACACCACACACAAAAATAGACTCAAAATGGATGAAGGACCTCAATGTGCGAAAGGAATCCATCAAAATCCTTGAGAACACAGGCAGCAACCTCTTCGACCTCTGCCGCAGCAACATCTTCCTAGGAACAACGCAAAAGGCAAGGGAAGCAAGGGAAAAAATGAACTACTGGGATTTCATCAAGATCAAAAGCTTTTGCACAGCAAAGGAAACAGTTAACAAAATCAAAAGACAACTGACAGAATGGGAGAAGATATTTGCAAACGACATATCAGATAAAGGACTAGTGTCCAGAATCTATAAAGAACTTAGCAAACTCAACGCCCAAAGAACAAATAATCCAATCAAGAAATGGGCAGAGGACATGAACAGACATTTCTGCAAAGAAGACATCCAGATGGCCAACAGACACATGAAAAAGTGCTCCATATCACTCGGCATCAGGGAAATACAAATCAAAACCACAATGAGATATCACCTCACGCCAGTCAGAATGGCTAAAATCAACAAGTCAGGAAATGACAGATGCTGGCGAGGATGTGGAGAAAGGGGAACCCTCCTACACTGTTGGTGGGAATGCAAGCTGGTGCAGCCACTCTGGAAAACAGCGTGGAGGTTCCTCAGAATGTTGAAAATAGAACTGCCCTATGACCCAGCAATTGCACTATTGGGTATTTACCCTAAAGATACAAATGTAGTGATCCAAAGGGGCACATGCACCCGAATGTTTATAGCAGCAATGTCCACAATAGCCAAACTATGGAAAGAACCTAGATGTCCATCCACAGATGAATGGATCAAGAAGATGTGGTATATATACACAATGGAATACTATGCAGCCATCAAAAGAAATGAAATCTTGCCATTTGCAACAACATGGATGGAACTAGAGCGTATCATGCTTAGCGAAATAAGTCAAGCAGAGAAAGACAACTATCATATGATCTCCCTGATATGAGGAAGTGGTGATGCAACATGGAGGCTTAAGTGGGTAGAAGAAGAATAAATGAAACAAGATGGGATTGGGAGGGAGACTAACCATAAGTGACTCTTAATCTCACAAAACAAACTGAGGGTTGCTGGGGGGAGGGGGTTTGGGAGAAGGGGGTGGGATTATGGACATTGGGGAGGGTATGTGCTTTGGTGAGTGCTGTGAAGTGTGTAAACCTGGTGATTCACAGACCTGTACCCCTGGGGATAAAAATATATGTTTATAAAAAATAAAAAGTTAAAAAAAAAAAAATGGATTAAAGACCTGAATGTGAAACCTGAAACCATCAAAATCCTAAACGAGAACACAGACAGTAACTTCTTTGGCATCGGCCATAGCAGCTTCTTTCTAGGTATGTCTTCTGAGGTAAGGGAAATAAAAGCAAAAATAAACTAGTGGGACTACATCAAAATAAAAAGCTTCTGCTCAGCAAAGAAGACAATCAATAAAACTAAAAGCCAGCCTACAGATGGAAGAAGGTATTTGGAAATGATACACCAATAAAGACTTAGTATCCAAAATATGTAAAGAAATTATACAACTCAACACCCAAAAACCCAAGTAATCCAATTAAAGAATGGGCAGAAGATATGAATAGACATTTTTCCAAGGAAGACACGCAGATGGCCAACAGACACATGAAAAAAATGTTTAACATCACTTATCAGGGAAGTGCGAATCAAAACTAAAATGAGATACCACTTCACACCTGTCAGAATGGCTAAAATCAACAGCACAAGAAAGAACAGGTTTTGGTGAGGTTGTGGAGAAAAGGGAACACTCTTACACTGTTGGTGAGAATACAAACAGGTGTAGCCACTCTGGAAAAGAGTATGGAGATTCCTCAAAAAAACTTTTTTAAATACCCTACAATCCAGCAGTTGCACTACTAGGTATTTACCCAGAGAATATAAAAATACTTCAAAATAATTCAAAGAGATACATACACCCCAATGTTTATAGCAGCACTGTCTACAATAGTCAAATTATGGAAACAGCCCAAGTGTCCATCGACTGATGAATGGAGAAATAATAATGGGTAAATATACAAACGAATATTACTGAGCCATAAAAAAATAATGAAGTCTTGCCATTTGCAATGACCTGGATGAAGCTAGAGAGTATAATGCTAACCAAAATTAAGTCAGTCAGAGAAAGACAAATACCATATGACTTCACTCATATGTGGAATTTAAGAAACAAAATTAAGCAAAGGGAAAAAGAGAGAGAGAGGCAAACCAAGAAACAGACTCCTAACTTTAGAGAACAAATGGATGGTTACCAGAGGGGAGGTGGGGGGGTGGGTAGCTTAAATAGGTGATGGGGATCAAGCAGTGCACTGGTCCTGATGAGCACCGGGTGATGTATGGAAGTGTTGAATCACTATAGTGTACATCTGAAGCTCAAATAATACTGTATGTTAACTAACTGGAGTCAGAAATAAAACTTAATAAAAGATTGAAAAAAAAAAAAAAAAAAAAAAAAAAGAAGTAAATTAAATAAGGGTCATAAAATTTTCCTCAAATCTGACCAATAGGTGACAAAGTAAAAAGAATTGTCTGATAAATACCTTTATGTGTCAGTAAATTTGATACCGTCATTGAGAAAATATTGATATACACCTGACGTTGATCTACTACTAAAGCAATGTATATATTTTAGGAGCTTCGTGGTTTATTTTGGTACCTGCTTTGAGATAGGTTGCATTCATGTCCATGATGTATAACACCATTAAATGCTGAGACATGATTTTATTCCTGAACACCAATCCACTGAGTCATCTAAACTGATTTGAAATACATAGATCTGCATAGTTTTCCTTCTGCCTAATGTAAGTGCTGCCAGACTCTCAATGCTATATCCCTTTTTCCCCTCACTCACATTCTATTATGTTAAATATCCAGAAAAGGCAAATCTATAGAGATGGAAAGTAGATTAGTGGTTGCCTTAGGCTGGGGCAGTATAGAGGTGGGGATCTGAAGTGTGATGGCTAAAGAGCAAGGGTTTCTTTTAGGGGTGATAAAAATGCTCTAAAATTGATTACTGTAGTAATTGTAGAACCCTGGAATATACTAAAACTCATTGGGTTGTACCACTTTAAGTGGACGAATTACATGGTAAGTGAATTGTATTTCAATAAAGCTGTTATAAATAGATTAAATTTAAAAAAAAAAAGCTAAGAGGAGAGATGAAGCCACATGACTTCAATCACGATTTACGGGTATCTTAATTCAGTGCATTTTGATTGAAGGATGCAAGGAGGAAAAAAAAAAAACAAAAAACAAAGCAAACAGATCGGAAATCTCTCCATACAATATCAAGGCAAAGAAAAGCTATTTTTATGATGCCAAAATGTTTACCACAATTTTTCTGCTTAACGAGATCTATTAGTATAATTCAAACATGAGACAGTGAAGGAAGAGTTAAGAACGAAACCCATCTGTCAGACCCTGTAAGTTGTCACGTTTGATGTGCAGAAGCTTTGTGCAATGGCCTTAATTATTTTCAAGCGAATGATCAAGAGCATTATAGAGATATGACTTTGTTTCCAGGGCAGTGGGCACTTTAATCCTGATATAAGGGTCAAGTCATATCACACACATATTCAACTAAATGAAATTTCATTATATGTATTTGGATGAGAGAGACAGAGGAAAGAAAAAAGAAAACAGAGAAGAAAAAAAAATCATTTAATTATTTCAGAAAATTCAACCTGTACAGCCATTCGATGTGTAAATACCCCAGAACCAGCCTAAAGTGGCTTCCCAGGACCTGCCTTCCATCAGCACCCTGGTTCCCCTGTGCCTCTTAGAACCTAAGCATCTATCCCATTACATGTGTTTAAAAAATCTAATTTGGGGATCAGGATAGCCTGTGTAAAGATGCCAACTACTTCATCTGCGGTTCAACTGAATAAGGAGTGAATAATTTCAATGTTGGAGGAAAAACTGACTTTGCTCAACCTGGTTAAAGAAGATCTCTTATCTAGAACCTATCAAAAAGAGTTTCAAGGGTAATTCAATAATATGCAGTTTTCATCTTCTTTATTCTCCCACCTCAGAAAACCAGCCCTCATATATGTGGCCCCTTCATTTTATTTCCTAGTGTGCTCAGTTCATACAATGACAACTCATAAATGAGAAAGAGCTGTGAGAAGCCACCAAAGCACCAGATACAGAACCATACACATAATAAAGGAAGCTTGAAGCAAAAGAGAAAAAGTGTGTAAGAGAGAAAATGCAATGAGTAGAATACACTTGACTCATGTAGGAAAAAGAATTGTTTAAAATATACACTTGGGGGTACCTGGATGGCTCAGTCAGTTAAGCATCTGCCTTCGGCTCAGGTCATGATCTCTGGGTCCCTGGATCCAGGCCTACATCGGGCTCCCTGCTCAGCAGGAAGCCTGCTTCTCCCTCTCACACTCCTTTTGCTTGTGTTCCATCTCTGACTGTCTTTCACTGTCAAATAAATAAAATCTTAAAAAAATAAATAAAATAAAATATACACTTGATTTGTGCCTGTGGTTATATTTTAATGCCTTAACTTGTAGTACTCAAGTTGATCTGAGGTTTGAAATATTAGACTCTCATTAAGCTAATTATACTCTCAACGTTTAAATAATTATTAAAAGATTCCATAAGTTCTCCCAAGTTGAGTTGTTATTTGATTTAAGGAACTTGTTCAATTGTACTTTATTTTGGCTTTTGTTAATATTGAAAACAGTATTTCACTTATAAGTAAAAATAGGTGAAAATATTATGCTGGATTGGACACATATAAAGAAAGGCAGAAGTTAGAAATCTTGTAATTGTTCATTCTGAGAATTTAGTTTTACCATACAGTGGCCCACCTAAGCAATATCCACTTGGCTGGTCCACTAAGGCATCAGTACTGCTTCCTTATAGTATAGCATTTTCTGAATAAGAAATGTTTATTTTGAAGACTAATGCAGCCCCTTGTCCATTAGCCAAATGCTAATTGAGAAGTTAGTAGATATGTAGGGATAAGCTAGGTGGAGGAGTTAAGAACTATAGGAAAAATAAATGACACCTTTCCTTTGCCCTAAGAATTTCATTTCTGTGTTGGGAAAACAAAATTAAGGTGGAAGAAACAGAAAACAGAAGATGGCTATCAAAGAGCTGTATTATGACTTTCTGATATGAAAGAAACAAGAGATCTAAAGTTAACCTCTCAGAGTTAGAATCAACTTGATTAAAAAAAAAAAAAAAGTAGAATTTAATTTGGGCCTTGAAGAATAGGTAGAATGTGAGAGGATGGAACCCGGGACTTCTTAAACAGTGGAAAATGGGCTCAACACAAGATGGAATGGTTATTGATAGTATTTGGAGGGAGTGGGAAAGGGGCAGCAGAGCATGGTTCACCTGGTGGGGCTCAGGTGTGGGGCATTACAAAAACACTTTGAACAGTTCTATTTGTAGCACGATAGCACTCTGCTATGTTTACCTTTTCTTTTCATAATCCAAATAAAAAAATGTGACCTTATCTCATCAGCGAAGAATCCTGCCTCTCTCCATTTCTTGAGGACTCCAAAGGTGAAAGTGCTGATGTTCTCCTACATCTCTCTTATGTCTAAATCCCCTGCCTTCTTCTTCCTTCTGAATCCCCTTGCACATCTCCACTTTTGAAATGCCATCTATTTATGCATCTCCTGAACTCTCTAGTACTACCTACCTGCCTCCATGTGTAGACATAGCCCCAATCCTTTTGTTCCTGAAGAACCATTAATTCAAGGTGGTATATAAATGATAACACAATCTAACTAAAGGTTAGAGGAATGATAGTGTGGTATTGGGGTGAGATATTATAGCAGAAGAGGAAATGACCTAAGATTGCTATATTCATGACTATTAACATTTTTCAGCCATCTCTACCCCAAGAAATATCTCACAAATCTCTTTCCACACAGAATCCAGATGGTTATATTTCCTTATTTCTGTGTGTGTGTGACTGTGTATATGTAACATTTGTGTATATTTCTATCTTCTCCTAGCTCTAGAATACACTGCTACCCCGTGCCCCAACCTCCCAAATCAGCAGAGTACAAAAGCGGAATTCTTGACCCTTAATAATGAAGGGTAATGATTTTCTTCTGTCTCTGCTTCCACCCTGGGCTAGTCTTAGAGGTTTACTTTTGCATAACTTAAAAACGCCTTCAGTTAAGTTTTTCTAAACACCAGAGAAAACTTGTACTCTTCTCCTGTAATGCAGAAAACAACTGCAGCCATTTCTAGCTTTTAGTGATCCCCCCCACATCTGTTACATATTATTGAAGATTGATTAGCTAAGCAAATCACTCAGGTTCGGGAAGAGGTAAAACAAACCACAATGCTTTGGGATGACAAAGCCCATTTGAAGCAGGCTCTGGGCAGTGCTTGGTTAATACTTGGAGGAAAACAAAGAGATCTTGCCTTCTTCTTCTTCTTCTTTTTTTTTTTTTTTTTTTTGACTTTCTGCCATATTCAACAAAATAAACTCCAACAAATAAAAAGAAAATTACTCTATGAAAACAAGGTGATAGCACTCAAAGTGCAGAGTGGGTAAAACTGGCTATGTAGATAGCACAGCTCTATTATTTTCACAAAATATTTTGCCCTTCACTGGTGACCCTTTGCATCTGTTGCATATGGTGCTGAGCCAGGGACATTAGGAGAGTCAGTAGGGATAATGTAACAGACTCTAGTTCCCCAATGGGAGAGAAGCCCTCATTTATGCTGGTGTAAGTGTGCATTCTAAAGACTTATAAAACCATTTGGATTTTCTGTAGCTTTTAGATTTCCCTAAAAATTACCAAGTCACAATCTTAATCTGTTTAATTAGTCTGTCTTTAGGAAGGTTTATAGCAGTCTTGCTAAAAAGGGTGGCCTGTGTGTATAAATGGTTTGATTTGTCCCTTATTCGTCTCTGATACTAGCATGCAACCATGAGGTTGACTTGACAGAAGCACATGAAAGAAGTTTTCCCTTAATGCAGTTGTAGAATTAGGACCTGGATATAAACCCAAAGCACAGAAGGCACCATATTTAGGTGGGGTCAAGGACCCAGACAAATCACATGGTGTCAAGTCCATCCGTCTCTCTCTTCATCACATGGATAAAATCTAAATAAGATGAACCTTGCTGGCGGCCTTGACCAATGGAACTGGAGGACAAATATCACAATCTGTTATCAGTAGATAGAAGTAGTTTTGAGTCAAAGCCAATCTTCAAGGGGAAGCCTGTAGATTTACATGCTGATGTTAATTTTTATGTCAGTGACCAACTGATAGCTATGCCCTTCCTTCTTCTCAGGGCCTGAATCACAAAGTGCATCAGAGACAGCTCTGTGGTGAAGAATGAACTTGGTGTAAAGACTTTGGCCACTTGTTACTCTCAAGACCAAGGAGACAAGGTATAGAAAAAGAACTAAATGTCTCCCACATTAAAAGACCTTTCCCTACACACAAACCTTACTTTTCCTCACTAGCAGTGAGACTCCAGTTAGCCTGCTTTGTCCATTTGTTGAAGCATAGTATCAGTGGCTATCCTTTATTGTCCTGAAAAGTCACTCTTCTTGGTGATGCCTTTGTGTGTCAGCTGCTTGACTATGACTGGAAAGCTTTGGCTACAGAAAAGGGAGGACCAAGTTATTAAACATCTTGGTCTGCCTCTTGGTGCACACTACCTCATGGTGGATACATGTGTAAACTTAAACTGCATGTCTTTTATGAGTTGCATGCTGTTTCTCCAGCTTTTTTTTTTTTTTAATACAGCATCCTCCTGCTTGCAATGAAACAAGCGTATTGAATTTTATGTGGTTATAAAATCTCACATAAGACAAACAAAAGGCTTTTTATGTTAGCTTGAGACTTCTTCACAATAGTCTTTCCCCCAGTCACTGCCACACCCCCTACTTCCCCATTTTTTTTTTCCTGTTTCTTCTTATTTGCTTTTATGAGCTCAATGCCTGGGAATCATTCTTTTTAACTATGAAAGAACACACTGATGAAAGTTTGCAATGATAACATCTGTCTGCTCTAAACAGATGTTGGGATAATCCCTGGTTACACACTTAGCATGCTGGTCAGTACAAGCCAACATTCAACCTGATAGTAAGGATCCCCCAGTATTCTTGGGTCTAAGATAGATATTTGATAATTCAAATTATAAGCTACTCTTGATAGTAAACCACATTTTTGGATAAAGTTATGTATGTCATATTATAAATTAAGTAGCATATAAAACTACTGCCTACATTGTGAAATTTGTTTTAAAAATAATGTGTGTAGCTTCTGATTTCCTTGAGGTATGTTTGTTTATGCAATAAGCCCAGATAAACATTCCACTACACTACATGCTATCCTTATTAACAGTAGTCAAATATTCCAAAAAGCTTTTTTGAGTTTAAGCTAATCCATAGTTAATCATGACCTTCAAATGAAAACTTGGCTCTATTATTATTTCAAAAGAGAACTCCAACACCAGCCATACTTTGCCAATGCCAGAATGCTTACAACATGACCAACAAGTTATACATACACCCTTACAGACAAGTCAAGTCTTATAATTTAGAAGGCAGGCTGGGAATGTATTATTATGGTGAATGTAATTCAAGATGCCTGGGCAATATGAGGCACAGGTCATCTTAAACTTCAAGCTCAAGGAAAACAACCTTCAGAGGGGAGCAACGCTTGAGCAGAAAACTGTAGAAGGAGAACCACAGCCATACAAGTATCTGAGGAGGAAGAGAAGAGGCAAAAGAAACAGCAAAACAGAATATAGGAAACAAAATATGGAATATAAGAATGTGCATAGAAATAGGAAGGAAGCCAATGTTGCTGAAGCAGAATCAGCTGGGAGAAAGTGGAAGGAAATGAGGTCAGGAAAGTAGCCAAAGGCGAGATCATGGCCTTATAGACCATTAAAAGACATTGAATTTTATACTAAATGTGGGAAGCATAAAAAAATTGAGACTGAAGGAATTAAGAGCTCTTTAAAAAACAGAGCTCAGAAGAGGAAATGCCTAATATTTCTTTAGATGCCAAAGAAGGTAAAATTGTTTTTTGATATTGAAGTACTTGGCTGAGAAGGGAGAAAAGCTGATTCATATTGAAGTAACACTTATGTACAGAGACAACAATATGCATTCATGGTGATGAGAGTAAAAAATGATATACTGAGAAATAATTTATCTGGTTGGGGTCTGTGGGGAAGTGGTATGAGATAAAGTTAACATCAGATCTTCAAGGTCCCTGCATGTCACCCTACGGAATTTGGACTTCAGCCAGTAGGCTAGGGAGCCAATGAAATATTTTAAGCAAGGAAGTGATGCAACATGATCATAGTTTTATTTTGGAGTAACAAATCTGTCAGTAGTGTGAAAAATTAATTGAAGTACAGGGGAGTATCTGAGGTCAGGACTACCAGCTGGGTAACTTGAAATAATCCATATGAGTAAGAAGAGATGAACTAGTAAGTGACAGTGAAGAGAAATATACTGGAGTTATTTAGAAGGTAGGGCCTCACAACAATTTGGATATGAGCTGTAAAACTGAAGATTGTCAAGGATAAGTTCCTGGATAACAGTTTGAAGAGTTTCATCAGCAGTGATATTATTAGCAAAGATAGGATGGAAAATCAAGTTTGAGACTAAACATATTTTCAGATTTAATGAAAAATACAGTATGTAAAGTAGAGGAGCTACCCAACAGACTAAAGACTTAAAGAAAGTAAGAGTATATGGGAATAAGAGAATGTATATAACTATTAGTTTTGGCAAAGGATGAGAGACACATTACCAATAAAAAAGAAAAAAGAATTTAGTGATTGATAAGAACTTGGGTAAACTGGGATATGAAAGGAAAAAGTTAAGGGAGCTCATTTCAAGATTACCCTCTTTTCTGTCTCTCCTACATTCTCTCTCTCCGTGTATGAATATATAATTTACTGAATATGCATTATACATGTGTATATGTATATGTGCATACACACATGCACATATATTAATTGGGAGAAATGGTTTTGTTGAAGATATATAAGCTGAAGCAGGCTTAGAAGGATGGATAGGCTCTACATAGATCAACAATAGTCAAAAATGATGCTGAAACTTCATGGTTGGGTGACAAAAGCATGGCATCATCATTTGAAGAAGCTGAGGAAACAATCTGGACACCAGCTTGTTGTTAGGGGAGAGAGTGATGATTAATTTCAATTTGGGCATGTTGAATTTAAGATAATGATAAGAGACCAAAGGGCATATGTCAATTATAAAATTGAAATTATACCATTGGAGCATAAATGGGTGGTCTGAGCAAAAAAGATAAATTCGAATAAAGATAGTGGTGAAAGCTTTAGATTTACATAGGTTATTGGTAGCTGAAAAATCAAAGTGGTGAATCAAAAACCCTTGGACAATGTTCTCCATAGTCTACAAAGAGTGAGGAACAAAGAGGGAGATGTGCTCTGTCCACAGACTCAAGAGTTATATCCCACCAAAGGTTTTCATTTTGATTCTGAATTGAATGACTACTTAAGCAGAAACCTCCCCCAAGAGTCAGATGTCTTACAGCTAAATAATTCCTAAGTAAGAACTGATGAAAAACAGGGTGAAATATGTCTCCTAATGGGAAAGTGGTCAGAATAACATTAGAAGGGTCCATGCAAGACAATGAAAAATGATAAAAAATAAATATAAAAAATACTTTTTTAAAATTTAATCTCATTTTAAAATTTAAAAA
This sequence comes from Mustela nivalis, assembly GCF_964662115.1. Classification (NCBI taxonomy): domain Eukaryota; kingdom Metazoa; phylum Chordata; class Mammalia; order Carnivora; family Mustelidae; genus Mustela; species Mustela nivalis. The sequence continues at coordinate 49,162,075 of NC_139023.1, read as the reverse complement.
TATATGTTTATAAAAAATAAAAAAATTAAATTTAAATCTCATTTTTTTTAAATGAGAGATTTTGAGATGGCTGGATGAAAAAGAAAGACACCCTAGATACATCCTGGAGACTGAGGACATCAACATTGGAAATTGCTGAATTTTGAAAGAAAAAAAATTAAAAGAAAAACAAAATAGGAAAAATGAAATTCTCTGGGAGAAGCAGCATTTTGTAACATACATATCTACTCTCATTATATATAGGGTAAATTGGCAGTGCTAAAATTAACCTTTTGCTCATAGATGTCTCCAATCTGAGTTTAAGTTTACAGGTTGTACATTCCAGAAAAAGACAGCTAACCAGTATTCACTGATGTCACAATTCTGGCACCCAGTTTTTCTCTATCTATGGTCCTACCCCAATGCCACCAAGTCTCTGCTATGGTCTCTGGCAACACAGATATGAATTCCTAGAACATGATTTTGCCTAGTATAACTGCCCTTGAGGAAGAAGATTGGCTCATTCTTCAATGTGATGATGTGAGGGCAGTGCTGTGGAAATCTCATGTGTCCCATTAATTCTCTGTAATCTTTAAAAGGTTAGAAACATCAGAGCCTTGGAAGTGAGTTAACCCATCTTCTGAGACTCTGAAGAAAGTCCACAGATCTTTTGAAAAGACAGTCCAGTGCCTTCTAAAACCTCAATGGCATCAAGCCATTTAAAATATCTCTTGGGATGCCTGGGTGGCTCAGTTGGTTAAGCAGCCACCTTCAGCTCGGGTCATGATCCCAGGGTCCTGGGATCAAGTTCCCCATTGGGCTCCTTTCTCAACAGGGTACCTGCTTCTCTCTCTGCCTCTGCTTGTCTCTCTGCCTACTTGTGATCTCTCTCTCTCTCTATGACAAATAAAGAAATAAATCTTAAAATAAAATAAAATAAAACCTCCCTGACTGAAACCATATACAGTATAGAACTGTGGAGAACAAAATCCTTTGAACTTTAAATATACAAAGAAAATTAGATTTTTGACTTTATTATTTTTGGTCTTTGACTTTTCTTTGCAAGGTGATGTTATATCTGTGGTTTTATTTCTTTTCATGAATTTATTAGTGAGGTGAGGTTTAGATTCAAACTGAGAAAATTCTGGTTTTGATGTACTATTGTGCCCTCTTTGTTTATTTTACTATTGAAGAATTTTAATTGTTGTCATCTAATCTGATTGATGAATTATTGATATGCTCCATCGAACAAAGTGACTGGTCCAAAATTGAGATGAGAAATAGGACAGGAAGTGAATTTTCAACTCAGATTAAGGATTGACTTTGAATTGATTATATGACATATAATTCTGACCCATTTCATAATATTATAAGGGCAGTCTGAAATGCTCACAGATGGGTCAAGGATAAAACTCTGAAGAGTTCTGCTTGTCATTGGAAGAGCAACCTCATGGAAGTGAGAACAGAGATATCCTTATAAAGGCCAAACCGCTCCTGTGCAGGAGGTGGTAACAACTTTAGTTGACCACAGTCTTTAAGGTTAAGTTCAGTGGGCAAACAAAACAAGGGAATTTTATGGAAGAGCCCATCTTATCCACTCTCCCCCTCTTGGTTTCCATCAAACGAATTGTGGTAAGCAGAATAACGTCCTCCTCCTGCCAAAGATGCTCATATAACAAACCTCAGAACATGTGCTTATGTAACTTTACATAGCAAAAAGAAATTTTCAGGTGATTCAATTATAATGAGGTGGGAAGATTGCCCCAGATTATTCAAGTGATCACAAGTGTTCTTATAAGTGAAAAGGGGAGGCAGAAAAACACTGTCAGAGTCAGAGAAGAAGAAACGAACAGAGGTTGTGTGATACAATTGCTAACTGGGGGCCACGAGCTAAGGAGTGTTGTATCTTCAGGAAGAAGACAAGAAAACAGATTATCTCCTAGAGCCTCTAGAAAGAGTACAATCCTGATGACACCTTGATTTTAGTCCCATGACATTTATTTGGGAATTCTGACTTTGAGAACTGTAACATAATAAATTTATGTTGTTTAAGCTACTAAGTGCGTAACAATTTGTTGCAGCAGCAGTAGAAAACCAGCACAGAAGTTTTTCCCCAACTGCCTATGGCTTCCTTCTACCCTTACTCATATTTCCTGGGAGGAGAAATACCTTGCTTGCTTTGTGTATTTAAAATATAAAAACAGGGGCACCTGGGTGGCTCAGTGGGTTAAAGCCTCTGCCTTCGGCTCAGGTCATGATCCCAGGATCCTGGGTTCGAGTCCCACATTGGGCTCTCTGCACAGCAGGGAGCCTGCTTCCTCCTCTCTCTCTGCCTGGCTCTCTGCATACTTGTGATCTCTGTCTGTCAAATAAATAAATAAAATCTTTAAAAAATAAAATGTAAAAACAGGGGTGTCTGGGTAGCTCAGTTGGTTATACACATCCAACTCTTGATTTTGGCTCAGAGTCATGAGATCAAGCCCCACACTGGGCTCTGTGATGGGTATGGATGGAGCCTGCTTACGATTCTTTCTTAAGAGGCAGTGGGAGCACTGCCTCCTCCTTCCCTCTCTCCCTCTTTAAAAAATAAAATAAAATAAAATGTAAAAACAGAATTTATTTTTTTTAACTTAGCTCTTCTATTTTTCCTTCTTCAGAGCGTGCCTGCACAAGTTCCTCTTTGGTTCTCCATGTTGCACATCTTACTTGACCACATGGCTGGCCTGCTCTGAGCCTGGGTGGCATGTAGCTATTTTGGTAAGTCTTTGATTTTTGGAACTCAGTGGGTAGGAACCATTTGACTCTCATAATTAGTTTCTTATCAATGATTAAGATAATATTTTGATATTAAGTTGCCATTTCAAATTTTTTATTTTTAAAAATCTGGGTGGGGAAGTAAACTATGATTTATTGACCCCGGTAAATACAAAAAAGTAGATGACAAACATTTCAAACATTGTCAGGGAAACTGAGATTTAACCACCCAGGCGCCCCAGGGAAACTGAGATTTAAAAAGAAAAGAAAGGATGTAGTATTGGATTTGGCAATGAGAAAGTTACCATTATATAATAAAAAGACATCTTCAGTCCAAAATATAGCAACATGATTATTTAAGAAATGCTAGCAGCATTATATTAACATGAGACAGAAGATATGGGTGTCCCCTTACATTGCTGTCACATAGCATTATTCTTGAGGTATTAACCAACTCTTAGTCCAGACAAATAATTTAGACGTATAGAAATTGCAATATATGAAGTAAAGCTATTCCAATTTGTAAATAATATGATTATATGCATAAAATTCCGAGAAAAAAATAAATGATTAAAAAGAATTATGATAGTTTGAAGATTCTTAGATTGTGTGTTTCCAATCATATCTTATGTTCTTCCAATCATAATATATACATATTATTGCTTTGTTTCAGCCATTATACAATTTATTTTGTTTTTCTTTCCTAATTGCATTAATAGTAATGATCAGAAAAGACATTTTTTGGTGTTATTTCTGACTTTAATAGCCATTAAGTGTGATATTTGTAATATTCTTTTTAGAGATCCCCTTCAGCAAGTGAAGGAAATTTACTTCTGTATACAACTGTTTAATAAGTTGCAAACATTTTGGGGTATGATTTATTAGCAGTGTATGTAGGATTCTTGAAACTATATTTATAAATGTTGTTGGTCTGTCTCTCTATGTATTTTTATTTATTGTCCTTACCTTGTTTTGATATCTGTAAGTAAGACTAACACGTAGAGTTTTCCCTTTGACTAGTCTATGAAATGTTTTACTTAAAAAGAAGAGCGCTCCTTATGTCCATTTCTGAGTTAGCCCATCCACCCACCCACCTCCCCTCTAGCAACCCTGTTTCCTATAATAAATCTTTTATGGTTTGCCCCACTCTCCTTCTTTGTCATATTTTATTTTTCTTTCCTCTCTCCTATGTTCATCTGTTTTGTTCCTTAAATTTCACATATAAGTGAAATCATATGATGTTTGCTTTTCTCTGACTGGCTTATTTCTCTTAGCATAATACCCTCTAGTTCCATCCATGTCATTGCAAATGTCAAGACTTCATTCTTTTGACGGCTAATATTTTATTGTCTATATATTGTATATATATATATACACCATTTCTTCTTTTTCTATTCATTTGTTGATAGACATCTGGGCCCTTTCCATATTTTGGTTAGTGTGGACATTGCTGCTATAAACATTGGGTTCATGAGCCCCTTCAAATCAACATGTTTGTATCTTTTGGATAAACATCCAGTAGTGGTATTTATTTGCAATTGCTGGGTCATAGGGTAGCTCTATTTTTAACTTTTTGAGGAACCTCTTTACTGTTTTCCAGAGTGACTCTACCAGTTTGCATTCCCAGCAACAATGTAAGAGGGTTCCCCATTCTCCACATTCTTGCCAATATCTGGTGTTTCCTGAGTTGTTAATTTTAGTCATTTTGACTGCTGTGGGTGGTACCTCATTGTGGTTTTGATTTGTATTTCCTTCATGATGAGTGAGGTGCACTTGAAGTAATGAGCCCTGGGGATTTTATGCAACTGATGAATCACTAAATTCTACTTTTCAAACTAAAAATACAGTATATGATAATTAAATTGTGTGGTGATGCAACATGGAGGCTTAAGTGGGTAGGAGAAGAATAAATGAATTTAAATTTTTTTTAAAGGAAGATAATCTTTTACTTACTTATATTTCTAATAAGAAAAACATATAACAATATTCAAACCTAGTAGTTTTGGTAGGTAATATTTATTTTTATTAAAAATAAATTTTATTGTTTTGTCCTCATTCTTTTTTTTATTTATTTAATTAATTAATTGATTAATTTTTTCAGTGCTCCAAGATTCATTGTTTATGCACCACACCCAGGACTCCATATAACACATCCCCTCCTTAATAGCCACCACTAGGCTCACCCATTCCACCACCCCACCCTTTCCTCCAAAACCCTCAGCTTGTTTTTCAGAGACCACAATTTCTCATGGTTCATCTTCCCCTCTGATTTCCTCCAATTCACTTTTCCTTTCCTTCTCCTAATATCTTCTATGTTATTCCTTATGCTCCACAAGTAAGTGAAACCATAATGATAATCGACTTTCTCTGCTTGACTTCTTCCACTCAGCAATATTTTTTATTAAAGATTCTATTTATTTATTTATTTGAGAGAGAAAGAGAGAGAGAGAGAGAAAGCCCAAGCAGTGGGAGGTGAAAGGGCAGAAAGAGAGGGAGAAACAGACTTCCCACTAAGCAGAGTGCCTGGTGAACATGATCTGAGCTGAAGACAGACACTTAACCAACTGAGCCACCCAGGTGCCCCTGTCCTCAATATTTTTAAGTTACTCATACACATTTTCATTTCTTTATCTTTCTGATTTGGATTTTAAATAAATTCTTCAATACTTTCATTTCAATCACATTTCATTTGAATAAATTTCTCTTTAACAGTTTCAAACTATGAGATTTTTAAAATTTCAATGATGACATTTACATTTTAATATTTTTGTTTGTACCCATTCACAACTCATTTATGGTAGCTTTGTTACATTATTATTATTATTATTATTATTATTATTATTTTCTTTAGACACATGTTTCTTTTGGGGGGATTTTTAAAAATATTTTAATTTAATAGATAATGTGCAGTCTTTTTAAAAGTTTTTATTTTAATTCCCATTAGTTAATAAACAGTGTAATATTAATTTTAATTGTGCAATACAGTGACTTAATACTTCCATGGAACATTCAGTGCTCATCACAGGTTCACTCCTTGATCCCTATCACCTATTTAACCTTTCTCCCACTCACCTCTCCTCTGGTAACCATCAGTTCATTCTCCATAGTTAAGAGTCTATTTCTTGGTTTACCTCTCTTTCTTTTCTGCCTTTGCTCATTTGTTTTGTTTCTTAAATTCCACATAAGATTTCACTCTGACCCAGGTGCCTCCAGTTTCAAGCAGTGTGACTTTGTATAGTACTCAAACACAAAAAGAAGTCCACATTTCTGCCATTTAGCATTCTCTTGTACCCTAAGGCCAGCATGCTTAAACTTTCAGTCCTTCTTTATCACTACAGACCTCCATTGCAGGGCTATTGAATTTTTGAGTATTTTTCACAATATATCAATATAAATAATTAAATGTTTTGAATGGATAAAGATTTGCAAAGTGAAAACTTATCTTTTTACTTTGACTTTGATGTGAATATCAAAAAATAGATATTTAACTTTTATAGTCAATTCAAATTATTTTTGCCTTTTACTTTAATTTGAATGATTATTTCTGCCATAATTGTTATATTTTATGTTCCAAAATTATAAAGTACTTTTTAATAGAAAAATCACTTTTGTAGTTGAATACTTTACATTGAAGTTTTTCATATTACTACTCTTTTTTTGGTAACAAAGTGTAGGTTAGGGATAAACTTAATTCCAAGGAACCAAGCAGTTATTCAGCATCATTCACTGTCAGTTTAACATTTTATCATATATTAAGTTAGTGACTGTATTTTTCTCTTTCTGATATGTTTAACATATTAGAACTTAATAATTAATAATTTATTGCTTACCCATGTAGTTGGAAAAGTCATTATTTGACTAGAATATTTTGTCTTCAGTATATTTCTACCTGGCTAAAACTAGGGTATATGAAAGCCCTTGTCCTTTCTAATATCCTGTAATTATTCATATCACAAATATACTTATTAATTCAAATAATTTCTAATTTTATTTCCTTTTATTTTGGAGGTATAAAATCTTAATGTCTACAAATAATGACATTTTGCTTAAGTATTTAGAATTTATAACAAACATCATGTTTGAGCTGAATTACACTGGAAAGCACTCCTAGTATAATGTTTGACGTGGTGGTGTGTGTGGGTAGGATCATAACAAAATTTCCCTCTATTGAGTTAGATATGAGTATTTCTACTGATTTGCCTTTAGACTATTTTTTTAAAATTTAGGGTACACTATTTATGTGTTGTTTAATATTTCTACATTTTATTTAATTGGATTTTTTAGTTTTAAAAATTAGAAGTGAATTTAAAATTTTACTAGCCAATTTTTAGGCATATAAGAGCTGAGGCATGGTCATGAAGTCTGTAATAATTCAGCCTGTGTTCTAGTGTTAATCTTGCCCCTTGCAGCATTATTCTAAGTAATTCAATTCTGTTAAACTAAACCTTGGATTTTTCACCCCAAAACTATACTTGATAATTACAGTCTTATTTTCAGTTTGAAGTGTAGGTGACATATAATATTATATTAGTTTCAGGTGTGCAACAATTATATACACTATGAAATAAATGCTCAGCATTTGTAGTTACTGTCACCACACAAATTTAACATATTACTACTTGTTTTTTTGTTTGTCCCAAATTTGATCTCTCTTTCTCTCTCTTCTTTTTTGGGGTATATTTTTATTTTTCTAATTCTGACTGTTTAATTCACTGGAGAATAAATTAATTCACACATACGTGTGTGTGTGTGTGTGTGTGTGTGTGTGTGTGTATAAAATAAGTATATATACACAAGGATATATTTTTATATGTATATGGACTGATTTATGGACTCAAGTTGTCATATATTTTAATTCTATGTGTATAAGCCAACAATATTTATTCTTGTTTTAAATAGTTAATGTCCATGTGTATTTATAAATATTTATAGGCATTTTGTTCATTTTTATTTGTCCTTGGGATAATTATTTCCTGTTTAACTATCAGTATTTCCTTTATTAGATGATGATGGCAGCCATTCTTTTGGTTTTCCTTTGTCAGAAAATACCTTAATTTAAGCACCAATATCTGAATATTGAATTTTAGGTGTGCAGTTATTCCCTTCCCCCCCAGCTTCTTTTATGATTTTGACTTTAGTTTTCAACAATTTTACTATGATATACTTAAGTGTGTGTGTGTGTGTGTGTGTGTGTGTGTGTGTGTGTGTTATTTGCTTTTTGGCATTCATTCTATTTATGGTTTGTAATTATTTTTCCATCTGTTGGTGATACCTTTTGTAAGATTCTTGTCTTCAAATATTGTTACTACTTAAACCTCTTCATCTTGTCCTTCTGATAACTCTCTTTTTAAAAATATTGTATTTATTCATTTGAGAAAGAGAACGAGCAAGTGAGCGAGCAAGATATCACAAGTGGCAGAGGGAGAGGAAGAAGCAGGCTCCCCCCTGAACAGAGAGCCCGATCCAGGACCCTGAGATCATGACCTGAGCCAAAAACAGATGGTTAACAGGCTGACCCTCTCAGGCATCCCTTGATATTCCAATTACATATATGTATATTACAATTTTTCATTATATATCATACTCGTCTCTAATGTTTCTCCTGTTTTCCATCCATTGTCTTGTCATACTTGTTTCTGTTTATGTATTTTTTTTTATTTGTCTTCCAGTTCACTGACTCTTTCTTCAGTTGTCTTTATCTTCTCAAACATCTGCTGAGCTCTTAATTTCAATCTTTCTATTTTCAGTTCTGTATTTTTCATTTTATTCTTTATTTTTGTATAACACTTTTATTTTGCCTGAAAGTTCTCTATTTTGTCATGTGTTTTCTTAAAACTAGTAGTCATAAGTATTTTGAAGCCTGTGTCTCATAACTTCTATTTGTACATCTCCTAAGGATTTATTATTTCTATCTCCATTTATTCTCTTCAATTTTCAGTGAATGATTGTCCTTCTATATAACAGGTTACATCAGATACTATATACAAAAGTTATAGTAAAAATGATATTTTGAATGAGATTATATTTCTCCTTATATATTTATATTTTCTCCAGCTTAGCTGTTATTTTAAGGGGAAATTGCTTTAACTCAGTTAGTTAAATTGAGTGGTTAGAAATCTGGCTCCAGTCTTGATGATTATTCTATTTATGTTTTGCATAACTGATAGGATTAAGCAGCCTTCTCAGCCTTCAGTCATTTTGACTTTCAGAATTGGCAATAAGTCAAGGAGAAAAATGCTTCAAATTATGGATTTACCTCTCTGGATCTTCCTTACTTTCAAAATCTTTGTCCTGAAAATTCTTACTGTCTTGATAAGCTTGCTAGTACTTTCAAAGTCATTTTTATATGGAATTTTTCCATTTTTATTGTTGTTTTCATCAGGAGAGTTGATTCAGAAACTTCTGTATGAAGTATCACTTTTATTTTCAAATTCACATAATTTTGTACTACTTACAAAAATATTGATGTTTGTACATAAATTCATATGTGCATGTGTGTATGTTTTAAATACTCTCTATAGAAATATCAGTGATAAGAAAGAGGCTTTCATATAATCCCTTGGCTTTGCATTCTCACTACCACACTAAAACATACCTCCAGGAATCAAAGTATCCCATTTCCAGAAGTCAGTAATTAATTGAGGGGGTAAGTGAGCAATTAGTGCATCTCCTTCAAGTGGTGGCATACCAGTTTAATAGTTCAGAAGCTGAGTATTATAGAAATTATAATGGTAGACCACCTTGGTGACTCAGTTCTCTGCTCTCAGCTTAGTCATGATCTTGGTATTCTGGCCAGATTCCCTGTTCAATGGAAGTCTGCTTCTCCCTCTCCCTCTGCCCTTCTCCTCCACTCATGCTCTCTTTCACCCTCTCCCTCTGTCAAATAAATAATTAAAATCCTTAAAAAATAAAACAAGAATAAAATAAAATAAATTATAATGGAGTGAACTAGCGTTTACTTTATAAATATCACCCCCCACATCTTTTGTTGTACTCATTGACTCAAATGTCTACTTTTAGCTAATTTATTCATTTCTTAGCACTAACCCAGGAAGGAAAGAAGATCCTGAATTCATAGAGGTTAGAAGAGAGAAACAGAATATAAATAAAATTCTATTAAATTAAACCATATGTTATGATAAATGATGTTAAGGAAATTGTAGACTCTGCAAGATATCAGATGCACCATTTGATATCATTTATGAAATTAACTCAGCCCTAGATGTTGGCACATGAATAACTGTGTCATCATGCATGTTTAAAAGTGCTCTCCAAACACAAAAGAGAAAAGTAAGCAAAGTAAGTGATTTAATGTGGTATTTTCCAAAAGGTAGGACATGTGGTTTCAAAGTATGGAATTAAACAATATTAAATCACAGATGGAAAGAGCTATTCCTGTAGAGCTGGTTTGGTATTTGCAAATTCTTTCAGTTGTTGTTTGTCCTGGAAGCTTTTAATCTCTCCTTCTATTTTCAATGTTAGCCTAGCTGGATATAGTATTCTGGGCTGCATGTTTTTCTCGTTTAGTGCTCTAAAAATATCATGCCAGCTCTTTCTGGCCTGCCAGGTCTCTGTGGATAAGTCAGCTGCCAATCTAATATTTTTACCATTGTATGTTACAGTCTTCTTTTCCCGGGCTGCTTTCAGAATTTTCTCTTTGTCACTGAGACTTGTAAGTTTTACTATTAGGTGACGGGGTGTGGGCCTATTCTTATTGATTTTGAGGGGCGTTCTCTGAACCTCCTGAATTTTGATGCTCGTTCCCTTTGCCATATTGGGGAAATTCTCCCCAATAATTTTCTCCAGTATACCTTCTGCTCCCCTCTCTCTTTCTTCTTCTTCTGGAATCCCAATTATTCTAATGTTGTTTCGTCTTATGGTGTCACTTAATTCTCGAATTCTCCCCTCGTGGTCCAGTAGCTGTTTGTCCCTCTTTTGCTCAGCTTCTTTATTCTCTGTCATTTGGTCTTCTATATCACTAATTCTTTCTTCTGCCTCATTTATCCTAGCAGTTAGAGCCTCCATTTTTGATTGCACCTCATTAATAGCTTTTTGGATTGAAAGGGGTCCTCTAAGCAAAGAGAGAGCCTACAAGTGGTAGATCAGAAAGGAACAGAGACCATATACAATAACAGTCACCTTACAGGCAATACAATGGCCCTAAATTCATATCTCTCAATAGTTACCCTGAATGTGAATGGGCTAAATGCCCCTGTCAAAAGACACAGGATATCAGAATGGATAAAGAAACAAAACCCATCTATATGTTGCCTCCAAGAAACTCATTTTAAGCCCGAAGACACCTCCAGACTTAAAGTGAGGGGGTGGAAAAGAATTTACCACGCTAATGGACATCAGAAGAAAGCAGGAGTGGCAATCCTTATATCAGATCAATTAGATTTTAAGCCAAAGACTATAATAAGAGATGAGGAAGGACACTATATCATACTCAAAGGGTCTGTCCAACAAGAAGATTTAACAATTTTAAATATCTATGCCCCCAACGTGGGAGCAGCCAACTATATAAACCAATTAATAACAAAATCAAAGAAACACATCAACAACAATACAATAATAGTAGGGGACTTTAACACTCCCCTCACTGAAATGGACAGGTCATCCAAGCAAAAGATCAACAAGGAAATAAAGGCCTTAAACGACACACTGGACCAGATGGACATCACAGATATATTCAGAACATTTCATCCCAAAGCAACAGAATACACATTCTTCTCTAGTGCACATGGAACATTCTCCAGAATAGATCACATCCTCGGTCCTAAATCAGGACTCAACCGGTATCAAAAGATTGGGATCATTCCCTGCATATTTTCAGACCACAATGCTCTAAAGCTAGAACTCAACCACAAAAGGAAGTTTGGAAAGAACCAAAATACATGGAGACTAAACAGTATCCTTCTAAAGAATGAATGGGTCAACCGGGAAATTAAAGAAGAATTGAAAAAAATCATGGAAACAAATGATAATGAAAATACAACGGTTCAAAATCTGTGGGACACAATAAAGGCAGTCCTGAGAGGAAAATATATAGCGGTACAAGCCTTTCTCAAGAAACAAGAAAGGTCTCAGGTACACAACCTAACCCTACACCTAAAGGAGCTGGGGAAAGAACAAGAAAGAAACCCTAAGCCCAGCAGGAGAAGAGAAATCATAAAGATCAGAGCAGAAATCAATGAAATAGAAACCAAAAAAACAATAGAACAAATCAACGAAAGTAGGAGCTGGTTCTTTGAAAGAATTAATAAAATTGATAAACCCCTGGCCCGACTTATCAAAAAGAAAAGAGAAAGGACCCAAATAAATAAAATCATGAATGAAAGAGGAGAGATCACAACTAACACCAAAGAAATACAAACTATTATAAGAACATACTATGAGCAACTCTACGGCAATAAATTTGACAATCTGGAAGAAATGGATGCATTCCTAGAAACATATAAACTACCACAACTGAACCAGGAAGAAATAGAAAGCCTGAACAGACCCATAACCAGTAAGGAGATTGAAACAGTCATTAAAAATCTCCAAACAAACAAAAGCCCAGGGCCAGATGGCTTCCCGGGGGAATTCTACCAAACATTTAAAGAAGAACTAATTCCTATTCTCCTGAAACTGTTCCAAAAAATAGAAATAGAAGGAAAACTTCCAAACTCATTTTATGAGGCCAGCATCACCTTGATCCCAAAACCAGATAAGGATCCCACCAAAAAAGAGAGCTATAGACCAATATCCTTGATGAACACAGATGCGAAAATACTCAACAAAATACTAGCCAATAGGATTCAACAGTACATTAAAAAGATTATTCACCACGACCAAGTGGGATTTATTCCAGGGCTGCAAGGTTGGTTCAACATCCGCAAATCAGTCAATGTGATAGAACACATCAATAAAAGAAAGAACAAGAACCATATGATACTCTCACTAGATGCTGAAAAAGCATTTGACAAAGTACAGCATCCCTTCCTGATCAAAACTCTTCAAAGTGTAGGGATAGAGGGCACATACCTCAATATCATCAAAGCCATCTATGAAAAACCCACCGCAAATATCATTCTCAATGGAGAAAAACTGAAAGCTTTTCCGCTAAGGTCAGGAACACGGCAGGGATGTCCATTATCACCACTGCTATTCAACATAGTACTAGAGGTCCTAGCCTCAGCAATCAGACAACAAAAGGAAATTAAAGGCATCCAAATCGGCAAAGAAGAAGTCAAATTATCACTCTTCGCAGATGATATGATACTATATGTGGAAAACCCAAAAGACTCCACTCCAAAACTGCTAGAACTTATACAGGAATTCAGTAAAGTGTCAGGATATAAAATCAATGCACAGAAATCAGTTGCATTTCTCTACACCAACAGCAAGACAGAAGAAAGAGATATTAAGGAGTCAATCCCATTTACAATTGCATCCAAAACCATAAGATACCTAGGAATAAACCTAACCAAAGAGACACAGAATCTATACTCAGAAAACTATAAAGTACTCATGAAAGAAATTAAGGAAGACACAAAGAAATGGAAAAATGTTCCATGCTCCTGGATTGGAAGAATAAATATTGTGAAAATGTCTATGCTACCTAAAGCAATCTACACATTTAATGCAATTCCTATCAAAGTACCATCCATCTTTTTCAAAGAAATGGAACAAATAATGCTAAAATTTATATGGAACCAGAAAAGACCTCGAATAGCCAAAGGGATATTGAAAAAGAAAGCCAACGTTGGTGGCATCACAATTCCGGACTTCAAGCTCTATTACAAAGCTGTCATCATCAAGACAGCATGGTACTGGCACAAAAACAGACACATAGATCAATGGAACAGAATAGAGAGCCCAGAAATAGACCCTCAAATCTATGGTCAACTCATCTTCGACAAAGCAGGAAAGAATGTCCAATGGAAAAAAGACAGCCTCTTCAATAAATGGTGCTGGGAAAATTGGACAGCCACATGCAGAAAAATGAAATTGGACCATTTCCTTACACCACACACAAAAATAGACTCAAAATGGATGAAGGACCTCAATGTGCGAAAGGAATCCATCAAAATCCTTGAGAAAACAGGCAGCAACCTCTTCGACCTCTGCCGCAGCAACATCTTCCTAGGAACAACGCAAAAGGCAAGGGAAGCAAGGGAAAAAATGAACTACTGGGATTTCATCAAGATCAAAAGCTTTTGCACAGCAAAGGAAACAGTTAACAAAATCAAAAGACAACTGACAGAATGGGAGAAGATATTTGCAAACGACATATCAGATAAAGGACTAGTGTCCAGAATCTATAAAGAACTTAGCAAACTCAACACCCAAAGAACAAATAATCCAATCAAGAAATGGGCAGAGGACATGAACAGACATTTCTGCAAAGAAGACATCCAGATGGCCAACAGACACATGAAAAAGTGCTCCACATCACTCGGCATCAGGGAAATACAAATCAAAACCACAATGAGATATCACCTCACGCCAGTCAGAATGGCTAAAATCAACAAGTCAGGAAATGACAGATGCTGGCGAGGATGTGGAGAAAGGGGAACCCTCCTACACTGTTGGTGGGAATGCAAGCTGGTGCAGCCACTCTGGAAAACAGCGTGGAGGTTCCTCAAAATGTTGAAAATAGAACTGCCCTATGACCCAGCAATTGCACTATTGGGTATTTACCCTAAAGATACAAATGTAGTGATCCAAAGGGGCACATGCACCCGAATGTTTATAGCAGCAATGTCCACAATAGCCAAACTATGGAAAGAACCTAGATGTCCATCCACAGATGAATGGATCAAGAAGATGTGGTATATATACACAATGGAATACTATGCAGCCATCAAAAGAAATGAAATCTTGCCATTTGCAACAACATGGATGGAACTAGAGCGTATCATGCTTAGCGAAATAAGTCAAGCAGAGAAAGACAACTATCATATGATCTCCCTGATATGACGAAGTGGTGATGCAACATGGAGGCTTAAGTGGGTAGAAGAAGAAAAAATGAAACAAAATGGGATTGGGAGGGAGACTAAACATAAGTGACTCTTAATCTCACAAAACAAACTGAGGGTTGCTGGGGGGAGGGGGTTTGGGAGAAGGGGGTGGGATTATGGACATTGGGGAGGGTATGTGCTTTGGTGAGTGCTGTGAAGTGTGTAAACCTGGTGATTCACAGACCTGTACCCCTGGGGATAAAAATATATGTATATAAAAAATAAAAAGTTAAAAAAAAAAAATAATAAAAAAAAAAATAAATAAATAAATAAATAAAAACTGTTCAGGTCCTCTTGGGGTTACTGAAAAAAAAAAAAAAAAAAAAAAAAAAAAAAAAAAAAAGAAAGAGCTATTCCTTTTTAAAAATTTCTTTCAATACTATCTCAAGAAAAACATCTTAGTTTGACTTTCGCTAGTTTTAAAACATCTTTTTACTTGCTAATCCCTCCTCTGAACAAAGAAAGTGCAGATTTCCAGCTCTGAGCACTTGGCAGGCTATAGCATCTAGCTAGAATTTAATGACATTGCCCTTTTCTGTTGTTTTGTTTTTATTGCATTTGTTCATTATTTTATATTCTATTTATCACAAACAGTACAAGTTTTCCTTCTGTGGCAGTGATTTTTTTTTTCTTTTTACTTTTAAAGATAGTGTGTGAGTTAAAAAGTGAATCAATACAAAATATTAATTAGTAGGTTGAATTATGTGAAATTCTCAAAATACACCCATTTTTGACCTTAAAAATGGCAATATTATGAAGCTAAAACTAATTATAATATTATAGGTGGTATGTAATGAGAGAAAGTGTGTGGCAATGTTCTGGGGATGTCTGAAATATGGGAATACTGATGTAATAATGAGTGCCTTCAATAGGAGCTCATATAATTAAGAGTTGATAAGAAGAATCTCTTCTTTTGGCTTCTTTTTGTGTGTTTAAATCATTTTTTAATTTTTTTATTTCATTTTATTTATTTATTTTTATTTGACAGACAGAGATCACAAGTAGGCAGAGAGGCAGGCAGAGAGAGAAGAGGAAGCAGACTCCCCACGGAGCAGAAAGCCTGATGTAGTAGGGCTCAATCCCAGGACCCTGGGATCATGACCTGAGCCAAAAGCAGAGGCTTTAACCCACTGAGCCACCCAGGCCCCCAAATCATTTTTTTAACAAGGAGAGTATGCTACTTTGATTCTATCCTTGGAGCCAACGATGACCAATATACTGTCATTTTCTAATCTAGCATACTATTTCATCAGATATTAAAAAGAACTATCAAGATTAGAGGTTGAACTGTGCACCATGGGTCATAAGCCCAAACATTATGTCAATACATAATTGACCAGCATATACCAAACTTTGAGATTATTGAGAGAAAATTACTTTATAATATAAAAGACATATTATTCTAGTTAAAACCATAATGTGAACCAGAGGAAAAGCAAATTTATTAGCAAAGTTGATCCTCATCAGTTACCAAACTTCCATAAACAAATCCTTACTTCTGTAATAATTTAGCACTTACTCTTATTCCTAGATGAATTATGCCAAGAAGTTACAGAAGGAAGCTGTTCACAACCAAAATGCATGGAATACAAATGGAAAAAAAAAATTCAGAGCTATCAATATATAATCTCTGAAAGTGATACCTCAATGCTAAAAAGCAGAAAGTGACGAGATGAAAAAGCAAATTATAAATGCATTCCAAAAATGTGAGAAAATGAAAATGAAAGCAAACCTGAGGGGGAGACTTTAAAAGGTAAAAGAATTAACTCCTCTATCATTAGACCATCTTTCCTTGTTCAGAGAAGTCACCCAGACCTCTCACCTATGGCCATGAAAATTGATGCAGTGTTACATATACATTTTAAATGCAAAATGAAGGAAGAAAATAAATAACTGAGGCCACAATTTCCAAACCAAGAAAAAGAGAAAATGGAACACCATAAAACTATATAAGCAAAGAGGAAAATCAATAAAATTCAATGCAGCACATCTTCCCGCTCACTTCTGAGTACGCAAAGTTTGCTCATCTGGAATGCACCAGGTGTACAGTAAGTGCTATAAATCTTTAAAGTCTTCAGAAATATGACCTATCATTAGAAGTGCTGAAAAATACCAGTTGGCTTCACTAATTGTGGTTTCTGCTTTCTTCCAAACTTGGGTATTGACCAGCGAGCCTGGGAGCTTTGTATCATGTTAGCATCAGCTGTACATTTAGAGAAGAGATAGACACTAAGGACAGTGTTCTTCACATAAATTTCTAGTTTTCACTCTTGCAATTCTGAATCAGAGAACCTGACGGTATGTAGTCTCTTTTACTCCTCCTGCAGGTAGAGTAATCCATTTCTATACCAGGATATTAAGTACAGAATTTTACTCCATTCCTGGTTATTTAGTATTTTCATGATTTTAAAATTACCTAAGAATAATTCTTTGGATCAACTTTCTATCAAAATAATTTTTTTTAAATTAATGCACATTTCTGAGCCCAACCTTCAGCCCAAATAAATGATGCTCTCTGGAAGTTTTTATAAATCTGCATTAAAAAAAAAAAGTTATTCTGATACATCTTGTCAAAGAACCACGTATAAACTACATTGTGTAGAAGTACTCATCTCTCCTCTTTGTCTTCAAAATGGGTAAGATTCAATACATCTTCTCAACTTTTGGAGAAAACAAACAAACAAAAACTTAAACAAACAAACAAAAATCCTTTAAAACTTTCCCTGTTTCTGAAAAAAAGTGTGAGAACCCCTCACCTTAGTCATACCTCCTCCAAATGTATTTTTCAAATATTTTACCCACTTCCTTTAATCTCTTCCTAAATCCTAATGTCTTATATCTATTAAATTCCAACATAAATATCATTATATAAAATAATCCCAAGTACTGATGTCTGTTTAGTCTTTCGTAACATCACATTTCTTCAAGTTTGAAGATATATTAAGAAAACTGGAAAAATATTTCTACTATTGAGCTTAATAGGCTGACAAAAAACTGCTTAAAATTTCTTAGTCATTGAGCATAATGAAGAAAGGCAAATTGCAGTATTCCAGATTTCCCATGTCTCATTATAAGCATCCCCCCATGTTACTTAAAGACATTTCAGAGAATTCCAATAATATCCCCGTGTTTGGATAAAGACCCTAGCAGAGTCCACTGTTGTTCTTCCTGCTGGCTGGGATTTTGTCTAGTAAAGATGCTCTATTTAGATGCTCTGTTATATGACCTAGGGAAAGGGTACTAAACCTCTTCCACGCTTAAGTTTTTGATCAAACGTGTTACTTTTGTGGATCCTTCTCACTTTATCCTACCTTATGGGTGTATCATGATGGGTTCAAAATGCCAAGTTATATTTTTACTTATCCCACACTATATAAGCTCATTGGCTAGGTGGAAAGTGGCATGAATGAGTCAGGTGGCTTGTACTCACCTCTTTAGTAAACTATATGGCAGGCTAGTCTACTTACCTCTCTTCCTCTTAATATCCTTAACTTTGTATAGATGACATTGGTCAAGACAAGTCACCTTAAATTATTCCTCAGATATGTAGAATAATATACCAAATAGTCCTGAAATAGAACATTAACAAATCAATACCAAATTCATTCATATCAAAACCCATTTCTCCTCATTATAATAGTAGCAGAGGTAACCATAATCTATTCTGAATTACTGTATAACATTGTCTTATTTTTCTTTAAAGTTTTAAAAATGTGTTTATATATTTTAATATATATATTCTTAGTTTTATATATTTTTGAAATTTATATAAATAGTTTCATGGTATACATCTTATGTGACTGGTTTCTGTTCATTATTATTCTTGTATCAGTAAAGGCCAAGGGACTTCATCAAGGTAAAAATTTCTGCAGATCAAAGGAAACAATCAACAAAACAAAAGGCAACATTCAGAAAGGGAGATGTTTGCAAATGACACATCTGACAAAGAGTTGGTATTTAAAATCTACAAAAGAACTTTTAAACTCAACACCCAAGAAATAGGTCAGTTAAGAAATGAGCAGAAGATATGAATAGACAGATTTTCAAAGAAGACATACAGATGGTTAAGTCATGAAAAGATGCTTAAAATCACCCATCATCAGGAAAGTACAAATTAAAACTATAATGAGATATCACCACACACCTGTCAGAACGGCTAAATTGTATATAAATATATACAATGGAATAATACTCAGCCATAAAATTATAAATATTAATTCTTCCATTGATAGATATTTTAATTGGATCCAAGCATTATAAAAATTCTTATACAATTCTCTTGTTGTCCATGTGCATGGGATTTTCAAAAGTATGTATTATAAAGAAATAGTTTAGGATCTTAAGATATATATTCTCATCTTCAACTTTGCCAGGTAATGCCAAATGACTTGGCATTCCAAAATCAGTTGTATCAATGCATAATGCAACCACCAGTATATAAAAATCTATGTTCTAGATTTCTATCAATACTTATGTTTCCAGGGGCACCTGGGTGGCTCAGTGGGTTAAGCCTCTGCCTTTGGCTCAGGTCACATTCTCGGGTCCTATGATCGAGCCAGGCATCAAGTTCTCTGTTCAGCAGAGAGCCTGTTTTCTCCCCGACCCCCCGTCACTGCCTGCCTCTCTGCCTACTTGTAATCTCTGTCTGTCAAGTAAGTAAATAAAATCTTTTTTAAAAATTACTTATGTTTCCAGATTTTTTGTTGTTGTTGTTGATTTTGTGGGTTAAACATTTACTACCACTAACAATTAGTCTTAGATTACATATGAAGATTCACAGAACCCCCTATTAACATATTTTATCTGGAACCAATGTTGTCCTGGTACATTTTGATTTTAGTAAAATAGCTCAGGCCAATTCCAGCTCTTTATACATCACCACTCCCGTAATTTGTAATTTCCTGATGATGAGTGGAGAAATTTATATATTTACTGGCCACTTGAAATTTTCTATGGAATTCCTGCTTATGCTTTTTGATCATTTTTTTCTTCTTGAATTTTTTCTTCTTTTTTTGTCTTGATTTTTAGGAGTATTTTACATATTGTAGATACTACTTCCTTTACAAAATTTGCCTGTAAATTCAAGTTGTCATATATAGACCATTTCATTCTATCATTCATAGGTCTAACCATCCTTTTATATTTTTGTTCTCTGTCTGTACTACATTTTAAGTATTTTAGGCCAGTTTATCATCTAATTCACTAATTCTCTTTTTAACTATGCTTAAATTACTATCTAACTCATTGCATTCATTAACTATTGCTACATAAAAGCAACCCAAAACTTAGTAGCTTAAACCCATGGCCATTTATTGTTACCCACAAGTCTATGAATTATTTAAAATTGGCTGATGTGGGCTGAGCTTAGCTCAAAACTACTGATTCCAGATACAAGTAGATCAGCTGGTTGTTGGTAACCCAGACTTAGTTTGGCTAAGAGAGTTCATCTGGGATGACTTTACTCCATGTAGTATTTTATCCTGACATTTTTTTCCTTTATGATGATGTCAGCAATATAAGAGGACTAGTGGAAACACGAAAACCTCATAAGGCCTGATTTCAGAACTGGCAGTCCTTACTCCCACCTTAGAATATTAGCTATGCGCTATGCTGAGTACCATGGTTGATGTCAAAGTTAAGATACAAGAAATTATATACTATAGCCCAAGTGAAGAAATTGCTAAGGCCTATGACAAATGGTGTTAATGTTAGGAAGACTGAAGAAGGCAGCTAGTTATACCATCTACTGCATTCATACAGTTTGTGATGGTTAATTTTTTGTGTCTAGTTGACTTAAATAACCAGTTATTTAGTCAAACACTCTTCTAGATATTTCTGTGAAAGCTTTTTTCTTTCTTTCTTTTCTTTTCTCTTTCTTTCTTTCTTTCTTCGTTTCTTTTTTTTATGAGATTGATATTTAAATAGATGGGCTTTGATTAGAGCAGATAGCCCTCCATAATGTGGATGGATCTCTTCTAATCAGTTGAAGACCTGAATAGAAGACTGAATTTCTCCAGGCAAGAAGGAATTCCACTAGCAGATCGCCTTAGGACTTGAACTACAACCTCAGTTCTTCCCCTGTCTCCAGCCTTCTGGCTCATTCTGAAGATTTTGAAGTTGCCCATCTCCATAACTGTGTGAGCCCATTCTTTCAAATAAATTATTTTTAGATAGGTGATAGATGATAAATAGATGGATAGATGATAGATAGACAGATAGACAGATAGATAGATATTTACACCCATCCAATTGGTTCTGCATCTCTGAAGAACCATATTATGAGAGGGTTATTTTTCTTTTCTTTTCTTTTCTTTTTTTTTTAGAGGATTCTTTTTGTCTTATTCATAGAATTATATCAGCATATTTTCCAAAATCTGCTTTATCATTTTGATTCTATTTTATCTCTTGAAATACATATTACTTAACATGAAATTATATTTAGCACTGTGTATTTTGATATATATTTAATATATTTAGCACTCATTTTTATGATTCCAAGATCACGAGTCTTTGCTTATTGAGCCTATAGTTTTTTTTGTACAGACTTTCATGTTGTATTATTTATTTTTTCCCTCTGCCTCTTTTCAAGATTTTTCTTTGTCTTTGATTTTTTTTTCAGTTTGAATATGATATACATAGGTGTAGTTTTCTTTAAATATGTATTTATTTATTATTTATTGTGATGTTTTGTTGAAAGCCAGAAGTGATAAATTCATAAAAAGAACTGAGTAAATTGGTCTTCAGTGTGAGAGGCTTATGCTTATTCATCTACGCATTAGCCTATATTTATTGTTTGCAAAAGTTGTCAGAATCTGACTTCTTTCTTTCTTTTTTTCTCTTTCTTTCCTTCCTTTTTTTTTTTTTTACTGTCCTTGTTTTTTGTTTTGTTTTGTTTTGTTTTTTACTGTCCTTGTTTTCCTTGTTTTTAATCTTCTCTGATATTCATTGGGTTTCCCAGAGGCTCCTTCTTAAATAGGATCTGAGGCTTCCAGTTCTTTTAGTTGAAATACACTGTCATACAGAAGGCTGGCTGATGTGGTAGTAAGATGAGGGAGGAGGGGAAGCATTCTATAATTCTTTGCTTGGATCTCTGTCTTTTACTGAGCCTTTGCCCCTTGGCTATGACTCTCAAAATGAAGGAAGCTGTCTACAAGCCAGGAAACAGGCGCTCACCAGACACTTAATCTGAAGACACCTCAATCATCAAATTCCCAGCACTTAACTGTAAGAAACCCTTATCTATTGTTTAAGCAACCTCCTCTACAGTATTTTGTCACAGTAACCTAAGCAGACTAAGATGTTGGCTATTTAATGATCATTAGTAGATCTCTGTTCTTGCATTAATATATAAGAAAAAATTATTCATCTTTTTGGAATGCACTACCCTGGCTAAAGTCATTGTTTCTAGATGAGATGAGCTGGCCACACACAGGAAGTAGACACTTTGTCACACAAAAAAGTGAACACCCAATTCATACTCTCTTATGAAAATACTTTTTCAAAGCTAGTGTTTTCCTTTCATCTAAGGACAGAATTGCATATTCTTTGTGGAGTTGAGTCTTTCTAGCTATCCAGAGACTGAACAGCTGTACTGGCATTTCCTGGTTTAATGTCCTTATACTCCTAGGCAATAGAAGGCGGCTTTCTAGGTATGATCAGTGACATGTGACAGATTGGTCTCTGCTCCATCTACCTGGACTTGTGCTTCTAATTTTTCAGCCAAAAATACCCAAGCCTTCTCATATTCATTCCTTCATTCACTTCATGTGCGTTATTTACCAATTTTACAGTATGTGTTGTGCTTGGCATTTGTGACACTGTGTTAAGACAAAATTCCTCAAGAAAGTCACAATCTAGTGAGGAAATTCATCCAGAACAAGAACATGTACACAGATTATGGGAGCCTATGGTTACCTGCAGGGTGAGGGGCAGACGGAGTAAAGGCTTCACTGAGTGGAAGTGATATTTCACCTAGCTATTGGAGAGAAGAAGAAGTACATTTTCACCAAAGTCAGTATTATATGCAAATGTGTATGTGATAATCATTTGGAAAAATATGGCATACTTGGACATACTTGGGCTCTAGTGAACAAACCCAAATGTGTTTGAGGGAAGAGGCACAAAAATTGAATCAAAAAGTTGTATGGAGAGCAGAGACCTCATGCTAAGGTTTGGGGCTTTGTCTTGGGGGAAGCAGGCCTTCACAGCAGAGAGTTAAGCAGAGAAGGACACAATCAAATTAGCATTTAAGAAAAAGTTAGTGTAGAATTGTATAAAGAGTTCTCTTGTTGGAAACCAATTATGGGGCAGCTATGGTGATCCAGGTCTGAGCACAGGCAAAGTTAGTGAGGATAGATATAAATATAAGGGGGCAGATTTGAAAGACATCAGTAAGCAGAAATGACGGGACTAGGTGAGTGATTATAAATGAAGGATGAGAAAATCAGGGCAGAGCATCAGAAAGGTTTCCAGTGTGGATGGCATATTTAACTGACAGAGGGAACACAAAAGTAAAAGTGTGAGTAAAACACGAATTTGTTTTTAATTCTTTGCTAGGAAAATTGGGGCATGGATTGGTCAAGTAACCACAAAGGTCTTTGCAGCCTTGAGTTTCAGGACCCTCTGTTTCCCAGGCCTGCTGCTGTCCTGTCTTTCCTTAGAGCAGGCTCCAGGAACTTCACCTACTCCCGGCTCTCTAAAGCTGCCAATGTCAGCTCTGTGCCTGGAGGATCATCTCCCCTCCAGGCTCCCTGCAGAAAGCAAGTCTCCTCAGCTTCTTCCTTCCTTCCATTCCCCAAAGACAAGTACACAGGACATTTTTTTTAATTACTATTAATCACCACAGGGAAACAGAGAAAAGCAACAATAACAAACACAAGAAAGAACCTTGTAATTACAAGGCTTAAGAAATCATACAGATTTCTTTATTCTTCTATCACTGAGAATGTAACAGAGAGCCAGTCCTCACTCCTACCCCACATTTTGTTCAGCCTTTATTCCTAAGGATAGAGTTTCGCCATCTCCTCAAGGTAGTCTAGTGCTAATCCTTGAAGAAGAGGGCATGCTGACTACTTCCTCCAGGAATCCCTTTTCTTTAAACAACTGGCCTGAATCCTTCAAATCTGCACATTAATTCAAGATATGTTTATTAAATATTGCTCTCCTCCAGGCACCATGCTAGGCTGAGGATAGTAGTGAAAATGATGAAGCTCCTGCCCTGGGGGGCTTATGTAGCCGTGGTAGAAGGAATTGAATACATATGCATTTACTAGGTAGTGTCCTTTCCCTGAGTGAGCAGTGTATTCAGGTTACCTTTATGGTGACAAGGATTTGTGTGTGTGTGTGTGTGTGTGTTGTTTGCTGCATTCTCATCACCAAGAATAGCGCTTGGCACATTGTTGATGCACAATAAATATGCTTCGCATCGTGAAATGTCCTATGTCAAAACCACAAAGGTCTTCTATCATTTCCTTGAATGAACTAATTTCTTTTGTGATTGAGGTGTTCAAAAATAGCCCCATAAAAATAATATTCCTCATATTCATAAAACCATTATGAAAAGAAGTAATTCATGTATTGGAATTGATTTTACTTCCTTCAAGACATCACTCCTGTTCTGTGGTGTGTATTAAAAATATCAAGTAGTGAGTTGCACTAGGATTTATCCTGCCTGCTCTAGGGCATAAGCCTGGGGGATAGAGAGGTAGGAGAGCAGGCAGTCATTATGAGGACTTCAAGACATCACTAGCCTTCTTTTACTGAGTTTAGTCTGTTTTGGGTCCATACTTGAGGCAGATTGTATTTTCCAAAAGTGACAGATTGTATTTTCCAACAATATCTTTCAACACACATGCTCTTCTTTCAGGTTTTGACACTCCTCCCATTAAGAGGTGGAGTCTCAGTTCCCTCCCCTTGAATCTGAATGGGCTCCTGACTCGACAAAAATGATGCTACATGACTTCTAAGGCTAAGCTACAAAGGCAGCATACATTTTGCTAGGTTCTCTTGGGGAACGACCTCTGAAGCCCTGAAAATCCGTATTAGCAGTCAGGCTTTAAATCACCATGCTGTCTCCCTCCCAATCCCATCTTCTTTTGATGGCTGCATAGTATTCCATTGTGTATATATACCACATCTTCTTGATCCATTCATCTGTTGATGGACATCTAGGTTCTTTCCATAGTTTGGCTATTGTGGACATTGCTGCTATAAACATTCGAGTACACGTGCCCCTTTGGTGAGTGCTGTGAAGTGTGTAAACCTGGTGATTCACAGACCTGTACCCCTGGGGATAAAAATATATGTTTATAAAAAATAAAAAATTATATTAAAAAAAAAATCACCATGCTGTGAGGAAGCTCAAAGTAGCCTATGAGAAGAGACTAACTTTAATGGGGGGATAGTGAAACTGCCTGAAGAGAGATGCCCATGCAGATTCTGGCTTCTTCCGCTCCATTGTCCTAACACCCACTTCTGAGAGCAACCACCTGAGTGACCAGAGCCAGAATTGCCAGCTGAACCTTTTCCGAATTCCCGATCCATAGAAACCTTGACAGTTCGGTGTTCCAGTGTTCATTTCTTACTGAGGTTTTAAGAGGATTCAAGTATATGTTCCTTCTTTCTTCTTGTCTTTCTTTTTTTTCTTTCTCTGAATGGTCTTTTACTTTTATTCCTCTAACTGAAAGATGCTCCCGAAAAACTCTGGTTCCTCACTTCTCTCAGCCACAGACTGGAGTTCTCCCAATTCTACATGCCTTATGACATTTAAATGATGTCTGTTCCCTGCTAACACTCTATTGCTTCTTTCAAACCCTTTTCATCCTTCAAAGACTGCAACCTCTTGGGGTATCTAGTGGCACAGTTGGTTAAGCAGCCACCTCTCGGTTTTGACTCAGGTCTGATCTCAGGATCCTAAGATCGAGCCCCACATAGGGCTCTGGACTCAGTATTGAGTCTGCTTCAGATTCTCTCTCCCTTTGCCCTCCTGCTCATTATCTCTCCCACAAATAAATAAATAAATAAATAAATAAATAAATAAATAAATCTTTTTAAAAAGACCCCAACTTCTTTAATGTTCATATTATCAGACATCATCGCCTACTTCTGCTTTTCGGTGTTATTTATCATTTTAGTCCTTCCTTCCCATTTAGAGATGAACATTCTTTTTTATTATCACTGTACTCATTCTTAACCCTCAACATGAAAGAACTGACTTAACCAACATTCTGATCTCTCACATCTTCTAAGTCCTTCACCAAACATATCTTCCACATCACTTCAGCCTCTCAGGTGATTATACTCTGAGATTTACACCAGTAGCTCTTTCTCTTTCTCTGTCTTCCTCTCCCTCCCTACCTCTCTCTCTCATTTTGCCACTTTCTCTCTATAAAAAATACATCTTTTCACTTTAGTTGTTGTTTTTTTTCTTGAACTCTGACTCTAGCAATTATTTATATCACTGAGCTTTCTAATCCACATCCTAGCTAGGTGATCTTGGAAAAGTTATTCAGTCTTTCTATGCCTAAGTCTTCTGTTTGTAAAATTAGGAAAATTATGATGTCTCCATATCAAGACTGTTGTGAAAAATAAGCAGTTACTACATGTAAAGTCCTGGAAGGGTAGAAAATAAGCTCTGTATGGTATTAGCTATTATTTTTCAGAGTTAGATACACTCTTATATGCTGGGTTAATATTTTACACATAGCTTTATTACAGCTGTAGTCACCTTGTATTTTATTTGTATATTTTCCTGCTGAGCTGGGAGCTCTTTGAGGACAGGTATTATACTCTCTGTTTTCTTGAGCAAATAGCACAGTACCCAGTACTTACTAAGCATGAAATGTGTGTTGGTGATCAGTTAATTCCCATGAGATATACAACACTACTCTCCTGTATCTTCCAGTATGAAAAAGGAATACATTATAGTCTCACAATTTCTTAAAAACCTGGGAAACAAATATAAGAATACAAAACTCATTTCTAAACTCCTGGGTCCATTTACCAAGAGCAAAGAAAAGTGATTCTGAAAAGAAAATGTGATTCTGAAGTTGCTTTGCTTTATTTAAAATCTCAATATATTACAGTGATTAAACTGCTCCATGACTTCATTGAAATCCTGTAAGGCTTAATTAATGTCTATAAAGCCTTTTGCAGTCTTCAGATGAAAGGCACCAGAAAAGTATAAGTAATCGTTATTATCACTGTTGCCATCTTAAATGACTGCAAACAGTTTGTTTCACTTGGATTTGCTGATTAAATCTTAGATATGACCATGCAGAAACACAAGTAAAATTCATTCCTTTAATGTAACTCAGTTTATTTAGAAGGTTGAAGACATATATAAATATGTAATTTTTCGGTACAACTATTTTTCAAAGGGACAATACTTAAAATGGTGTTAAAAGAAGGGATAAAAGAGAAGCATGAGACTGGGTCATTGACCTTTGCTATACCATCTTGCAAAATGTCTTTCAATGAACTTAGGAGTCAGGCAGATCTGGATCAGAAACCTAGCACTAGAGTTCACCTTCTTTTTAATTTTGGGTATATAGCTTAGTATCTCTGCCTCCCCCACTAATCTGTAAATTTTGTGGAAGCAAGGGCTATGTCTGCTTAGTACATGGCTCTTACCAATGCTGAGTACAGAGTCTGGCACATAATATGTGTTTACTATGTAATTTTTTAATGTATAAACAATTATATGTATAACTATTCATATTAAACAGTTAAAATACAATGTCACAAGGATTTGAAAGATTGATCACCTCCATCTTTTGAAGTGCAATCATTCCATCATCCACAACAAACTTGCTCCCCAAGAGTTCTGGATAACTGGATTTTCCTGTGTTGTTTCCATGACTAATAATTCTGATTTTGAAGGATACTCAATCATGAAGTCATATCAAAGGCTCTACCTAAGATGTTCTGTTCATCTGTTGCTGCATTAAAAAAAAAAAAAACTTTAGTAGTGTAATAAATCCATTTTATTATACTCACAATTTAGATGGGTTAGAAGAGGAAGGTCTCATCCCTACTTCCTGATGACTGGGAGTCCGTGAGTCTGGTTCAAGTGGATTTACCTGGACAGATCAATGAAGGCCATATGTTAAAAACCTCTGTTTTATCAGATGCATGCTTCAATTCTTCTCCATATTGTGTCTCCTGGGGCCAAAATGTCCAAGAGTGGAAATTAATTCAAAACTCTGATCCCTGGGTTGGTATGTCTGAGACAGTCGGGGCAAGCTGGTATCCTTCTCTCTTTATGCAGCCTTTTCTCACATCTAGCTTGGGTTTCCCTAAGAATGATGTTCTCAGAACTTCTTATGATATAGCTGGCTTCTCTCATGGTGAGCATTCCAAGAGATATAGACAGAAGCTGCACAGGTTTTAATGACTACTCTCAGAAGTCCAGAATATCACTTTTATCACATTCTGTTTTTCAAGCAAGTTACCAAGGGCACCCCAAATTCACAAGGAAAAAATTTAGACTGTACTTCTCAATGACAGAAGTTGCAAAGAACTTATATTCACCTTTTATATTCTCATAAGAGAAAAAAAGCTTTCTGTCTTAATTCTTCAGAAATCTGAAAATGAGCACAGAGAATTCTACTCTCTTACACAGATTTCCTTACAATGAGTAGCTGCCTAATCCACTTCAGAGGGTTAGGAGAAATGGGTTATAAGCTTGGTTTTACTACTCATTAATTTTATAACTTTGAATGTATCTCTTAACATCTCATCTCATCTCTTCATCTATCCCAGAGGAAAAAAAGAAAACGTATCTTCCATTCATTTTGTTACATTGTGAGAAGGGGAGATAACAGAAGGAAAAGGTGATGAAAATTTAGAAAGCCTACATGGCTGCCAGATGTCATTGCTAGCAAAATTCTGGAAAGAAGCTACAGTCACTAGGCTTTCTATGTCCAGTTGGGAAGAGTTAGTTTATTTACTGCCCTGAGTTAGTGGATTAAGATTGAGGCTGATGGTAATCCAGGGACCAAGGTAGAGTTCATTCAGTCTGGAGATCATACTTCAGCTTCAGGGTTGAGGCCTAGGTCATATCTGGGTCTGTTTGTGCAAAGTTCTTAGGTCTCCCAGTTATGCTGTCTCTGTCTCAAATGGGAAGATGGGTAAGGTGATAACTTGCTATGTCAGTAACTAGTAAAACCATTCAAACATGTTGCATCTTTTTATCAATTTAAAATTTATTTGATTATGAAAATGAACTCTTAATCATTTGTTTATTGTGTGAATAAAGGACTTGTAAGACTCTAATTCTTGCTAACAACTAGCTGGGAAAGGAAAAATATATCTGAGCAAAGTCTTTTATGGCTTAAAAGTGTTGTATTTGCATGTGGTTCTCAAAAATATGTGTTTTCCCTTCATTTTGCAATTCTGAGTATGTTTAATCACTTTTTAAAAACTTGTATACTCAGATTATTTCCAGAAAAATTAAGGTTACCTTGAATAGAGTTTAAACACAACAAATGTTTGAACCTAGTAAGATAATATGGTATAGAGAAAATGGCATAAGTCTAGTCAAAATACTTGGGATAGAATTTTTTTAGTTTCATCTCTTTTTAAGGCAGTGAGGGCATATTAGTTGAATTGCTGAGATTTTCATAACACTTCTTTTTTCTCAAAATGTGTGGCCATTGTAGAGTCTGAAATTATATAATTATAAACTACATCCAATTTTATTTTATTTTATTTTATTTTATTTTATTTTATTTTATTTATTGTTGTGAATACAGACTTTTTGAAAAATTTAATTTTATTTTATATATTTCAGTGTTCCAAGATTCATTGCTGATACACCACACCTAGTGCTCCATGCAATATGTGCCCTCCTTAATACCCACCACCAGGCTCACCCATTCCCCCACTCCCCCCCACTCCAAACCCATCATTTTGTTTCTCAAAGTCCACAGTCTCTTATGGTTCTTCTCCCCCTCCGGTTTGCCCCAACTCACTTCTCCTCTTGTTCTCAAATTCAAAAAGTGAGATTGTCTCTGACAAATTTCCCTTGTGACAGAATACCAGAGGCGCTGACTTGACAGAGACTTTCCAGGTAGTAAAATCTCCTTAGAATCATTTATAATCTGAAACAAGTGAAAAATACTAAATTCAAATAAGCCCCCAGTGTGTAGATTCTCTCAACCTTTCCTTAGCTTGGACTCCTCTTCATGCTGAAGATTATTCTCAGACCTCCTTACCACTGAATCCCACGTCCAGTTTCCAGGCTCCATCTTCAGATTTCTTGTCTTTTAGAAATATTAGACCTGGTGACCAGAGGCTTCCTACGAGAACTTCCCCTCCTTAAATTTCTGAAACACACAGCAGATTTGCTTCTTACTGTTCTGGTTAACTCTTGACAATCTCTTTCACAGCATTTCCTTCTATTGCCTATTCCTGAAATGTTTATGTATTACAACCCTTTTCACTATGCATGCTTCTAGAATGATCTCACTCATACTCAAGGCTTCAATTATCATCAATTTGACATCTATCCAATAAATATTTATTGAGTGTGTTTTGTCTTCCAGAGACTATAACCTCATGTTCCAAATATAAATCTACAGCCCAGTGCTGTATGCTGAGCTCCAGACCTGCATGTACAGCTGCATACTAAATTTACTCACTTGCAGGTATATAACACAGCCAAACTCCAGAGTGTACCGGTCATGACCTTTGTGAATGGTGTTCCCTGGAGTTGTGTATCTCTGTGTCTTTCTTAATGCATGACTCAGAGTCAACCTATCCAAAATTAAATTTATCTTCACTCCCCGAATGACTATTGCTCTTGTGTTT
Source organism: Mustela nivalis (assembly GCF_964662115.1). Taxonomy (NCBI): domain Eukaryota; kingdom Metazoa; phylum Chordata; class Mammalia; order Carnivora; family Mustelidae; genus Mustela; species Mustela nivalis. The sequence continues at coordinate 49,131,524 of NC_139023.1, read as the reverse complement.
TTTTAGCTAGTGAATGAGATTCAAAATTGGCAAGTGGTGAAATCACTCTAAGGCATCAGGATCTTCAACTTAAAAAAAAAAAAAAGAGAGAGAGAGAGAGAGAAAAGAGAGAGGGAACACAGTCAACCTTAAAGTAGTGTAAGATTAAGTGGAATAATAAGTGTAAAACATTCATTTTGGTATTTGGTATATCTGAAGAATTCAATGTTTATTACTCTCTCCCTGTTGATGTACAAGCCAAAAACTAGGGCCTCATCTTTGACTTTAAAAAAAAAAAAAAAGTCAAACTTCTTGCTTTAGGTTGGTGGTAGTGGTGGTAGGAGCCGGGGACAGTTTAAGGCCAATGTATGCTCCTTCCTGGGATTCTAGTTGATCTGAGGCTGTTTACAGAATAGTGGTACTATCAAGAGAGAAACTTATTTGTGAGAGATGCTAAGGAGTCTTGATTGGGTCACAAAATCTTATGGCATTGTTTCTAAACAGAGTTTCAAGATGTCTAATTTTATTTTAAATTTTATATTCCACTTGGATGATATAAATAAATACAATATATTGTAAGAACATATCAACTTATAATTGGTTAAGGCAAGAATTTTTAATGCCAGCATTAGTTTTTATATAATGCTATTTTAATTATTGTGTGCTAATGAAAAGGGAAAAAAAGGAAGAAAATGATTTAATACATAAATGTTGCTTTAATGCAAAATGTATGCCAAATTACATTAAGGGTCATCAAGTGGAAAAACAGTACAAGATACTGTGGAGAGTGGAAACGGCGGAGGAATTTTATATATGCTGCTTTTTAAAAAGCATGAACTGTGCCATGGCACATCAATGCCACATTCATATTATAGGAATTTAGTTTCGGCAAAACAACATCATCCATCATAATACATTAATGTTGTTACTTTTATATATTTTTTTCTTTGTATTTAATTTATAAACTTATTTTAGCTTTATATTATAAAGAGCTTTCAACATGTAAATATTTCAGAAATAGTACAATAAAAATAACTTAGTATAATGTTAGAGACCTGAGAGATTATCTTCCTTGAAATAATTTGCACTTTACTCCAAATGGAAAAAGACTGTGTTAATGAAAAAAGGATCAGGGCATAACAGGCCTACTTGGGAATAAAAGCTTCCCTGTCAGAGTAAAATGATTTATTGCTTAGCCTTTCATGTGCATGTATGCACACATATCACCACAACCCCCACTGCCAAACATACAGTCTATATACAAATACATATGTATAACATATATATATGCCTCCACACATGAACATACACAACACAAACTTATACATATATGTACAATAACACATGCGACAAACACATATGTATCTAGATGTATCACAAATCACTCCATGCACAAAGGAAACACACACACACATATCTTTCCATGAATTTATATCTGCATTATATAAAGAGAGCATAAGTAAAATTGAGAAAGCAGTTTCACTGTTTTAGCCTAGTACTTTTAAGAACAAGGCCTCTGGAACTACGTTACCAAGCTATGAACTCTAGCTCTGACCTATCCCAACTGAGTAGCCTTGGACACATTTACTTGATGTTCAGTCCCTCACTTTTCTTACCAATGTGAAGGATAGTGAGACCTAGCTCACAGAATGGCTCAGAAAATTCAGTGCATTATTTCTGGTTAAGAAATTTAACACTATGTTAACCCATAAGAAAGAATCAATAAATAGTGACTTGCTTTGAAAAATATGTATGTGTGTGATAGACAAAGGGCAGTGCTTTGGGATCCTGTAAGGGTTGTGACACTAAGAGGATCTCCTTCTTTTGTCAGAGAAAGTGAGAAGCATGAGAATCATCCTTAACATCTTGCAATCTTTCATTACCCAAATTCAATTTGTCACCACGTTGTTTATTTTTTGTTTCCCCCTGAAATGCGAATGGATGCATTTCTCTCCACCTTATGCAGGCTTAGGCAAGAGGCTGTTTCCCCACACTTATTCTGTTTTCCCCACTGCAGTCAGGGAGAGCTTTTTCATAAAGCAAATATGACTATGTATTTCCTGTAATACTTTCATGATTTCCCATTGTTTCTAGGGTAAAGCTTTGAATAGTGTAGTCCTGCTCTATCTCATGGTCTTCCCTAGCAGACAAGATACTTGTCTCCAATGTGTGATACTCCCCTATTGAGAGCCTTCTAGGACGTGACTTGTCTGTTTGAGTTAACCATTGTCTCATTGTCACCCAGTAGAAGGTTCTCTACATGTTGATTGGCTGGATGAGCAAGACACAACATTACGTCGACCTTTCCGAACCATGACGCATTGCCAAAGAGATGTGAAACCTGGTGTGCAACAGAAAAACAATGATGCCTGATGTGATAGGAGCGTACTCTATGATATAGACAGTGTCTGATGAAAGTTGGTATTATACAGTGGTATTAGCATATTATCACTGACGATTCTTCATCCGTGTATGTTGGGAATGTTACCAATGAAAATGTCAGCAGTGACCAATGAATATACTGATTTCCAATAAAGGGAACAGAGATTAAGAGAATAGGTATTCTGTGTTTACTTACTTACTTGCTTGTTTTTGATCTGTGATTTCCGAAAATATTTATCTGTGAACACAAACGAGATTCCTCCTGGCTCTTTCTAGTTACATATAGTGGGATCATTATAGCAGAACAGAGGGTAATATCCAGCAAAATGGTTGCCACATAGCTGTATCTCACTTTTTTACCAAATGAAATAAAAAGACCTGTGTTGGTCTGGTTCTCTGACTTGCATACTAATGGAAAATTATACTTACATATCACAATTATAGAGATTATTGAGGTCACAGATGAATACCTAGCATAGTTTCACAGATCACTTAACTTGGGCCACAACAACAAATGATGATGAAAGAAATGTCCTTGGCTTATCAACTCTAGTTTCCCTTGGTTCCATGAAGACATATTTGTCGAGCCAAGGTAGCCTAAGAGGTCTAGAAAAATTCAGCATTAGGTTTGAGATGATGCTTGCAAATTTCCTCACATATGCCCTTCATTTGGCATGAGAGGCACAATATATATATCAATATATATTCACATATATTCAATTTGCCAAATCTTTGTGAGTTTACTGATATCTTCAGTCTAAACATCCTTTACTCTTGTACCCCTTCATATTCTATCTCACTACAGATACCGATACCATGTTAAAATGTACTGTAATCTGAATTTTTGTTGAATATTTTTCCATTGACTTATATTATTTCTTTCCGTGATTTAAAAATCTTATTTCTGGTGTATAGTCAATTCAAAGTAGTTCCAATACTCCATTTTTGTGTATTAACTTCATTTTCTCTCCAGCTTAACCTCATCCTATAAAGTAGTTAACGATCTGATAACTAACAGTTGAATGCACCAGTTAACTCTGATATTTCAGTAATTCCTTTGTGAACTTTCTTGTAAAGTGAACAATCTCCATATAATAAAAATGATCCTCCCCAGTTATTGTACTACAGATTTTAAAAAACAGGAAACTTTTAAAAATAGTTGGCAAGCAGATTTTCTTTAACTGATTATGCATATATTTATTAATAAGAATTATTGTGAACACTATTTATAGATTGCCCATTTGTTCAGAATATGTTTCTCTTAGCACTAAAATAACAAGAAGGAGATTTATTTTCTTTCTCTTGTTACTTCGTAATTCTGCTCTATAGGGTGGTCAGCATTCATACTGCTATAAAGAAAAAAATATGTTTTCCATTTATTTAGCTATAGTTTATCAGATTTTTTGAGAGGGGGTAATAATTGATAAATTGATGATTTCCCAAGAATCATTTTGCTATGTGATCTAGTTATGTTTTACATACTTCAACCATTCTACAAATAGTGCTAATTCATCCATTACTTTACTCATTTATTTATTATTCAGCATCTATTTTGTACACAATTATCTTGTGCTAGGTACTGTATTTTAATAGCTTTATTGATTGGTATGGTTGACAAACAATAAATGAGATACATTGAAGAAGTATATATTTTTATGAATTTTGGCATGTACTTATCAGCCTGAAACCAGCACCACTATAAAGATGAGCATATCCATCATCCCCAAAGATTCCTGGTGCACATGTCATGTCACTGCCGCCTCACCAAGCACCCTTTGGTCTGCTTTATCAATATAAATCAGTTGCTTTTCTAGAGTTTACATGAATAGAGTTATATGGTATTTAATCTTTTGTAGTCAGGTGATTTTCTTTGAGATTCATCCATGTTTTCATGTGTTTCAATAGCTCAGTCCTTTCTAATGTTTAGTCCATTGTATGGATGTACCACAATTTCTTCATCCATTCATCTGTGATGAGCAGATGGGTTAATTCTGGTTTTTAACTATAGTAGATAAAGATGTTGTGAATATTCAAATACAAGTCTTTGTATGAACCTGTGCTTTCTATCCTCTTAGGTAAATAAATGCCTAGCAGCAAGATGATTGCATAGTAAATATATGTATTTTTTGCAACATGGTTTAAGCATTTTACATTCTCAACAACAGTGTATGAAATTTCATTTGTTTTGCATTCTCACAGCATTTCATAAGGTCAGTCTTTTACATTTTAGTCTTTCTAATATATGTGCAGTTGTATCTCACGGATTTAATTTGAATGTATCAAATAGGAAATTGTTCGGAACATCTTTTCAAGTGCTTATTTGCCATCTCTATTTTCTTCAGTAGTGAAATATCTATTACATCTTTTCCCCATTTGTTATTGGCTTGTTCGTTCTCTTGTTATTGAGTTTGGAGAGTTGTTATATAGTCTATATATAGTCTTTTACCAGTGTATATAATGGGTAAAAAGTTCTTCTTATGTCTAATTTCTGTTTTCATTCTCTGAATAGTGACCTACAGGGAATAGAAATTTTTAAATGTTGGATAAAGTACAATATATCAATTTTACTTATATAGATCCTCCTTGTGGTGTTGTACATAAGAAATCTTTTCCTTTCAAAAGTCATAGATTTTTCTCTTTTGCTTTTTCCTTTAAAGTTTTATAAGTTTTAGTTTTCATATTTAAGCCCATGAGCCATTTTTAGTTAATTTTTATAAATGAAACAAAGTGTAGATTGAAGTTTGTTTGGGGACACATGAATATCCATTGTCCAGCAATATTTTTTGAAAAGACTGTACTTTTTCCCTGAATTATCTTTGTACCTTTGTCTTAAAAATCAGTTGTCCATTTGTGTTGTCCATATATATCCATATATTCCTGCCTCTATTTTGTTCCTTTAATTTATTTGTTTATCTTTATGCCAATACTAAACTGTCTTAATTTGTATAGCTTTATAATAAATTTTGGCACCTTTCCTTTCAAAGTTGATTTGGCTCTCCTTTTTTTTTTTTTTTAAGATTTTATTTATTTATTTGACAGAGAGAGATCACAAGTAGGCAGAGAGGCAGGCAGAGAGAGAGAGAGGAGGAGACAGGTTCCCTGCTGAGCAGAGAGCCCGATGCAGGACTCTATCCCAGGACCCTGGGATCATGACCTGAGCCGAAGGCAGCGGCTTAACCCACTGAGCCACTCAGGCACCCGATTTGGCTCTTCTTTACATTACATTTTATTACATAAAATTTTACACTGAATCATAGAAGTAACATCAGTTTGGGTAAGATAGCCTGCTGAGATTTTGATTGAGATTATATTAAATCTGTTGTTCAATCTGGGGAAAACTGATATTGTCACAATACTGAGTCTTTAGAGACATGAACGTAGCATGTGGCTGTTTCCTCTACCATCCAAAAGCAGAGTGTCCCTATGAAACCTTTTGTAAGCCAAAATGGCCTCAAGTGAAGAGTATTCCCCTCTTTTTAAAAGTTCACATTAGGCCACTTCACTTTTACAAAAGACCTATATTAGGTTTTCTAACTGAAAGAAATCCAAAGAGGATTTTTTTAATAAAAAAAACCATTACCATACTGATATAGGTCTTTCATAAAGCAAATGACCTGACATGAACTTCTGAAAAACTGAAGGATATATGTATCTCCTTTTATATAGGACACCTTTAATTTATCTCAGTTATGTTTTATAATTACCATGTACAGTTATGACACACATTTTCACAAAGTTACCTCTAAATAATGTTTTCATACCTATTCTAAATGGTATGATTATTGAATTAAAATTTTGACTATTTGTTATCTATCTATATAAATACAATTGATCATTGCTTCTTGATTGCATATGTGGTACCTTGTTAAACACACTTATTAGTTCTAGTAACTTTTTAGTATTTTATATAATATTTTCTACATAGACGATCATACCAGTTGGGATTTGCTATTCCTTTCTAATCTGGATGTCTTTGTATTTTTTCTATTCCCATATTATGCTGGATCAAAGAGTAACATATTGAGTAGAAAGTGGCACCTTTATCTTGATCCCAAACTTAGAGGTAAAACATCTAGTTTTTTAATATTAATTGTGATGTTGACTAGAGAATTTTCTTAAATGTTCTTTATCAGATTCCACAGGTTCCCTTCATTGCTGAGAGTTTTTATTTAATCAATAATAGATGTTGAAACCCATCAAATGATTTTTTAATACATTAATATGATTGTGTTGTTGTTTAATTGATTTTAATTGTATGTGGTTTTTTTTATTTTTGCTTTGTTAAAATGGCAATTTAAATTGATTTTTATTGTAAATGGGATTGACTTCTTAATTTCTCTTTCTTCTGTCTTGTTGTTGGTGTAGAGAAATGCAACTGATTTCTGTGCATTGATTTTATATCCTGACACTTTATTGAATTCCTGTATAAGTTCTAGCAGTTTTGGAGTGGAGACTTTTGGGTTTTCCACATATAGTATCATATCATCTGCGAAGAGTGATAATTTGACTTCTTTGCCGATTTGGATGCCTTTAATTTCCTTTTGTTGTCTGATTGCTGAGGCTAGGACTTCTAGTACTATGTTGAATAGCAGTGGTGATAATGGACATCCCTGCCGTGTTCCTGACCTTAGTGGAAAAGCTTTTAGTTTTTCTCCATTGAGAATGATATTTGCGGTGGGTTTTTCATAGATGGCTTTGATGATATTGAGGTATGTGCCCTCTATCCCTACACTTTGAAGAGTTTTGATCAGGAAGGGATGCTGTACTTTGTCAAATGCTTTTTCAGCATCTAGTGAGTGTATCATATGGTTCTTGTTCTTTCTTTTATTGATGTGTTGTATCACATTGACTGATTTGCGGATGTTGAACCAACCTTGCAACCCTGGAATAAATGTCACTTGGTCGTGGTGAATAATCCTTTTAATGTACTGTTGAATCCTATTGGCTAGTATTTCGGTGAGAATTTTCACATCTGTGTTCATCAAGGATATTGGTCTATAGCTCTCTTTTTTGGTGGGATCCTTGTCTAGTTTTGGGATCAAGGTGATGCTGGCCTCATAAAATTAGTTTGGAAGTTTTCCTTCCATTTCTACTTTTTGGAACAGTTTCAGGAGAATAGGAATTAGTTCTTCTTTAAATGTTTGGTAGAATTCCCCCGGGAAGCTGTCTGGCCCTGGGCTTTTGTTTGTTTGGAGATTTTTAATGACTGTTTCAATCTCCTTACTGGTTATGGGTCTGTTCAGGCTTTCTATTTCTTCCTGGTTCAGTTGTGGTAGTTTATATGTTTCTAGGAATGCATCAATTTCTTCCAGGTTGTCAAATTTATTGGCATAGAGTTGCTCATAGTATGTTCTTATAATAGTTTGTATTTCTTTGGTATTAGTTGTGATGTCTCCTCTTTCATTCATGACTTTATTTATTTGGGTCCTTTCTCTTTTCTTTTTGATAAGTCTGGCCAGGGGTTTATCAATTTTATTAATTCTTTCAAAGAACTAGCTCCTAGTTTCGTTGATTTGTTCTATTGTTTTTTTGGTTTCTATTTCATTGATTTCTGCTCTGATCTTTATGATTTCTCTTCTCCTGCTGGGCTTAGGGTTTCTTTCTTGTTCTTTCTCCACCTCCTTTAGGTGTGGGGTTAGGTTGTGTACCTGAGACCTTTCTTGTTTCTTGAGAAAGGCTTGTACTGCTATATATTTTCCTCTCAGGACTGCCTTTGATGTGTCCCACAGATTTTGAACCGCTGTATTTTTATTATCATTTGTTTCCATGATTTTTTTAAATTCTTCTTTAATTTCCCGGTTGACCTATTCCATTCATTCTTTAGAAGGATGCTGTTTAGTCTCCATGTATTTGGGTTCTTTCCAAACTTACTCTGTGGTTGAGTTCTAGCTTTAGAGCATTGTGGTCTGAAAATATGCAGGGAATGATCCCAATCTTTTGATACTGGTTGAGTCCTGATTTAGGACAGAGGATGTGATCTATTCTGGAGAATGTTCCATGTGCACTAGAGAAGATACCTAGGAATAAACCTAACCAAAGAGGCACAGAATCTATACTCAGAAAACTATAAAGTACTCATGAAAGAAATTGAGGAAGACACAAAGAAATAGAAAAATGTTCCATGCTCCTGGATTGGAAGAATGAATATTGTGAAAATGTCTATGCTACCTAAAGCAATCTACACATTTAATGCAATTTATATCAAAGTACCATCCGTCTTTTTCAAAGAAATGGAACAAATAATTCTAAAATTTATATGGAACCAGAAAAGACCTCGAATAGCCAAAGGGATATTGAAAAAGAAAGCCAAAGTTGGTGGCATCACAGTTCCGGACTTCAAGCTCTATTACAAAGCTGTCATCATCAAGACAGCATGGTATTGGCACAAAAAAAGACACAAAAATAAAAGGAACAGAATAGAGAGCCCAGAAATAGACCCTCAACTCTATGGTCAACTAATCTTCGACAAAGCAGGAAAGAATGTCCAATGGAAAAGGCCGCCTCTTCAATAAATGGTGCTGGGAAAATTGGACAGCCAATGCAGAAAAATGAAATTGAACCATTTCCTTACACCACACACGAAAATAGACTCAAAATGGATGAAGGACCTCAATGTGTGAAAGGAATCCATCAAAATCCTTGAGGAGAACACAGGCAGTGACCTCTTCAACCTCAGCCGCAGCAACATCTTCCTAGGAACATCGCCAAAGGCAAGGGAAGCAAGGGCAAAAATGAACTATTGGGATTTCATCAAGATCAAAAGCTTTTGCACATCAAAGGAAACAGTTAACAAAATCAAAAGACAACTGACAGAATGCGAGAAGATATTTGAAAACAACATATCAGATGAAGGACTAGTGTCCAAAATCTATAAAGAACTTAGCAAACTCAACACCCAAAGAACAAATAATCCAATCAAGAAATGGGCAGAGGACATGAACAGACATTTCTGCAAAGAAGACATCCAGATGACCAACAGACACATGAAAAAGTGCTCCATATCACTCGGCATCAGGGAAATACAAATCAAAACCACAATGAGATAGATATCACCTCACACCAGTCAGAATGGCTAAAATCAAGTCAGAAATGACAGATGCTGGCGAGGATGTGGAGAAAGGGGAACCCTCCTACACTGTTGGTGGGAATGCAAGCTGGTGCAACCAATCTGGAAAACAGCATGGAGGTTCCTCAAAATTTTGAAAATAAAACTGCCCTATGACCCAGCAATTGCACTACTGGGTATTTACCCTGAAGATACAAATGTAGTGATCCAAAGGGGCACGTGCACCCGAATGTTTATAGCAGCAATGTCCACAATAGCCAAACTATGGAAAGAACCTAGATGTCCATCAACAGATGAATGGATAAAGAAGAAGTGGTATATATACACAATGGAATACTATGCAGCCATCAAAAGAAATGAAATCTTGCCATTTGCGACAACATGGATGGAACTAGAGCGTATCATGCTTAGCGAAATAAGTCAAGCAGAGAAAGACAACTATCATATGATCTCCCTGATATGAGGAAGTGGTGATGCAACATGGAGGCTTAAGTGGGTAGGAGAAGAATAAATGAAACAAGATGGGATTGGGAGGGAGACAAACCATAAGTGACTCTTAATCTCACAAAACAAACTGAGGGTTGCTGGGGGGAGGGGGGTTGGGAGAAGGGGGGTGGGGTTATGGACATTGGGGAGGGTATGTGCTTTGGTGAGTGCTGTGAAGTGTGTAAACCTGGTGATTCACAGACCTGTACCCCTGGGGATAAAAATATATGTTTATAAAAAATAAAAAAAAATTAAAAGAAATAAAATTAAAAATAAAATAAAATAAAAATTGATTTTTAAATTATAAACCAATTTTCATTTTGGATAAACCCCACTTGGTCATGATGTATTATTCTTTTCATGTGTTACTGGATTCTATATCCTTCCTTTCTTCCTTCCTTCCTTCTCCTTCCTTCCTATCTTAAACCGACTCTGAGCTGAGTGTAGAGCCTGATACAGGACTGTATTTCACAGCCCTGAGATCATGACCTGGGCTGAAACCAAGAGTCAGATGCTTAACCATTTGAACCTCCCAGGCACCCCTTGATTCTGTTTTCTACTAATTTTTAAATAATTTTTTTTACATCAGTAGTCATTGCAGATTTTGGTCTGCAGTTTTGTTTTTTTTTTTCTCCTCCAATGTCTCTGTCTCATTTTTGAGCCAGAGTAATCCTGGCTTTATAGAATGAGTTAGGAAGTATTCCTTCATTTTCAATTTTTTGAAAGAATTTGTGTAATAATGCTTAGAAGAATTCACCAATAATGCCATCTTGGCCTGGATTTTTTTTTAATATATATAATGACAAATTAATAATTTAGTAGTTCATCAGCTTAAAGAACTGTTCAGGTTATCTGTTTCTGCTTGATTGAGACTGGTAGTTTGTACCTTTAAAATAAGTTGTTCATTTTGCCTAAGTTCATGAACTTATTGGTATAAAATTGTTCAAATTGATCATTACTGCTTTAATATCTTTTGAATGGATTGTAATATCATCTTTCTTATTTCTGATTAGCAATTTTGTGTTCTTCTCTCTTCCTTATTAGTCTGTCTAGATGTTCATCAATTTTATTGATCTTATCAAATAGCCAGCTCTTGGCTTTATAATTTTGCTTTTATACATACATATTTTTTCACACCACAGTTAATTACTTTTTAACAGTTAATCACTATTGATGAAATATAATTTATAAGAATAATATCTTACATATTTAACCAAGTGGTTCTCATTTCCAAGTCTCTTAATTCCTTGTTCTAGATGCTTATTTTCTTCTAGTCTTCTTTTCTTTTTGCTTGAAGTATTTCCTTTAAGTTAACTTTTCTTAACATTAGACTCTACTTGAATTATTGAATTATTATATTATATGTATAATATAAATTATATAAATATAATATATAATATAAATTATATAAATAAATATAATAATAAATAAAATATAATATATTATTATATTCTATTATATTATATTATAGGCTCTACTTGAATATTGAATTATTTAAGTGTTTTGTATGACTGAACAATTATCTATTCTATATTTAGTTTTGAAGGATAATTTGTTGTGTATAAAATTCTACATTGACAGTTTTTCTTTCAATATATTAAAGATTTGTTTTCTAGTCTTCTCACTTAAATTGTTTCTGACAAGATATCTGCTGTTATTTTTATTTTTGTTCTTCTATATATTTATTTTTCAAAAATAAACATTTTTATTTTTAGAATTACCAAAAAATTGCTGAAATACTGCAGAGTTTCCGTATACTGTGCAGTCAGTTTCCTGTTATTCACATCTTACATTTGTTACAATCATTGAACTAATATTGACACATTAATACTAACTAGTGTCAATATTATTTTCAGACTTCCTTCATTTTTACTCAATGTCTTTTTACCATTTGAGGATCCCACACAGGCTATCATATTATAGTTAGTTATTATTTTTCCTTAGGTTTTTTTTGGCTTTGAAAACTCATATGTGTCATGATTTCTTTTTGCCACTGGTTTAAACAATTTGGTTATGATGTGTTTTAGTTTAGTTTTCTTCAAGTTTTTTTAAAAAATAATTTTTACTTGGTAAAATAACTTTACTTTTGTGGAAATATTGCTTTATAATTATCCTCAAATTGGGAAAATTTATGGCCATTATAGCCACAAATAATTTTTATTACTTGAGTCTGATTTGGGTCTTTTTTATTTTTATATGCATTCTACATCTGCACTTAACTTGTTCAATTCTTCCTTTAGCTTTGTGACCATATGGAGTACATTTTTAATAACTGTTTAATATCCTTGTCTGCTAATTTTAACATCTGTGTCACATCTGTGTCAGTTTCAATTGATAGATTTTTCTCTTTAGTACAGGTCATATTTTTCTACTTCTTTGCATTCCTTCTAATTTTTGATTAGGTGCCATACATGAATTTTATCCTGATGGTTCTGAATTTTTTTTCTGTTGTTGTATTTCTGTAAATATCCCTGTGCTCTGTATTAGCACACAATTTATTTACTTGGAAACAGTTGAATTTTTCCAGTTTCACATTTAAGTTCTGTTAAGCAGTATTTGGTTTAGGAACAATTATTCTCTACGACTGACACAAAGTCTTCTGAGTACTCCACCCAATGCTGTATGCATTACAGTTTTTCCCCCCAAACTGGTTATTAGAAATAGGCACTATTCCCAGCTTCCTATGAGTGCCAGGCACTGTTCTCTCTAATCCTCTCAGATGGGTTCTTTACCAGCCTTTATTAATTTCCTCTTGTGTATGTCCTGATTTTTACTGTGCTGAATACCAGGGAAGGGGCCCTCTGCAAATACAGTTTTCTCTCTAAAATTCTCCTCATTGAAACTGCCACATGAACCTTTCTACCTTTGTCCTCTTGGGCCCTCAGAACTATATCTTTACCTCGGGTTGTCCCTGTGGCATGGCCTGGAAATTCTCACCTTGTTTTTCTTCTCTCATTGATCACTTCTGGATCCCCTCATCTACCTTATCTCTTAATATTGGAGGAATTCAGGATCTGCTTGCCTTTTCTTTCCTTGTTTATTTCCTTGCCTTCTGTTATCATTTGTTCTGATCTATATATTAATGACTCCCAAATTTATATCTCTAGCTTGGATCTCTCCTATAAAATACACATTTAAAGTGCTCAATATACTGCTTAAATAGGTATCTTAAGCCCAATATATTAAGATAATATGTCCAAATCTGCATCATGATCCCTGTTTCCTTCTCAGACAATTGCTCCTCTTGAACTTTTGCTCATCTTATTTAATGGTCACACCATTCTTCCAGGTTTCCAGACTCAAAACTATGGAGAAATCCTTGAATCAGCAGTTTCTTCCATACCTTCTATTATTTCCACAAATCTGCTGATTTTATCTTTAAAATATGTCCAGAAATGAACCACTTTTTCATCACCTTTTTATAATCAACATCATCTCTTATCCAGATAATACCGACTTCAAGTCTTAATGTTATCTATGTAAAAGGTAAAGATGCTATTTGTAACTTCTCTAAGAAGAAATGTTGCAAATACATTCATTTTAATGGGGAAGATATATAGCAATGAAATCCAGCAAATGATTTTACAAATACACAGTCACAAGAATTATGTATTTTAGGATTAAGAGATTCTACTAACTTGATTTTCACAAGAATGTTTTCTTCAGACATTGTGAATACATTTTTTTTTTTGGAATAATTTTAGATAATACAAAAAAGTTCCAAAGATAGTTTAAATTATATTTTATACTACCTACCCAGTTTCAGTTTCTCCTAATGTTTTCATTTTACATTATATATTTGTCAAAACTTAAGAAATCAATATTGGTGTACTACTCTTTAAACATTAAAATGTATTTAGATTCTTCTATTTTTTATACTATTCTTTTGTTTCTGTTCTAGGACCCAATCAGAATACCACATTGTATTTTGCTGCCACGTCTCCTGGTTTTATCTGGTCTCTGACATTTTCTTCTTTTTCCTAGTTGTTCATGACCTTGATAGTTTTGAGTAGTAGTAGCCGGATATTTTGTAGAATATTCCTCAAATGTGATTCGTCTGATATATTCTCATGTTTAAAGTGGGGTTATGGGTTTTTGGAAGGAGCATCACAGAGATGAAGCACACTCCGTATCACATCATATCAAGGGGTACAAGACATCAACATGACATCATTGCTAATGTTAATTTTGATCATAGGTGATACTTGCCATGATTCTCCAATGTAAAGTTACCATTTGCTCTCTACATTCTATTAACTGGAAGCAAATGACTAAATCCAATCTCCATTTTGTATCAATATTTTGTGAGAAAAATTTGTCACACTTTCATCCATTTATTTATTCAAGCATTTATTTATATCAGTGTAGATACACATATATTTATTTTACACTGTGGATTATAATTCATTGTGGTTTATTTTATTCAAATTGTTTTAGCTTTGGCCATTGAGAACTCTTTCGGGTTGTCTCCTATGTCTTTCTGACATAACCTTATGTTTGTTTGTTTTTGTTTTTATTTGTTGACCACTTCCTTTCTAGTATATTCCTATCAAGCATTTTACTCAAAAAATGGAAAAAGCAATAACAACTGAAAGATATTTAAGTTTTTCTAACACTATGCCCTTTATGAAAGCAGAACATTTGTCATTGGTTTCAATTACTTACTACAGCAAGATGCCTGGGGATAGCAGTTTAATTGGGTTAAGATGCGCTGTTAAAATGTTTCTTTTCAGTCTAGCTCAAGGCTGGCTGATGCTTCTGAATCTCTCAAGGCCAACCTACATAATTTATTTGAATTCCTTATTCTATTATGGACACCAATGGTATCTGCCACAAAACAAGGAAATGTATGTAAACATGCCCTCCTTTACATTAATGTGCAAATCTATCTTTAGACTTAAATCTTTTATATTCAGTTGTACTATTCTTTAAGAAATATGGTTTCCAAAATATTTCCTTTTAGTCAACCTGAGGTGGATGAAACCTGAGGCACATATACAGGTAAGTTAGATATTCCAAAAGATGATGGGAAACTCCATCATGAATGAGCTGGTAAAACACACATGGTTGATATTTTTACATTTTATCTTTTCTCATGTTCTCATGGTCAATAATAATGAATATGCTTAGGAGCCAAACCATGACCCTTTGCCCTGATAGATGTATTTGGTTTTGTTATACAGCTTTTTATATGGATTGAACCTCTTACCTGTGTGACTGAAAAAATGCAATAAGATATTTAAGATTATGTTAAAAATCTATATTGGTCACAATTATCTAAATTTATTTAACAAATTTGGCAGGTTTCCTATTGAACTATTCAACTAATTACGTTAACATCACAGAATAAATGTTCAGAGTATACCTATCTCCCACGTCATTTTATTTAGTCAAATGCTTTGGTTAATATTAACATTAACCAATTCCAGATGTCAACAATTAAGTTCAATCCAGCAAAACATTTAGTCAGGCACTTTCCTCAGACTGAGAATAAGAAGACTTTACATAAACATGTGTAGTGGGTTTTGAGTCTATCTTAAGATAAAATAGTTGTGTTTAGTGACTAAACATATCATTACACAGATGCCTGATCCCCTTTTGCAGCTGTTCTTGCTGTTTTCGTTCTACATAGCCCCTTTGCTTGTCTTTCCTGTGGCTCTCCCTTAGTGTTGCACTATTTGGGGGAAATTCTGCAGATGAGGGGTTCTGGCTGATTTTGTAATGTGCCTGCAGAAAGCTAAGCTTGCATTGTAATGAGGTCAGATTTCATTTCTAAGCAAGGTCAACCTCTAGGGTTGGTAGAACTCCAAGGAAAATCAAAGTGCTGAAAGAAACATCTAAAAGGTGGTGATTCAGTAGGTGGCACTCTTTCCTCCCTGCAAATCCTGATGTCAATGCCCAGATTCAGTCTGTCTTTCAGAGTAGATTTACAACATGACCTCTTTTGACCATTAGGGAATCTAGTATAAAGTAGTTATTTGGGGAAGCAGGCGGTGTTTGTTTGCAGTTTGCTTCAGAATACAAGGAGATTTCCTTGAATCTCTATGTCCCATCTAAACATGAGCTCTGTATTTTTGTTTTGCTTTACCTAGAATTTCAACCTGATGAGCAGAGCTAACTAGGCAAGCACATGTGCTGCTGAAAACCTCTATTTTGCTTGGAAAAAAATTTCCTTATTTCTGTATGAGTTTTATGCTTCTGATTATTTATGAAATTCTCACTTAGCTTCCAGAGTTGCACAGATCTCAAAATTAGCCTGACTTGTAGAAGCTTCAAATTTTAATGACTACCAAAAAATACAAATACTGATTTCTCTGCTCCTTCTTCATGAGCTTGAAAACCACTCTTAGCTTTTATTAAACTGAATGCCAACCAGGATTCAGAAGATAGATTTATTAATGAGCTTGATTTTCTTCTGAAACTTCATTTTCCTCAAATGTAAAACTAAAACAAACAAACAAAAAGTGAAGCTCATACCTTTCCATGGCAAATGGATGGAACCTGTATATTCCCACTTTAAAAAGAGTACACTAAAACTACTTCAACAAACATTCATGATGTCTCATTTAGACTGAAAATCAGCAACAGAGAAAGTAGAACTCTCCCTGCTCAATTACACAAAAGAATGTGCTAAATAAGTAGAAATAATCTAATATTAGTGGAAAAAATTACAATTTATTCTATCCACTTATTACATTTTCTTTTTAAACATTTTTTTCCCTTTTTCATTCTCTGCTTACATTATCCTTTTGCTTTGCAATGTGCCTTTGCTTTTGTTAAAATGTATAAAGAAAGTCACGTGTGACTGAACTCAAGATTTATAAGAGCAAAGAGTATAAGTAAATTCATTTAAAGTTCCATTACTTCAACCAAAAAAAGTTGGCCAGGTGTGATGTTTTGAAATTTACTCAGCACCCACAGAATATTGTGTAGCGAGGGGAAAATTTCACAACATTCACAGGCACATAGGTACACATACACATACACTCATGAACATGCAGGTTACATTAAGTCAGAGCAACTTGATCAGTTCCAGATAGAAATGAAAGATACAAATTTCCCAAGAATATGATAAACATATAAACCAACTCCTTCCTGTAGTAATGTTGTTTGAACCCCTTGAATAGCTCTTTTGGACCCCCTGGAATCTTCCCACCAATTAAGCTTTGACACACCAACTAGTGCCAACCATATACTTCAGTTACAAAATTATATGATCTGCAAATCTCCCTAAACTCCTTTGGCTCCTATTCCTAGAACAATACTGTGCTGTACATAGTATTAATTGTTTCTGATGACAGGGATAATTTTAGAGAGGACTTGGCTGGCTTCTCCGGTCTCCTTATTTGCACTTCTTTGTGACAAGTTCTGGAAGAAACAAGGCATAGATGCTGTGAATTCCCCATAGCTAACTCACAGTTTTGAAGGTATATGCCTTCATGGGATTCTTGCATTCTTTTTCTTATTTAAACAGGTCAAAAAATGCAAAACAAACTTTAGCTAGCATTGTTTGTGCTTGATTCTATATAGCTTCAATCGTCTTTGTACCTTATTATATAGAGATTTTGAACAAATCTTGAGCAAATAAGAAATAACTTCAGTTTTAGGGGATTGGAAAAATAGAAAAAGATATATTTATATAGTGAATCACATCATCACAGAAGAGTGTATTGGATCATAACCTCTGTGTCCCCTTGAAGTTTATATTCTAGCAAATATTCACCTATGTTCTATGCTTTTGTACATTTTTTTTTTCGTTTTGACAAGAATGCTGCTTCCAAACCCCTCCCCATTCCATTTTGCTTACCAACAAACTTTTATTCATCTTTTAAATTCTGGTGCAGACACCCTCATTGGAAAAGATTTACGTTTACTCTGCACCAGTACAACTGAGTTAATCTCTCCATTCCCTGTTCAGTGACTGATCTTCATTATTGAGTCTTCAGGCCCATAATACTGCACACTACTAGAGGGTGAGGATTAGCACTGTTTTTTTTGTTTTTGTTTTTGTTTTTTTATATGGATAGTGCCTTTGAAGTTGGCAAAGAGGCAGATTTTTGCCCAGAAACTACCACTATGCCTGGCACCTAGAACCAACTTGGGAGATATTGATTGAACTGAATTTGTGTAATGTAAAACCAGGAATGTCAACCATGAATATGCTGAAGTTGAAAAGGACTTTAGGGGTACCAACTGATGGCTCAGTTGGTTAAGCAACTGCCTCTGGCTCAGGTCATGATCCTGGAATCCCAGGATCTAGTCCCCCATCAGGCTGCCTGCTAAGCAGGGAGTCTCTTCTCCTTATGACCCTCCCCCTTCTCATTCTCTCTCTCATTCTCCCTCTCTCTCAAATAAATAAAATCTAAAAAAAAGAAAGAAAGAAAGAAAGAAAAGGACTTTAGATGCCATCTAGATCAATAGACTCAAATAATTGATGAGTAAATGACACCCAAAGCTGTGCGTTGATCAATGATCTCTTTGCAAGGCTAGGCATTGGCAGATTAACTTGGATTAGAACCCAGTTCTTAAGTATCTGTGTTTTCTACAGCAGCAGCTGCCTCACGAATTGCTGAAATGAAAAGGTACTACTATTCCAATGGGGAAATGTTGACTTTATAAAATCCTGACCTTGGAAAGCATCCCATGGAGAGATTCACATTTCCTTCCAGTGTGTTAGATGACTGTAGCTCTAATAAATTGAGCAATCTCTTCATCCATTTTTGGTTCTCAGGTTGAATAGTGCTTTGCAGTCTTTACCTTGTAAGATCACAGAGTTCTCTACAGGTACTAATTAGGCCTCATGACACTCCCCTGTGGAAATGATCTTATTATTATGACTAAAATGGTGCTAAAGATATTTAAGGTGTTTAACCTAAAAGTGAATAAAAGACATTAAGTAGTCCAACCCCAGGCTCCCTGGTACTAAAAGCACTCCAATGCCAAGAAGCTTGACAGCGTGGCCTGGGGCAAACTGAGGAAGTAGAGAAAGTGTTGTCTATGGAGCACACCTTCAGAGAGACCATCTATATTAGTCAGAATTCTTCAGAGATAGAACTCAATAGGTTATTAGGATATATATATGTGTGTATGTATACACATATACATACACACACACATATACACATACATACATATGTATATATTTGTGTATATATGTATGCATATTTATCTATATATTTATATCTACCTTTCTATCTAGAGAGATTTTGAGGAATTGGCTCATGTGATTATAGAGGCTAAGAAGTTCCATTATTTCCCATTTGCAAAGTGGAGACCCAAGAAAGCCAGTGTATAATTCAGTCTGAGTTCAAAGGCTTGAAAACCAGGGGAGTTAATAATGTAAATCCCAGTCCAATGGGTAAAAGAAGGTGAGGTAGAATGTCCCAGCTCAACAGTCAGGCAGGCAAAAATAGACAAATTCCACCTTCTATCACCTTTTGTTCTGTTCAGCTGCTGAATGGATTGCATGATGCCCACCCACAATCTGACGTACACAGTCTACCAATTCAGGTATTAATCTAATTCAGAAACACCCTCACAGTCATACCCAGAAATAATATTTAATCTGGGTACCCTGTGGCCAGTGAAGTTGACATACAAAACTAAGCATCACAACATCCTATTTACCTTGTTTACCCCTTCCTCCCTTGCACCCCACTTAGCTCTACTTTCTTTGGCCATTTTTTCAGCTCTCCTTTTATTCTCTTAATCTCATTTGTAAATTCCTTTAATAATATGATGTTTAACCCTGATAATTGATTAAAAGCATAAACTATCATGCCTTATGTCAATATCTTTTCTCTAAACAACTGATTTGTTTTGCCTTTAATTCTACCTTACACGGTGAAAATATGTATCATCTACCTTCTATTTATCCAAACTAACTAATCTACTCTAAGCACCTATCTATCCATGCTGCTTGGAAATTTATTCAGAACCACTTAAGTAAGGGTTTTTCTGTGCCACCCAACGCAATGCAAAGTTGTGTTTAGGAGCAGGTGTCTTACACAAGAAAATTCAAAAAGAACTCTCAACTTTGGTTCATTTGGTCTTTGCTAAAATGATCATTGATTCATTTCCCTAGATTTCTTGAATGTGGAGGGCAACTTGCTTCTGAGCCTCCTTTGGACATGGATAAGGTTTAGATATGGAGGGTGTTGACCCAGCCTCCTGAGATAGTCTATTTAATTATTGGTACATGAGGTCATTTAGCCTCAGTGTGCTGTCAAAAGTGACTCTAGATAAATAAAGTCTTAAAAAAAAAGAAAAACGGGCATCTGGGTGGCTCAGCTGGTTAAGTGACTGTCTTTGGTTCTGGTCATGATCCCCTTGTCCTGGGATCAAGTCCCACATTGGGCTCCCAGCTCCATGAGGACTCTGCTTCTCCCTCTTACTTCTCCCCTCTCAAGCTCTCTCTCACTCTTTTTCAAATAAATAAATAAAAATCTTTAAAAAAAAAGTGACTCTAGGAATGTCAGCACAGATCATAAAATCCATGCCTTTTACAGTCCTTTAGGAAGCCTTCTCACCAGCTTCTGGTCTTGAATTGCTTCTGCCTTCCTGTCCCAAGCTCTCTAACCATCCTTTTTACCCCTGGCCACGTCCTACGCACACTCTTCTGAAAGGGGTCTTTAAAAACAGAATTCTGTCCTCTCCTTCCGTTGGGAAAGGGAAGAAAATGAGATCATCAGTGAGGCTGTTTTCACTTATTCATTATATTCCATCCTTTAATCCTTCCTTCCTTCCTTCCTTCCTTCCTTCCTTCCTACTTCCCCTCCTTCCCTTCTCCCCTCCCCTCCTCCTTTCCTGACATAGTTACTATATTTCTTCTCCACATACCTTAATAAATATTATCAAACCTAACTTTCATACTGCCCATGTACACAATCATGTTTCTAACATTTCTGTTTATGTTTTTATTTTCCTAAACTTGCTTCTATTGCAATTTGATCAACAAACTGCTACTATGACCAAGCTCAGATGTCACTTCACTCAATCATTTTAAATAAACATTTAATATTTATTGAATGATTCCAAGCTCTAGGGATATTTTGGTTAAAAAATAGATTTCCGTTTCCATAATGCTTATCTTTTTCATGAACCATACTCTGCCATTTCTAGTACAGATATATGTCTTCTGTTATGCCAGTGTTTGTGAATTATTGTTATTATTGTGTTGTATATTCCTCATTAATTTTTCATATCTGTGCTTCCTATAATTGTGGAAATACTGGAAGGCCCTATTTGTATCATTTTGGTTTTGTCCCCCTTTCTCCTCATTGCTTAGTATACAGTCTGGTATACATTAGATGATTGTAAAATGTTTGTTATATTTTGATGATTTCAAATCTTTCTGAGCATCCACTGTACAAAAAGCACTATAATGGTCCTTTGAGCAATTGTAACATTTGATAAGATGGGCATTAATACTTTCAAGAAACTAACATGAAGAAATGGAAAGTTATTGTTTAATGGGTATAAAATTTCAATTTTGCAAGATGAAAATGTTTTAGATATTATTTATACAACACTGAATATACTTACTACTAATGAAGTATACATTTAAAAATGGTTAAGATGGTACATTTTGTGTTAACATGTATTTTCCCCACAACAAAAAAGAAATTAACAGTCTAACAGATAAGTTTTGTTCATATTGTGATATCAAATAAAAAGTGGTAATTCTCCTGAAAAATATACAAATCTGATGGAATTCAGAAGATGGGAAAGTGACTAATGAAAGACTCATCTTCTTTCTTCCAGACACTTTTTGTACACCATTTCTGGAAGACTTGAGTGTCCTGTGTGGAAAATCTTTAGAATTTTACCAAATAAGTAACAGAATGTGTGAGAAAAGAGAAACAGAATAGTATTGGTTGAATTTGGATCAACTCAAATCTGACAGAACTTCCTTGGTGAGTTTGCCCAACAGACACTGAGATTTGTAGGGCATAGGCATAAAAAAGAAGTCTGGATGCAAGATAATGACTGAAAATTCACCATGACAGTATATCATGACTAAGAAGGAAAAGGGCATGGGAAGGAAAACAGAGCAAGCTGAAGAGTGATTTCATGATATAACTAAGGGTATAAGAGGAAAGAAGAATTTATGAAGGAGATGGACAGGAAAAGTAAGAAAAGACATAAGCATTCTGATATATTTTTTGAACTTCTAATAATTACACTAACCTTTCATTGATATCTTCAAGTTTAAAGGTAAAGTTATAATATGTATTTTTATTATCTATTAATAAATATTAACATTTATGTGATGCTTTAGGAGTTTACAAAGTTGCTCCTTAGAATATGACTATAAGGAAAGAATCCATTCTTCCCCTTCTGTAGAAAAATTAGTTCCATGTATCAGTTTATTTCCTGCTTCATGGGAAAATAGCAGAAATCATGGTTTCCATCACCAATAATCATTCTCATTTTAAACATCATTTATTAACATCACATTTTTAACACCAATTCTCAATTTTTCCATACATCATCTTTTTTTTCCTAAATAGCATTAACTCCTGTAGAAAGGTAAAGTAGGTGATTTTATGATCACGGATGACTTCCAAGAGAACAAATTGAGTTGAAGGGTTCGAACTTTGCCAGACTCCAAGTAGCGTGTGTGGTATGACAGTGGAGGTAAAGAATGAAGCACTTTGATAGTGAAACAAAGCAGAGTTAGGCTGTTTCCTCCAATGGTTGTAAGACTGGGAAAGACATTTAACATATAAAAGACCTTTGTATAAGCAAATACGATGGATAAGAAGGCAAACCATGAGAGACTCAACTACAGGAAAGAAACTGAGAGTTGTTGGAGGGGAGATGGGTAGGATAACTGGAAGTTGGGCATTAAAGAGGGCATGTGATGTAATGTGCACTGGGTGTGATATGCAATTGATTAACTACTGAACTCTACCTCTGAAACTAATGATGTTCTACATGTTGGCTAATTGAATTTAAATTAAAAAGAAGAAATGGAAAAATGTAAGTAGGGAGAGAAATAACAGATGGAAGGGATCCTTGAGGAGACAGGAGGAGATGGAATCAAGAAGTGGGATGATGGGCGCCTGGGTGGCTCAGTGGGTTAAGCCGCTGCCTTCGGCTCAGGTCATGATCTCAAGGTCCTGGGATCAAGTCCCACATCGGGCTCTCTGCTCAACAGGGAGCCTGCTTCCTCCTCTCTCTCTCTCTATGCCTGCCTCTCTGCCTACTTGTGATCTCTCTGTCAAATAAATAAATAAAATCTTTAAAAAAAAAAAAAAGAAGTGGGATGATTAGCTTACAAAAGCAGAAAAGACATTTTTCTGCCAGACAAAGAGATGATCAAAGACTACCTAAAGGTAAAGAAAGATAGGGAGTGAATGGTGTAGTTGTGGGCAATTTTTTTTTGAGATAGAGAGTAGAGAATATAAGTCACCTGCTCCAGATAACTTCACCTTTTTTTCTAGAAAACAAGAAAGGACAGAAGAGTGAGGGGGAAGAAGAGTGAGGGAGACAGAAGAGTGAGGAAGAAGAAGAAGAAGAAGAAGACTATAGCGCAAGTTTGAAAGAGATTCTGCTTCAAATGTTACCTGGCACCAGAAAGTACAGTATTAAAAAGATTCAGAATGAATTTAACCCATTGTGCTGAGCTTTATGTCTAAGAATCTTTCCTTGCTAAAAGGAAATAGGGAGAACAGCCATGGAGAAATGGCTAATTCCAAAGAAGGGCAAAGAGAATTCAAGATAAACTGGAGTATCTTGTTCTGCCTGAGGATTGAAAGTGCTCAAAAAATGATAAAAATGTGTAAAAAGTATAAAGGAGAAAGACTGAAGTGGTTTCCAGAAGACAAATCTGAGACAATTTGTGCATCAACATAAATAATGATGTTGATGTGTTATAATCCATTGAATAAAACAAGAATATTTGAGTCCATATTGATAACCAATGAATAAATAAACATTGGAGAGAAGGTAAAGCAGAATGCAAGCTTATAAATGTAGAAAAAATGAAATAGCAAACATTGTTATGTGTAATTACCATCATAATAATGGAATCACACAGAAATCAACAATGGATGCTATAACTAGTCTGAAAATTTCATGAGGAATATCATATTTACAAGGTCTCAAAGTATCTCCCCACAAATTATTTATTAATTACAGGGAAAGGGATAACTGAGTGGAGACACATAACAGTCATCACTTTAACCATGAAATCAAAGTTAAATTTTTTTTTAAGATTTTATTTATTAATCTGACAGAGATCACAAGTAGGCAGAGAGGCAGGCAGAGATAGAGAGAGAAGAGGAAGCAGGCTCCCCGCTGAGCAGAGAGCCCAATGCGGGGCTCCATCCCAGGACCCTGGGACCGTGACCTGAGCTAAAGGCAGAGGCCTTAACCCACTGAGCCACCCAGGTGCCCCTCAAAGTTAAATTTAAGTGAAATGGGACAAATCAATTGACATTCTGTATCTCCCAATGTGATGCACAGAAAGAGACATGTTACTACATCTGTGGCATTCCTGCCTAAAAATGCCTTAAATCTAACCATTAGAAAACATTAGACACACTAAACTAAGGAATATTCTACAGTGTAACTCATCTGTACTCTTCAAAAATGTTAATATGATGAAAGACAAAGAAAGGATAAGAAATGGTTCCAGATTAATGGAGAGTGAAGATACTTGACAAGTAAGTTAAATGGATTATCTTGCATTGAACCCTGATTCAGAAAAAAATTGCAAGAAAGAACCAATTGGAAAAACTTGAATATTGGCTGTAAATAAGGGTATTTAATAATGTTTAATTTCCTGCCTTTTATAACTTTACTATGATTACATAGGAAAATTCTTTTGTTCAGGAAATATACACTGAAGTTGTCAGGAGTACAGGCTTGATAAGTGCAATTTATTTTTAAGTGGTTCAGAAAAATAAATGGTATGCTTAATAGAGAGAAGAAAATGTTCAAGTAAATGTGGCAAAATATTAACAATTTGTGAATCAGGAAGAAAAGAATATGAAAGTTCTTAATACTATTTTTGAAACTTTTCTCAATGTGTAAAGTTATTTCAAAGTAAAATTGAAAAAATAATAAAATTTACCATAGAAAAAATAATTAATGAGCACATAGTAGACACAAGTCCTGGGGGAGATGCTGGAGAGCTGGAACTGTCTGGAACAATTTCTGGGTTCATGTGGTCCCCAGTTTATAGCAGAAGACAGACAGAAAACCACCGCTCAGGACATGGTAAAATCAGTGCTATAAGAGCGAGAGAAATGGAGTAAGCTTATTAACAGCACTTAAGCTGGAAAGTGAAGTCAAAAGGTAGGCTGGTTCATTTAACTTCTCTCTTTAAAACTTTCAAAGGGCTTCCTATTTCCTACCAAGAAACAAACAACACAGAAAACTTTGAATATGTTAGCCCAGTGTGTTTCATCTACTTTGCTGAGCCCAATGACATTGTCCTGGTTGCTTGGGGGTTGTTTTAAGAAACGTTCTAAGGCCATGCCATGCACTGAGATGTAGGGGGCCATCTGCCACAGAAACATGGATTTGGAGTCACTGCCCACATTAGTTTGCTATGATTGCCATAATAAGGTACTGTAAACAATGTGGCTTAAACAGTGGAAATAAATTATCTCATAGTTCCAGTGTCTGGCAGAGTGAGATTATGGTGTTGGTAAGGTTGGTTCCTTCTGAAGAGTGTGGAAGAGAATCGGTTCCATGCCTTTCCCTTAGCTTTTGATAGTTTGCTGGCAGTCTCTGGCATTCCAGATGTACCACCCTGATCTCTGCCTTCATCTTTACATGATGTTCTCCCTATCTGTGCCCAAATTTCCTCTTCTTATATAGACACAGTCATACTGGATGAAGACCCACCTTGAGGACCGCTTCTTCACTTGATCATCTGCAAAGGTGTTTTCCAATTGTGGTCACATTCATAGGTACTAAGGGTTAGGATTTTAACACCTTTAAAGGGGACACAATTCAACCCATAACACTATCTCAACATGACATCCCCAACTCTCAAAAGAATTTCTCCCAAACTATCTTTCTAATCTTATTTCATATTCCTTTCTATAAAAAATCCCAGTTTCTGATAAACTCTTATAAATGTCCCTGGAATACTTTGCACCTAGATCTGATCATAGCTAGTGCATTTTTCTTTTTCCATCCAGAGTTAGAATGTTACACACCAAGTTACTACCTAACATATGATGTTGCTTGATTTCCTTTGTTGAATTTATACCTTTATCTTTTTTATGTTTACTTATTTATGGTCTACCTCTTGCTACTAAATTGTAAGCTATATGAGGGCAGGGATCTTATCAGGGTGACTACCATAGCCTTGGTGCCAAATTCAGTGTCTGACACATAATAGATGCTTAGTATATCTACAACTGCAATAAGGACAGTAGTCCTTTTAATCTCCAGTAAAGTTTTCTTTCCAATTTTGACCAGTCCTGACTCACTGAACCAGAGTAGGCATTATAGGTTTTAAATAAGTATACAAATTAAAGCAACCTAAATGACAATAACATGAGATTCTTAAGAATAAACAAAATGTCCAGCAATGGGGATTGCTTGAAAGTGAACCAAATGAACATTTTTCCATGGCTACTAATAGCAAAGAGAAGAAAAACTCAGCTGGAAGTAAATTAGAAATGTGAAGACAATAAAACATAAGAAAACAACAACAAAGTCTGTAACATGGAAAAATACTTAAAAGCACATGAATCCCCCTTGTACTATATGCCCTCATTGCCAACCTTGGGAAAAAAGAGTGACAGAAAATATGTAACTTTGGATCAATTTGTGTTATTGTTTTGTTGTTTTCAAAGTCCCTTCTGTACAAATTTTTTTTTAATTTTATTTTACTTAATTTTTTTCAGTGTTCCAAAATTCATTGTTTATGCACCACACCCAGTGCTCCATGCAATATGTGCCCTCCATGATACCCACCACCAGGCTCACCCCACCCCAAAAACCCTGTTTATTTCTCAGAGTCCACAGTCTCTCATGGTTTGTCTCCCCCTCTGATTTCTCCCAACTCACTTCTCTTCTCCATCTCCCAATGTCCTCCATGTTATTCCTTATGCTCCACTAGTAAATGAAACCATATATAACTGACTCTCTCTGCTTGAACTTATTTTACTCAGCATAAGCTCTTCCTCTCCCATCCATGTTGATATAAAAGTTGGGTGTTCATCCTTTCTGATGGCGGCATAATACTCCATTGTATGTATGGACCATATCTTCTTTATCCATTTATCCATTGGGCATCTTGGCTCTTTCCACTGTTTGGTGGACATTGCTGCTATGAATGCTGGGATACAGGTGGTCCTTGTTTTCACTACATCTGTATCTTTGGGGTAAATATCCAGTAGTGCAATTGCAGGGTCATAAGGTAGCTCTATTTAAAAACAAAAACAAAAACAAAACAAAAAAACAGGAATTTATTTTCTCATCATTCCAGAGGCTGCAAGTTCTGGATCAAGATGTCAACAAGTTTGGTATCTCCTAAGGTTTCACTCCTAGACTTACAGATAATCACATTATTGTTTGTTCACAAAGCCTTTTCTATGTGTATCCATGTGTATTTCTGGTGTCTCTCCCTTTTTCTTAAGCATACCTGTCACACTAGATTAGGGTCCGAAACTTACTATCTCATTTCATCTTAGTTACTTTTCTTTTTTTCATTTATTTATGTATTTATTTATTTATTTTTAAATTTCTTTTCAGTGTTCCAGAATTCATTGTTATGCACCACACCCAGTACCCCATGCATTATGTGCCCTCCATAATTCCCACCACCAGGCTCACCCAACCTCCCACCCCCATTTCCCTCGAAACCCTCAGTTTGTTTCTCAGAGTCCACAGTCTCTCATGGTTTGACATGGGGAAATGGAGAAGATAAGGGTATCTCTATTTTTAATTTCTAAAAAATCTCCACACTGTTTTTCAAAGTGATTGCACCAACTTGCATTCCTATAAATGGTGTAAGAGGGTTCCCCTTTCTCCACATCCTCTCTGACACTTGTTATTTACTGTCTTGTTGATTTTGGCTATTCTAACTTTTGTAAGGTGGTATCTCAATGTGGTTTTGATATGAAACTCCCTGAAGGCTAATGATGATGAACATTTTTTCATGTGTCTGTTAGTCATTTGTATGTCTTCTTTGGAGAAGTGTCTGTTCATGTTTTCTGCTGATTTTTGACATGATTATCTGTGTTGTGTGTGTTGAGTTTGAGGAGTTCTTTATAGATTTTTGATATCAGCCCTTTGTCTGTAGTGTCATTTGCAAATATCTTCTCCCATTCCATGGGTTGCCTCTTTGTTTTGTTGACTGTTTCCTTTGCTGTGCAGAAGTTTTTGATCTTGGTGAAGTCCCAAAAGTTCATTTTCACTTTTGTTTCCTTTGCCTTTGGAGACATATCTTGAAAGAAGTTGCTGTGGCTGATATTGAAGAGGTAACTGCTTATGTTCTCCTCTAGGATTTTGATAGATTCCTGCATCATGTTGAAGTCTATTATCCATTTTGAGTTTATCTTTGTGTATGGTGTAAGAGAATGTTCAAATTTCATTCTTCTACACATAGCTGTCCAATTTTCCCAGCACCATTTATTGAAGAGACTGTCTTTTCTCTACTGTATATTTTTTCCTGCTTTGTCGAACATTATTTGACTATAGAGTTGAGGGTCCATATCTGAGCTCTCTACTCTGTTCCACTGGTCTATGTGTCTGTTTTTGTACCAGAACCATGCTGTCCTGGTGATCACAGATTTGTAGTAAAGCTTGAAATTAGGCAACATGATGCCCCCAGTTTTTTGTTTTTGTTTTTTTTTTCTTTTTCAACATTTCCATAGCAATTCTGGGTCTTTCCTGGTTCCATACAAATTTTAGGATTATTTATTCCAGCTCTTGAAAAATGCTGGTGGAATTTTTATCAGGATGGCATTGAAAGTATAGATTACTCTAGGAAATATACATATTTTAACAATGTCTATTCTTCCAATCCATGAGCATGGAGTGGCTCTTCCATTTTTTTGTGTCTTCTTCAATTTCTTTCATGAATGTTCTATAGTACTTTGAGTACAGATCCTTTACCTTCTTGGTTAGGTTTATTCCCAAGTATCTTGTGGTTCTTGGTGCTATAGTAAATGGGATTGATTCTCTAATTTCCATTTCTATTTTTTCATTGTTAGTGTATAACAAAGCAACTGATTCCTGTACATTGATTTTTGTATCCTGCCACATTACTGAATTGCTGTATGAGTTGTAGTAGTTTGGGAGTGGAGTGTTTTGGGATTTCCATATAAATAATCATGTCATCTGTGAAGAGAGAGAGTTTGACTTCTTCTTTGCCAACTTAAATACCTTTTATTTCTTTTTTTTGTCTGATTTTTATTGCTAGGACTTCTAGTACTATGCTGAACAATAGTGGCTAGAGTGGACATCCTTGTCGTGTTTCTGATCTGAAAGGGAAGACTGTTAGTTTTTTCCCACTGAGGATGATATATTCACTGTGGGTTTTTCATAGATAGATTTTATAAAGTTGAGGAATGTTCCCTCTATTCCTATACTTTGAACCGTTTTAATCAAGAATAGATGCTGTATCTTGTCAAATGCTTTTTCTGCATCAATTGAGAGGACCATGTGGTCCTCTTCTCTTATTGATTTGTTCTATCACATTGATTTGTGAATGTTGAACCACCTTTGAATCCCATGGATCCTTTGAATCCCAATTGGTCTTGGTGGATAATCTTTTTAATGTACTGTTGGTTCCTATTAGCTAGGATCTTGTTGAGAATCTTGGCATCCATATTCACCAGGGATATTGGTCTGAAATTCTCCTTTTTGGTGGGGTCTTTGCTTGGTTTGGGGGATCAGGGTAATGCTGGCTTCATAAAAAGAGTCTGGAAGGTTTCCTTCTGTTTCTATCTTTTGAAGCAGCTTCAGAAGAATGGGTATTATTTCTTTTTTGAATGTTTGGTAGAATTCTCTGGGAATCTGCCAGGTCCTGAACTCTTGTTTTTTGGGAGGTTTTGACCACTGGTTTGATCTCATTACTAGATATTGGTCTGTTCAGGTTGTCAATTTCTTCCTGATTCAGTTTTGGAAGTTTATAGGTTTCCAGGAATGTATCCATTTCATCTAGGTTGCTTAACTTATTGGCATATAACTGTTGATAATAATTTCTGATGATTGTTTTATTTCCTTGGTGTTAGTCGTGATCTCTCCACTTTCATTCATAATTTTATTAATTTGGGTCCTCTCTCTTTTCTTTTGGACTAGTTTGGCCAATGGTTTATCGATCTTATTGATTCTTCCAAAAACCAGCTTCTAGTTTCATTGATGTATTCTCCCATATCCCTAGTTTCTATCTCACTGATCTCTGCTCTAATCTTGATTATTTCCCTTCTTGAGTGTGGGGTTGGCTTAATTTGTTGTTGATTCTCCAGTTCTTTAATGTGTAAAGAGAGCTGGTGTATTCTGGATTTCCCAATTTTTTAAAGAGAGGCTTAGATGGCTATGTATTTCCCCCTTAGGACTGCCTTTGCTTTATCCCATAGGTTTTGGACCAAAGTGTCTTCATTTTCATTGGTTTTCATGAATTGTTTAAGTTCTTTGATTTCCAGGTTGATCCAAGCATTCTTAAGTAGGGTGGTCTTTAGCTTGCATGTGTTTGAATTCCTTCCAAACTTTTTCTTGTGTTTGAGTTTCAGGTTCAAAGCACTGTGGTCTGAGAATATGCAAGGAATAATCTTAGTCTTTTGGTATCAGTTGAGCCCTGACTTGTGACTCAGTATATGCTCTATTCTGGAGAAAGTTCCATGTGCACTCAAGAAGAATGAGTATTCTGTTGTTTTAGGGTAGAATGTTCTCTATATATCTATGAGGTCCATCTGGTCCAATGTGCTATTGTGTACACCAACACTGCTCTTGTTTCATTATTGATTTTCTGCTCGGATGATCTGTCTATTCCTGAGAGTGGCATGTTAAGATCCCCTACTATTAATGTATTAATATCAATATGGCTCTTTATCTTGATTAAGAGTTGTCTTATGTAGCTGGCTGCTCCCATATTGGGGGCATAGAGATTTACAATTGTTAGATCATCTTGATGGATAGTCCCTTTAAGAATTATGTAGTGTCCTTCTGTATCTCTGACTACAGTCTTTAGTTTAAAATATAATTTATCTGATACGAGAATCACTACCTCAGCTTTCTTTTGAGGCCTGTTGGCATGAGCGATGCTTCTCCATTCCTTTACTTTCGGTCTGGATGTATCCTTAGGTTCCAAATGGGTGTCTTGTAGACAGCATATGGATGGGTCCTGCCATTTAATCCAATCTGCAACCCTGTGCCATTTTATGGGAGCATTTAGGCCATTCATGTTGAGAGTGGTTATTGAAAGATATGGTTTTATTGACATCATGTTGCCTGTGAAGTCCTTGTTTCTACAGATGGTCTCTATAAATTTCTGTTCTATGACACTCCTGGGTTCTTTCTTCTTTTATAGAACACCCCTTAATATTTCCTGTAGTGCTAGCTTGGTGGTCACATACTCTTTTAACCCTTGCCAGTCTTAGAAGCTCTTTATCTCTCCATTCACTTTGAATGTCTACCTTGCTGGATAAAGTATCCTTAGCTGCCTGTTCTTTCATTTGGTACCCTGAATATGTCTTGCCAGCCCTTTCTTGCTTGCCAGGTTTCTGTGGACAGGTGTGACATTATTCTGATGGACCTTCCTCTGTACATAAGGAATCTCTTCCTCCAGCTGCTCTCAAAAGCTCTTGTCTAAAATTATGATTATGACTCATCAGTATTCCAATCAAGTGCCTTGAGGTCTTTTTAGATTCATTCATCTTGGGGGGTGATCTTTCTACCTCTTGGACATGAATGCTGGTTCTATTCCTCAGATTGGGAAATTTTTCATGGAGAATTTATTCCACTGTATTGTCTAGTCTTCTTTCTTTCTCCTCCCCCTCAGGGATCCCAATAATTCTGACATTGGAATGTTTCATGGCATCATTTATTTCCTTAATTCTGTTTTCATGGCTTCTAAGCTGTTTGTTCCAGACCTCCTCCTGGTCCTTTTTCTCTATCAGTTTGTCCTCTAGATCACTAATTCTATCTTCTGTCTCAGTTACACTAGCTGATAGAGTATTTAGATTAGATTGGATCTCACTGATAGCATTTTCAACTTCTTCCTGGATGGCTTTAACTTCTGCCCTAATTGATTCCATGTTGTCACTAATGGTTTTCTCCAATCTAGCCATTGCCTGGATAATTGTTACCCTGAATTTCCTTTCCAACATACTGTTATGTCCATATCCAGTAGCTCTGATGGAGACAGCACAGTCTCTGAATTTTTCCTGCATTGGTTGCTCCTCCTCCTAGTTATTTTGATGAGAGGTGGTTGAGGGATTGTTTAGCTGAATATATTAATCTCAATCCAGGCCACGTGCATCCTGGAATGCTTCTAAGCAATCAGAAGTCACCACCAAAAAGAAAGAAAAAAGAGAGAAAGACAGAGACAGGAAACAAACAAACAAACAAACAAACAAAACCAGAAGAACCAGCTAGAACAAGCCCCGAAGGTAAGATTTATAAGGTATACAAGTAAAAGTAGACAAACAAAAAGACTGACAAAAGTAAATGACAAGGGGGAAAAAAAAAAACAGCAAAAATGAACAAATGAACCCTAAGGATGAGATTTATATAATACAAAAACAAAAACAAATACACAGAAACACCGACAGAAGAAAAAGATGGGAGGGTGGTTATAAATCCTCAGTGTGGGTGAGGAAGTTTATTTTGATTCTTCCTGGGTGTTTCTTGATATCTTTGTTAAAGGACTCAAATTTCCAGAGATAAGGGGAGATTAAAACTGGTTTATATATAGGGGTAGTATTGATTAGAGAAAGAGGATTACCTAGAAGCTTATATCAATACGTATATTTTTAAAAAATAGAATAGAAAAGAAGAAGAAAAATACAGGTATATGTATAAAAAAATTCAAGTTAAAAGGTCATTATGGAATATGTTTTATTAAACCTCTAGTTGTAATGGTAAGTAGATTTAAAAAATTTTTAAAAAACAAGAATAGTGAGAATGAATTAAAAATAAAAGTTGTATCTATCAACAGGTTTTAGGGCAATACCAGGAGCTTAATATATTGTTTTTCCCTGATATTGGGGTTTTACAGTTTTATGGGGATCCTGTAGTGGTTGTCCTCATTCTGTTGGCTGGCTTTCTGGGGGAGGGGCCTGCTGCGTTGTTTTTCAGTTAGTCCTGCTTGGGCTGAGTCCTTCTGCACCCTATTAAGGGGCTGGGCTCTGTGGAAACTGGTTTTTCAGATTTTTGTTCTCTGAAGGGTTTTTTGGAGTGGGTTTTTTTTTTTTTGGCTGTTTTTTTGTGGCTTTTTGGAGGTTTAGGGAAACGCAAACTGCACCCAGACCTCCATCTCAGAGAGAAGCCTCAGTCTGCTCCTCTCTGGGTGGTCCAGAACACACAGACGTCCCCTTTGCAAACTCTGCTGAGCTGTGCAACCTCCCATGGGCAGTGTACATCCCCAGCCACTGTCTCAGGGGTCGAAGTGCCCACCTGTCCCTGAACCCCCATATCAAAACAGTTAGCGATAATGGCCCAGGGAGCCCACTTTCAATGGTTGACTTTGCCAGGACTGCTGTCTGGCGTAGTTCCTTCAAGTCCAGACTGGGAATGTTCAGACTCTTGGCAGGTCCTAGAGACCTCTGACAAGCCCTCCCACACAGAGCACTTTCAGGCACAGGTGAGGAGCATGGTTCAGACCCCGGTGGCACAGTGAGCATAAAGTGCAAAAGGTTGTGGCTCTAGTGAATACCCACCAGACTCCCTCATGCACACCAGTGCGCCCAGCCCAAGCAGTGATGCAAGCAGCACAACCTTGGGGGCTCCAGGACCCAAAACTGGAGGCTCTGCCATGGTACTCTCTCTAGTAGGGGTGGTTTCTAGTGGTGACCATCCTGGGTCTGTGGGCTTAGGCCCATGCCCATGACCACCCGATTCCATCAGTTGCCCTTTAAAGGGCATCTTTTGCTCTTTTTGAGTGCTTTTAACTAGACTCCAAGTCACTGCTGGTCCCCAATCACAGGCACTCTTGCATTGGGATATTACTTTCCAGCAGGTTGCTTCTGATGACTCCCTCCTCCTTTGTTTATCCTCTGATAACAGTCTGATCATTCCCAGTATGCTTTACCTCTCCACTGGCATCTTTTGCCCGCGTAGAGAACCAGAAGTGTTTAATCCTACATCTCAGACTGGTTTCATGTGTATTCAGAGTGTTCTGGTAGATAATTAGCTCACTTTAGGGGACCAGTGGAAACAGTCTCTCCTACTTCTCCACAATCTTGCCCCTCCTTCTCCTACAAATTGCTTTTGTTCTAAGTGCATTTAGTCTCAGTGCTTCTGTGGTTTATTTATTTATGTATTTATTTTGACAGTTTACCAAGGGCATACAAAAGATACTCGTTAAATCATTAAAAGGTCCTAATTGATACTATCATTATTAGTGGTCTTGATAATATATACATACAAAAGATTTTAAACATAAGAAAATGGATGCTCCAAATTCTTTTAAGCGCCTGGTCCGAGGTTAGTGAGAGCTACAGTAGGAGTCCACGGAACTCTTTCTTTCCCTGGTTCATCCTGTCTCTGTAGGTCTTGTTTATCCAGTCACAATCTGGAGCCAAACTCTTTGGGGACAGAGTGCCTAGGGTCTCATTTCACCTGCCTTTCTCAGACTCACACTGCCAAGCTGTAAGGTTAAGCAGTGTGACTCAGCTGCCAGTTGATAGAGTCACATGGCCCATCCCTCACAGGCAAGGAATGTCACCATTCCTGGTTTAGTCACCTGTGTGCAGGCATAGCGAGAGGGCCCCAAAGGTAAAATTGCAGTCACACTGACATAATTACTCAGCTGTTCTGTCCAGGCACTGTATAGCAAAAGACAGTGGGACACCAAAAAACAGACCCGATGTGACACAGAAAAACAGGCATTGGAGGAAAATGCATCTTACGATGACAAAGAAACAAAGAATGTGTCTTGAGTTTAACTTTCAAGCAGAGTGTTCATCAAAAGCCTGAACTGAAGAGCGGTCATATGAGTGCTTAGATAGAATTAGAATGCATTCTAGTAATAGCATATTTATGTAAAGGGTAGAAAGTGGACTGTCTCTCTGAGCTTATGGATGAGAACCTTGAGAAAGAAGGTAAACTACCTTCTAAGGAAAAGAGGAAAATGCACAAAACAAGATACCTATGGTTGAATATAAGCCCCACGTGCAACAACACATTTATCATCCCTTCCCTGCCACTCATTTGCATCTGCCTTTTGCCTTGTTGGTGGTCGTTTGCATAATGGCAAGCTATGTATCACTTACACATTCGAAACAGAAATATATACTTTTTTAATATGCAAGTCTAATGGCTCCATTTGACAAAAGAAATCCCAGTGATCTATATTGTCTCTTAAATTGATCCAACATATTGTAGCATTCGAGCCAAGTTACTTCCTGCTAATAATTTCTTAACAGAAAATGGAAAGACAATAGCATTAGTAAATCAAACCAAACGTGTGATTAATGCCACTTGACTACTAGGCATTTGTTTCAGCCCCACCAGCCTGACTCTGTTGCAGCTCAGCCACAGGAAAGGGTCATGTCATTTTCAAGCTATGGCAAGATGCATGATATGAATCTCTCTAAATTATCAACCACTGCAAGCAAACTGGTTGCTAGAATATACATTCAATATTAAAGGCAAATTCCTGTGAGGACGCACCTTCATTTCTCATTTAAGAAGGTACACTTTGTTGCCTGACAATACTTGCTTTTCCCCAAATCCAGTTACGATTTGGCTTCCTCCAGGTTTTTTGAGGTTTAGCCATCATGGCAAACTGGCGGTAAACTCCCACTTAAAAACTTTACATTTTCTACATCTTTCTCAGTCCTCCAAGCACTCCTATATTACCTGCTTCCACAGGATTCAGGGTCTTAGAACTGCCCTTGATTCTAAACTATAACTTAAAATTGCACTAGAGCTAATCTTTTCTCATCTGTGGTCCTAGCTCATTTTGAATGACTATTCCACCTCTTTGCAGTCTCCAATTCTGACTACTTGAGGGAGGGATGCATCTGAATTCCACAGTGGTACCTGGGTGCTGCTGTGGTCTATGGACCACTTCCCATGTGTGACATAGCCATACATTAAGGGTCCGCACTATTGAGAATGACATTAGAGATCCAGGTACTGGTTTCAAACTTCTATAAAGGGTGCTCTCTAATTCTTCATGGAGATCCCTGTCTCAGAATCTCATTCAAAAAGCCTAGATTTAGAGGAAAAAGTAGTTACCTAAGTGGGACAAAAGGTATCTGTGTGTATTCATTCATTCAACACATATATCTGTGGGTATGAAAACTGTACAGATGTGTTTTAGTGGAGAGTAGGAAGAATTGATTTAATCATAATCCTAGGTTTAGGACACATTGTTGTCATTCATGTGTAACCCTCTCAATTTATTTATTTAATAATTTTGATATATATTAAAAAAGATAACTAACATTTATGAACCCATCACCCAGTTCCTTTCATCTACCAATTTGCTTCTACCCAATCCCATTCCCTGTGCCTCCATGAGGTAATGACTACTAAAATTTTGCAACCCCTTCCTTTGTTTAAATAATTGTTTCAACAATGTGCTCTTTGGCTTTAGTTGTTTTACAAATTTTTAAAAAAATATTTTATTTATTTATTTGATAGAGAACAAGAGAGCACAAGCAGGGGGAATGGTAGAGAGAGATGGAGAAGCAGGCTCAATCCCTCAATGCAGGGCTCAATCCCAGGGCCCTGGGATCATGACCTGAGCTGAAGGTGGACACTTAACTGAGTCACCCAGGTGCCCCAGTTTTTGAACTGTTTAAGAAGGGTGCTGCATGATCTTCCAAAAAGTGCTTTTTTTTTTTAAATTATTTAGAATTATGCTACTAAGGTTTGTTTATCTAGTTGCCTATAGAGTTAATTCTTTTTATTTGTAGTAGTTAAATTCTATAAAGTCACCGTGAACACTGAATTGACTCAATTTTAATTATTGTTCCTATAAGAAATACAGGGTTAAGTTCCTCTGAGCCTCTGGTCACATTTTTGTTAAATGACAAGTTTTGTATGTGTTTCTGTTTAAGTACACTTTACTTAACATGTATTATTATTTACCATAATATGGAACTCCCAACCAACAGCACTATAGCTCATGCCTGGTTGAAGCCCGTCTAACACATGTATTTTCAATATAAGGCCCATCACAGCCTTCTTGCACTTAGGAACACTAGCGAGCACTTTAGCACCGAACTTGGTGGTCATTTTAAACAGCAAAATCACTAGCAAAATACAGAAAAGTGACAAAAATGTAGCACTAAACTGTCTGTGAAGAAGATATTTGTTTGCAATATAACAACTGAAATGAAAAGGCAGAATATCTGCACATTCAGCAATCAATTTTTCCTGTTCTGCACATATCCATAAATGACCACAAAAGTACCATGAGTACTTTGGAGCTACAAATAAAGTTTAATGAGTAGGGAATTTGCAACCACTTTATTCACTGGAATAATGACGATTGGCTATAGTTCTATTTCATTCACTTTTTACTGTTGTATAAGACTCCATGGTGTAAATATACCCCATTCTTAAAATCACTCTTCTGTTAATGAATATTTGATAACTTTACTTGGAAGTTTTTTTAAATAAATTTTAATTTTTCATCATTCAGAAATTGATCATACTAATGAAATGATTGTGTAGGGGAGAAATGGTATTTTCATATAAATATATCATATAATTACAATGACATGATGCCAACTCCTATGTACTATCAATCTAATCCCTTATTATACATATTCAACACTTTGTAACAGAAACAAAGGTCTAGTGTATGCAAAGAAATTTGACTATAGTTTTAAAGATAAATGTGTGTTAGATGCTAAAAGTACATGCATGCATGGTGATCGACTCTGAAAACACAAAAATAAGAGGATGATCATTGTCCTTCCTGAGTTCCAAATCTAGAGACAATATAAACAAGGAACACAAAATTATAAATTCCACTAAAGAAGTATGGATACAACAAAACCTGGTGGCTGAAATGTTGACCTCTGCATCAGCTCTCAGAAAAAGCTTGTGGGAGGAAACGATGTTGATATTTGACACATAACAATGCCTAAACTAGGAACCTTTTATGGCACATTCCAGTGATAAATTTGCTAATTTCCTAGGCCTCATTAATAATGGTTTTGAAATATAGGATGACCAGGTTTGGCCTTTATATATGATCATGCAGTCCTCTCTGTTGACAGTAAGTAAGGGTTTTGGATGCTGAAAGCTGGTATTAGCTGCTGTAGGTTTTGATGAAATAGAATTTATCCTCCTCTATACACTCTTAATCTTTCACTACATGTGGCTTATATTTGTGCAATTCCTGAACTTGCTTGTATCAAATATGATTGACCACCCTTATCCAAAAATAGTTTCTCTTCCTGGTCACCAAGACCTCATTGGTATAAGACAATGGTTCTTAATATGTTGTTTTCAAACCAGCAGCATTAGCAACAACTGGGCCTTTATTGGACATAATAATTCTTTGCCCTCAATCCAGATCCACTGAGTCAGAACTTCTTGGGGTAGGGTCCTGCAGTCTGTGATTAAGGAAGTTTTCCAGGTGATTCAATGCATGCTAAAGTTTGACAACCAATGCTAGAAGGAAATCTGTATTGATTTAGCCCGTTCTAAGCACCAGGTTTTGTCAAGGCTGTGAATTGATCAAAGGATGTTTTTTAGCTCTATCTTAATTAAGGAGTTAGGGTAAGAATTAGGAGAATAAGTAATGAGAAGACTATTAGTTGTAAATCACAAGCAGTGGGCACAAATGCATTACACAGGTTGTAATTGAGAAAGCACTTAGAGAAATGAAGAAATATGCCATTGAAGCCAAACCCAGATGTCTGTACCCGGAAGCACCATTTATGCCCGTTTTTTTTAGACACAACCGTTGGATTTATAGATCAATGGTACAAGTGTCTTTGCCCATTCTGTACAAAATATGGTCTACCCATCGGTGATATTGACATCGTCTGAGAACTGAAGAATTTTGGATTTCCACTCCAGATTTATTGAATGGGACCTGCTTTTCGACAAGATCCCCGGGTGACCCATGTGCACATAAAGCTTTGAGAAGCAGCAGTCTAATCTCTTGCACATAGAACGTGATGTATGTTGCTTCTTAGTTTTGACTGGATGAAAGAATGAATATAACCTGCCGTAAGTCATTTAGCCTTTAGGCATTAGGCAGAAATACACTTAATACAAGTACTTATCTAGCCCCCACTGTGTGCCAACCCTGATTTGAACATGTTATATATGCTAATTTCATTGAAGCCTCAAAACACCCAATGAAGCAGTATTGTCATCATTCACATTTTACACAAGAAGTTAAGTCACTTGTTCAAGGGCATGCAGTTAATAAAGGACAGAATTAGGATCTGAATCTCACCAGTTTGGCTTTTGATTCTGTATTCCTAAGGCTTTCTTCCCTGATTCTCAAATGAGAACAACATTAATACCCTTGATTAGACTCAGGAGTTGTGGTGGTTCTATAGAACCTCATAACCAGATTTATGGAAAGTATGTGGTAGGTTATGAATTTAACTGGAACCTTTATCCCACAGAGCTCATGATTTCCCGTAAAGGATTTTCACACAAGAAGCTCTCCGGCTTCTCCCAAGTTCCCAAGTGGGTAAGTCTGGGGTAAAGAGCTGGACCCAATATGGAGAAGCTACTCCCAGACTCTCTTGAGATCTTATATACAGAGAAATCTGACCTGTTTCAAAGAAACATAGAGAAAAGGGTCTGTGTCTATTTTCTGAGGACTGTGGTTTTGAGCTCTACTTAGCACAAAGGATTGGATTCTACAATTTTAGGAGACCTGTTTTTTTGCTATATGTCTGTATATAGCTATATTCTCTAATACCCCCATCACTGCCAGTTAACATAGATATTTTGGCCTGTATTTCTTCATCTCAGATAGTAAATGTCTCAATGTTCTGGAATAAAGCAGGGATTCTTTTCCCTCCCCCCCAAACATTAAGGTATATACACCAATGGAAGCAAGACCGCCTTTTCAAAATTTTCATAGCAAAAACTATTCAGTTACCATAACAAGCCATAAGTAAAATCTGATTAAATTATTACCCTGTAATGAGGAACTCGGATTTCTGTGATACTATCCATGCTTTTTTCTCTGCTTTATCTATTTGGAAAAGTCCCACTTCCCCTCTGAGATAAGGTCACTTCTCCAGAAGTCCCTTTGCCATAAAGCTTTCCCTAGTCTCTCCAAGGACCATCGTCATTACTGATACCTTTATTATAGTATTCATCCCCCATGCCAAGAGGCTTAGAAGACAGGAGTCACTTAACTCTTCATTGAAAGCAACTAGCATAGTTAGGACTGGGCACAAAGTAGCTATGTGATAGATATTCCTTCAATGGATAGATGGATGAATAACTTAGACTTGTGAGACAAACTTTTGAAATTAAATGTGGATTAGTGCAAGCTTTAGACACAGAAAAAATGATCATAGAGATTCATGAAAGAATAGATGCTCTGAGTTGGTTAACAGTCCAATACCAAATAGAAATATAATTGTGTGATTTTAGAATACATACAGAAATTATAGTTGATTTACAGCCCAAAATTCTGGAACAGGATCAGACTGATAAATGTAAGGTCTTTGGCCTAATAAGCACACTCATAGGAGAGAGAATATATGGTCAAGGAACAACAACTCAATCTAGTCTTACACTATAGCTTAGTGTCGGTCTTTGGGGAACTTTCTGAAATGTCCAGATAACACTTGCCCTACAAGTGGCTCTGTGGGAAAGTGCACCATTGATACACTTGAAGAAAGGTTAGCTACCATGAGAATTTTGAATATGTTCATGGCTCCTCCTCCTGCTGATCTCCTTTATCTTGAATTTTGTACCGTTGATGAAAGAAGTGTTGTTTAGGCAAATCCCTGTCTGGGTTATCACAAATTTCAAACTGGCAGAGTCTGAATTAATGCAGTTTTTATCCTACTGCTTTCCATTTCAGGTCTTCCAGGTAGAATGCACTGTGGAAATTCTGGAAGCAGTCCAGAAGACAACAACTAAAATGATTAAAGGTTTGACTAATATTCCCTCTGAGGAAAGGCTAAAAGAACAGAGTTTATTTAGCCTAGAGAAAGGAAGGCTGAATAAGGAATTAATAATAGTTCTCAAGTATATGAAGAAGTGTGTGAGTGACAAGAAGCAGATTTCTGTGCTTCTAATGAGTCCAGAACAAGACAAAAATGACTTGAGACAGAGGGGAGAACTGTATGTTGTCCTTAGAAACCCTTCCTGGCTAAAAAAAGAAAAAAAAGAAAAAAAAAAAAAAGAAACCCTTCCTGGCTCTACAAGACTCACACACTGGCACCTTTAGGGACTGCCCCAACAGATGTTTTATGAACATGTACTTTCTTCCATGGGTTCAAGTAAAGCCCTGCCTGGATGCAGATGGGTGAGACCAAATGCCCTCGTGATGTCCCTTCTATTCTGGTGATTTCACTTGATAAAATACCATCTGGTTGAATTAATTAGAAAGTTAAAATTGCACTCCTAGATCAGTGAATTCATACTGCAAGGGAGAACCTTTCAATTCTGAGTGGCCAGTTTGAATTTCATCCAGTTTGCACTGATCCAAAGTTACACCACACTGCCAGAGTAGCCAGGACAGACTGCACTATCCAAAGTAATAAGCCTTGTTGGCATTGCGCGAGTGTTCTATCTTGCCTTTGGGGGAAAAAAAATGTTTCAGGGCTGCATGAACAACCAAACTGCAGCATTTTTTAGATTTACCTCAGGTACTAAGGTGGCAAATCTTCTACAACAAAGCATTGAGGTGCCAGAGAAAACAAGGCTATCTAGGCTTTAACCTCCAAAGACTCCAGAGGCTCTGAAATAAACATGATAAAAATTAGAATCGGGATTCCTAAGAGTACCTAGAAATAAACATGAGGGGCTTGACATCTCCTTACTTTCATCTGGAAGACAGGACACTCATAAGCAACGGACCCCAAAGAGCTACTCTAGTAAATATACAGGGAGAGGTCTTCCTGAGAAATTCAAGAACTCTCCCCAACTAGAAATCAAGGTGACACTCTTGACTCCTTTCTTTCCACATCTCCCTCCTAAATCCATGTCCAGTTACTCATCAGGCCTTATGCTGCTTTATTCTATAATATCTCATCCCTCTTTGCATTCTCTCCACCACTCTCTGATCCGTTTTTGTTTTTTGTTTTTTTGCTTTTTTTTAAGTATCAACTGGACATTTCAACTAACCTCCTCACCAGTCTATGTGCCCTTTCCAGCCTTCACATCATTCTATACACAATAGTCAGAATTTGTAAATTTCAGATTTAATAATATCACTCACTTGCTTAAGGATCCCTGGTTGATTCTACCAAACTTCAAAATAAAGTTCAGACTCCATTCCAGTAAGGCATGAAAGATTTTCATAGTCTCACTGCTGCCCACTTTTTTTTTTTTTAAGCCATATTGATATCCCCTATCCAAAAGTCTCTCTCTCTCTCCTTTTCTTTTATGCTGTGACTAAATAATTTTCCATTCCTTTAATAAATCATGGCTTTTCAAACCTGTGTGCCTTGACTCGTATTACTCCATCTGCCTGAAATGCCTCTTGGTTTCCATACACCCTCTCCATTCCAAACTTCACATTGATAATTTGTTTCCATATTTTAGTTAAAACATTACTTCCAATGGGAAGACTCCCTAATCCCTCCAAGGTTATTCCACTGCTAACACTATGTACATCTTTGTTCTCCTGACAGAGTTATTTTAGTGCAATTTCTGGGTTTTGTCTACTCAGAACTCATGTCCTCTTTTTCTGATTTTCTTTCTACCAGGATTTGCATTCTAGGGGAAAGCAGAGTGCCCTGTTTTCCCCTAGCCAATTGGTGAGTTGAGATAAAGAGAAGTAGAGATGCTGAGATGAAGTCAGTAGAGCTTACTCTCTTGGAAACTTGAGACCTTGAGTGGCGAGACACAAGGATACAGAATGGTGAGTGCTGATTATTACCAGAATTGGCAGCCTGATAAAACCACTGATTGATCCCTGACTTTTATCATGGAGCTCCTTTGGCTTCTGTCCATTTGGAAGCCTTAGTTATTCATATTTTCCTTTCATACTATGGGCAACTTCATAACCTTCAAATAAGCCTTTTTTTTTTTTAATTAAATTATCTAGGGTCAATTTCTACAAATTACAAAAAAAAAAAAAAAAAAACCTAGTAGATACAGCTCTTCTAGGACCTATCTCTTATTGGTCTGGCTTACACTGTGGGCTGTCTTCTCTTTAAGGGCATAGCAGGCATTAAACACTCTTTTATATTCATCATCTAGTGTAGTGCTTGTCTTTTGATAGGCATTCACAAAGAAGTAAATCAATTATTTATTTTATGGAATGAACATAAACAAGGAGCAGTAATTAATACCAGCCTAAATGAAGATTGCCAATGTCTCTGTTCTGATTAAAGTATTTCTCAATGACTGGGATGAAGATTTGGATGGCACACGTACTACATTTGCAACTGGCATTAACTGAGAGGGACAGAAAATATATCGAATGACCAGATCATGTCTCAAAGAGATATATGTGGGCT
This sequence comes from Mustela nivalis, assembly GCF_964662115.1. Lineage (NCBI taxonomy): Eukaryota > Metazoa > Chordata > Mammalia > Carnivora > Mustelidae > Mustela > Mustela nivalis. Next base: position 49,087,835 of record NC_139023.1, on the reverse strand, counting down.
AAAGGGATATTATTTTTTAAACAACTTTGTTGAGATATAATCCATAGACCATAAAATTCACCCATTTGAAGTATACAATTAACACTTTTTTAATATAACCACAGAATTGTGAAACACCAAAATCTAATCTGAAAACATTTCTATGACTCTAAAATAAGATTCAATACTCATCAGCAATCCCTTCCATTCCACACTTCCTTCTTCAGCTCTAAGAAATCACTAATTTACTACCTGGCCTTATAAAATTGGCCTTTTTCTGGACATGTCATACAAATGAAATCATAAATAACATTTTTGACTGGCCCTTTTCACTCAGCATGTTTTCATCTATGTTATGACATGCATTTTTATTTTATTCCCTCCTATTGAAGAACAATATTCCATCTTACTAATATACCACATTTTATATATCCCTTCATCAGTTGATGGACATTTGGGTTGTTTCCATATTTTGAAAGTTGTAAATAATGCTGCTGTGAACATCCATGGACACAGGTTCTTTTTGTGGATGTTTTTCTTTTCCTTTGGTGTATACTTTAAGTGAAGTTGCTGATTCATATTGTAACACTTTTTTTAAACTTCATGAAAAACTACCAAACTTTTCCAAAGTAATTACACCATTTTACATTCTCATTAACAATGTGTAAGAGTCCCAATAGTTCCACATCCTTGTCAAAACTTGTTATTGTCTGTATTTTTTATTAAATCCATGCTTGGATGAGTAAAGTGGTGAACTGTTATGGTTTTTATTTTCATTTCCCTGAAGACTAATTATATTTGTATATCTTCTCCCTGTGTTTATTGGCTATTTGTATATCTTTTTTGGAGAAATATCTATTCAAACCTTTTGCTCATTTTTAAATTGGTTTGTCTTCTTATAATTAAACCATAAGAGTACTTCATATACTCCTAACAAAAATCCCTTATTGTAAATATGATTTGCAAGTATTTTTTACCTATTCTGTGAGATATCCTCTCACTTTCTTGGTGGTATCATTTGACCACAAGTATTTTTTAAATTTACCAAATTATCTATTTTTTCTCTTGTCACTTGTGTTTTTAGTGCCTTGTTTAAGAAATCCGTTATCTAACCCAAGGTTATAAAGATTAGTCTTGTGTTTTCTTCTATGAGTTTTATAGTCTTAGCTATTACATTTAGGTCTATGATTCATTTTGAGTTAATTTTTATGTATGGCATGAGGTAGGTTTTTAGCTATGTTCTTTTGCTTGTAAATATCTAGTTGCTCCATACTCCATTTACTGAAAACACTGTTCTTTACGCCACTGAATACTATTGGTACCTTTTTCAAGAATCAATTGACCAAATATACATGGGTTTATGTATATCGGAATGTCAATGCTGAATTGTTTTGATTATTATAGCTTGGTAATATGTTTTGAAATTGGGAAGTATGAGTCCTTCAACCTTGTTCTTTTTCAAGATTGTCTTGGCTCTTCTAGGTGCTTTGCATTTCTGGATGATTATTAAGATCAGCTTATAAACTTAGGTAAATATTAACAGCTGGAATTTGAATGAGTTATATTTTATGTTATAAAATATATCAGTTACCTAAAAACATCATTAATAAGTGAAGGCTGGGGAATTTAAGGTTCCTGTCAACTCAGGGATACGAGGATTTTGAAAATAAGTTATGTTAAATGAGAATAAAATATCTACTAACACAAGTGGCAAAAATAATAATAATAATTAATTTAATTAAGTTCTTAAGATAGAGATTTACTTTACTCCTTTGCTAGCACCAAGCTAGACCGAAAGGCAGTGATGATGCTCTATTTCCCTTTATAAAATTAACATCTAGCATCTAGCACTAATGGACCTTCTATTTTCCAGGTTAAATATGATGTGTAAGGAGGTCAGTTTATAACAGCCCCAAATGACATTCATTTGGTTGTTTCCTCTGTAGGTTATTGCAATGCCTATAAACTTTTTCTTAAGATCTCCTTCTAATTCATCACTGAGCTTTTCTGAAAAACCCAAGAAAATATCCCACAGATGACCATGAGGGCTGACTTCTTGGCTAGTAATTATAACTTATGATTTTTTTTTAAATCATCCAGTTCTAGCTCCAAGAAGAGGTATCTGAAACTTCAGATGCATGGAAGCAAAAAAAAAAAAAGTCTGCACAGCTCTCTAGGGACAGTTTTATCCCTGCAATCCCTAGCTCTGTGTTATTCTCAAAGTTACTATGTTACACCCCATTGAAGTCTTCTGTCTCTCTGGGCCAGCAATTTTATTAATAATAGTGAGAATTTTAATACTAGTACTACTGATAGTGATTTATTGATTTTCATTTCTGTTAATTCCTTATTGACATCTTTTAACTATTTTTAAATCAGTTATTTTCCCCTATCTTTTCTTTTAAACTTATCTACATTCCTTTCTTTTCAATATTAATTTTATACTGGCTTTTGATGTTGCAAACAACTTTTTTCCAGTTCATTATCTGTCATCAACTTTAACAATGGTTTCCTTCATTAAGCAGGAATCCTTAATTTTTTAGTCCTAATTACCAATTTTTCTACTTATGTTTTGCTTTTACCATCTTGTTTAAGAAGTTCTTCATCACTCCCAGGAGCAATGCTTTCTCCTATTTTTGATATAAAAGCTTTATAAATTTATCTTTCACATTTAAGTGCTAAACCATCTGTGGGATGGGATAGGGTTCTCTTAACATGGTGTTCAGAAATCCTAATATTTATTTATTTATTTATTTATTTTAAAGATTTTGTTTATTTATTTGACAGACAGAGATCACAAATAGGCAGAGAGGCAGGCAGAGAGAAAGGGAAGCAGGCTCCCTGCGGAGCAGAGAGCCCGATGCGGGGCTCCATCCCAGGACGCTGAGACCATGACCTGAGCCGAAGGCAGCGGCTTAACCCACTGAGCCACCGAGGCGCCCCAAATCCTAATATTTAAATGAGACCTATTTTAACCTCTTTTCTCTGTCCTTCAGCTATCTGCCTCACATTTGTATCAAATCTTTTTTCTTTTCTTTTTTTTAAAACTATGGCTTTGTAATATATCTTTCCAGAAGGAGTTCTCTTTTATAGCTCTTCTTTTTAAAAACACTATCTATAGCACTTTCATCTTTGTTTTAAAGTTTGGAATAAATCTTTCAATTTGTGAAAGTATTAAGTTGAATTATTTTTAGTATTCTATCTAGTTAATTGATGAAATTTGGAAACCGTTTGCCTCTTTATAAATTAAAGTCAGTCATGTAGGAGTATATTACAATCTTTCTACTAGTTTTAGATTATTTTAGGTGAATTAATAAATTTTAAGTTTTTTCTTTGTAAATGTAATTTGCATTTTTATCAGATTACTTCCTGAATCTTTTATTTGTTGTTTTTGTTGTTACTTGTATATTATATATTTTAAATATTTTCTAGATAAATATTGTGAGTTAAGAGGGAACCCAATTGATTTTTATAATTTGCTCATGTATTAGATAACATAATAGACTACTCAGGTAAGTCTAATATTTTATCTTAGGAGCTGGATTTTCTATACAGATCATTATCTTACCTAAATCCTAAATCGTATTTGTACTCTTCTAACCTTTGCATTTATTTCCTCTTTTTTCTCATAGCATTAGTTAGGAAATCCAGTCCTATGTTAAACAAGAGTGGTTATAAAAGACATCATTATCTTATGCATAAACCTGAAGGAATGTGGCTTAAGTTTTTCCATTAAATAAGAAGTTGTGGGTTTTAATGATATAGCTTTTATTAAGTTAGGGAAGTTTCATTCTAGCAGTGATTTTCTGTGTCTATGTCAAAAATAGACATTGAAACTTAGTAAATGAATTTTTTGTACCTATTAAAATGATTGTATGATTAGTTCTTTATGTGGTGAATGATAAAATGGATCTATATATGCCTTATTTTGTATTCTTATCCAGTTTAGAAATCAATATTACACTAACCTTATAAAAATGTGGGTACCGTTCTCTTGTTCTCTCTCTCTGTCTCTCTCTCTGTCTCTCTCTCTCTCTCTCTCTTTTTTTTTTTTTTTTTTTTTTTTGGTTTTCTGAAAAGTCTTTTATAGGAAGGAAAGCATCTATTCCTTGAAAGTATGGGAGAACTCAGCTATGAAGCTATTTGGACCTGAGGCATCTTTGGAGATCATGAAATTATCATTTCAATTTCTCTAATCGTTATTGGTCTATTCAGCTTTTTATTCTCCTTGCTCTTATTCTGTTTTTTAATACTTTTGTACAAATTTTTCTCTTCTCCCTATGTTTTCAAATGTATTAGTGTATAGCTGTTATAATAAATTTTTATTATTTTTGAAGTTCTTGTGTATATACATTTATTACATCTTTTCCATTCTATATTTTATTGGTTTTTATAGTCTTTTATTTTTTTTCCTAGGTCACCTTTGCCAGAGATACCTTTATTTTACGGATCTTTTAAACACACACACACACACACACACACTCACTCACTCTCTCTCTCTCTCTCTCACTTTTTTTGGCAATATTTTTCTTCATGTTGTTTATTTATTCTTCCATTTATTAAATATTTATTGAGTACCTCTAATGTTTTCGGCATTGTTATAAGCACTCTGATTGTAGTGAATAAAGCATATTAAATTTCTTCTTTTTATGGAGGCTACAAGCCTGTGCTATTCTCTAGACCCAGCTAAGATTATAATAGACTCTCCTCTTGCTTCGCAGGCTTTCTTCTTTTGTTTGTTTTTTCTCACTATTTACATCGGATGCATATTAATTTGCCTCTTAGAAATGAACTTACATTGTCATTGTTATTCAGTGCTAAGTATGTATGTTTGAAATTTTTTATGATTTCTTCTTTATATATATTCTACTTTTAGTCTTTATATAATTGTGACTAATGTAAAAATATCCACTATTGTATCATTTAAAACTCATTAATATCTTCTCCCATATGGGCTTTTTGCTTCTTTAAATAATAAACTTGATTGAACTATTTACTCATCCTTAATGTCATATATATATATATATATAAAATCTCCTTTAGGATTTATCTTATCTAAGTACTTTCTCCAGAAATATTCTCAAGGAGGGTTATGTGGGGGTAAGCCTTATGAGAGCTGAAAATAGCTTTATTTGTTTATGTATATTAAAATAATCTCTGAGGCTATTAAAAAAGTTTAACTTTGATTTTTCTCAATACTTTGAAAACATTACCCCATTATTTTTTCCTTGTACTACTGTTGAGAAGGTTAATGTTCAATGATTCTTCTTTTTTTTTTTTCTCAGTCTAGGAAGTTTTAGCATATTACTTTTGCCATTTTTAAAATTCCTAACATTTGCCATGAATTGTGTATATGTGGGTTTCCTCTTATCTAATTTTTTGGCACTCTGTAATCCCTTTCCAGTGGAGGTCTTTAATCATTCTGTTATTCTTGCAAATGCTTAACCCTTACTTCCTAAAATATGTTTTCTCCTCCATTGATGACCTTTCTTACCTTTAAATACTCATCTAAAAAAGTTAAAACTGCTGCTTCTATATTCCATATCCTCCAGCTCTTATTATTATTATTTTTTCCATCTGTCTATTCCTCCCTATTGCCTTGTGGTAACATCACAAAGCTATATTCTAGGTCCACAGTCCCTTTTGGCTGGGTATGTTTTGCTATTTATCCTTTACATTGAATTTTTTCTTTAGATTCATATTTGTATTCTTTGCATGTGGATGACACTGCTTTTAGGTCATATTTCTATTCCTTACTTACGGATGATACTGGGGCTTCACCCACCCTGGTCTGCCATTTGCTTCTTCCATCGGTTAAAAGTGCTTCCTATCTCACCAAGTTTGTTCACATTTTTGAAGTTGCTTTTCTTTTTGTATATTTCAATGCTGCTTTCTCTTGTATGTCATCATCAACAGGGTGAGCTTCAGGGGAGGGAAACATACTATACTAGTTCATTATAATGTCGAGAACTAAAAAGCAAAATTATTCTTTTATATCAAGAATAGAAAACAAGAGGGAGCTGGGAATCCTGGAAGGATATCCCCCTGGCGAGACTGGGTCTTTTCCAAGAATGTCCAACTATGGCATCTTCCGGGGACCTGCCAGCACATTGACTGCATTTGAAGAAGATTGAAGACCTGGGGAGAGTGACATAAAAATCAAGAGACAGGGAAATGAATTCCAACAACAAATAACATTTTGACTGAGAAACCATTATCACCTTCCAGTAATCGATATTCTTATTTTATACCTACAAAGGCAGTGATTGAAAGATAAAAAGAAAATATTCTCTTCTCTCACCTAGGCAGTCACCCTGGAGGGTTACAGAAGACACATAGATTGATTCTTAGCAACTGGAAGCCTTCAGAATTTGCTCTCTTCTTTCTTCTACTTGCCCTTATTTCACACACACACACACACACACACACACACACACACACACACAACCAATCCACATTTATTTCTCCCTGAATTCCACATTAGTTGAAAACTGATTATCCATGAACAGGATGTTGCTACTGACTTAGCTTTTTTTCCCACATTTCCTGCCACCCATTGTGAAGAGTACTTCACCATGTATTCCAGTGGAATCTATAGTAAGCAGAAACTAATATGTATATTTACTATATAATAATAAAATGTTAAATAATAGTATTAACATATGATACTCTACAATAATAAATTAACACTGTACCTTCTATCATAATAACAATAATATTCTTAAGGAACAAATTTCAACTGAGTAAATTGGAAGATTTAATAGGCTTTTTAAAGAGATACATGAATAGGGCAACATCCTATCTAGCACACAGAGGGAAGTTCCAAGGAGCTGTACAAAATGGAAGGTTTATTATGTGAGGCAAGGAAGTTATTTGCAAAATAAAGGAAAGGGTACTTTCAGAGAAACTGTCCTTTAAGGGGAAAAGAGGGAGTCTTATCATGCAGATTATCTCATCTTCCTTGAAGGGATAGAGAGGTCCAAGTGACAGATAACCTCATTGTTGCTTTTCAGAAAATTCCTGACTGACCAATTAAGACTGCGTTTTGGGGAGAGTTTGAAACTGCAGTTAGTTTAGATATTAATTCCAGGTTTGGTGATTTGGGCCAAAGAGATGCCATGTGGGGCATGGTTTCCTTTTTAATAATTTATTATTAATCTGTACTGTATAATACAGTAAAATCTAGGGGCAATTCCTTTTTTTTTTGGTTGGGTTTTCTAGGAGCTTTTTGGGTATCAACCTATGTATATTACAGAAAACTAAGATGTGGAATTCCCAATAGTTTTTGGTGTTAAAGTGTTTTTGCTGAAAATTTCTAGTACTGCATTTTCAAAGCCCAGTTGGAGTACTTAGGTTCTTTGAGGAAGAGTGGGAAAGAACAGAAAGAGAGTAAACAGGCAGAATCAACGGTTCAGCTGCCCGTTATCAGATAATCCTTTCATTCCTGTTTTGCAGGGACAGGAGAAAGGCAGAGACAAAATGGGAGGTGAGATCCAGGGGATTGACCGTCAGGCTGGCCGCAGGCTAGTATTTCTTCAATTTCTATTCTAAAGCTGAATACTTTATAAACAATATTTCACATTATCTTTCTAACAAGACAAATAGATAGATGTTGTTATGAATCTTTTAGAGATGATGAGACTGAGTTTAATCAAGTTCGATACCATCATGATTATCAAAGTAGTAAGGGGGAGAGCAGACTTTCCCAGAAGTGTGTCTGAACCAAACGTTGTCCTCAGTCCACTATTCTATAAGAACAGTGAAGAACCAATTCCTGCCCCAAGTTATATATGAAATAACAAGGTTTCCTGTGATAACTTTGTACCTATAAGGTTCTTTTTCTAGGTCCTTTCTTCCCTTTGTACTACCCAGTCCCCTACCACATATGTATCCAGTGCTCTTAGGTTCTCTGAGTTTTCTGCAGGAGGACCACCCCTGATTAATTCTCCCCTAGGTCATAGTCACAAAGTTCATTGCTGTTGTTGTTTTTCAGATTTGCTTGTTTGTTTGCCTTACTTAGAGAATCATAGATAAAGGATAAATTGTTTCCCTAATATTTGCTATTGTTTAATCAAAGTAATGAATCTCTAAATGTAGAGCTTCCATCTCTTGAACCCCAACACAGACCACATAAATATCAAATTCCCTACCATCAAAATAAAGTGAAATCTTGCCAATTATCAATGCCACATTGTCCATTTGGCGCCAGAAGACCCAATATCTGAAAATTCAACAGTAAGCAAGTCAAATGGTCTTTAAAGAACATTCCCTTGAGATAATCAGGTTAGAAATAAATCTCAAAAGTTTGGTGTGTGGATGTTTATCTTGCTAGATACTGTCTGTAGTTTTCTGTGGCTGCTTATTGAGCTGGCTAATGTTTAATTTGAGTAACCTTGTGAAAAGACCTGTTTAAGTGGCACTATCAAACAATAGCAGCAAGAAGAGAGATAAGAAGAAAGTATAAAAGGATTATTAAAGAAATGCTGGGGGTGGAATTTATCTCTCCAAACAAATCAGGGTGTTTTGGGCTTAATAGAAAAATCCTATAATAGGTGGACAGATAGCAACCTGTTATTTTCCAGAACTTAGTAGCTTGTGAGCCGTTTTACTCTGATTTGGTGGCAGGAGATTGGGGAGAGGAGACTATGACTTTCAGATCATTATGTTTATAATACGTTTTCTGTGATCCTAACATTCCAAATACTTTTTTTTTTTTTCTTTTTAAACAAAGAATGAAAATGGTGGAGTGGAGGGACAGGGGTTTGAGAATGCCTTCCCTACCTTTCCATCTATAACTTAGCTGTGCAGAAAACAAATCTCTTCTGTTCCTTTTTGCAATCTTAATACATTTCACAGCAACATTTGAATAAGCTTTGGCCTATTTCTTAGAGTTGTTTTACTAACCAGCCGGAGTACAAAAGAGACATAGGGAGTAGAGAAATTAATTACTAACTAGAAGTTTACAGGCTGTGTTTGCCTTTCAGTGTCTCTTTTACTTGACCAGGCCAGGCTCAGACCCTACACTCTGAGGTTAACACAGTAAAATTTCCAACATATGTTCCCTGCATTTCTCTATCACAAAAGAGAATTAATTACGTGCATGTATTGATTTTTTATTTGTATAATTGTTGAAGCAAAGGAGTTGAAGAAAGCATACAAGATTTTATTCAGCCAATCAGCTTATATCTGTTAAGAACTTAACAAGTAGAAATGGGGTGATTTTCTTCATGTGCTTACTGAAGAGGTGGCCTGACAAGATACACAAAAAACAATCAGAATGGTAAAGTAAGATGTTATAGCTTGACTAGTGTCATGTCTTATTCTATGTTAATTAGCACTACAAAATTACTGTGGTTTTCCATAGAAATGAAGAGCCAGGACAAAGGCTTAAACATTAGTTGTACATCACAATTACCTGTGAAATTCTAAAAATTTAGATGGACTGCTCTACTCTAGGTGAAATAAATCAGAATCTCTCTGGCTACGTGTTATGGGTTGAATGTTCAAAATTCCTATATGGAATTTCTAACTCCCAATGTGATGATATTAGAAGTGGAGCCTTTGGAGGTAATTAGGGTTAGATGAGGTCATGAGGGTGTGGTGCTCATGATGGGATTAGTGTCTTTATAAGGAGATACCAGAGAGCTTGCTCTTATTCCCACCAGGACGAGGTCATGTGGGCACAGCAGGAAGGTGGACTTCTGCAACCCAAGGGGAGAGCTCTCATCAGAATCTGACCACGCAGGCGCTTTGATCTTAGACTTCCACCTCCAAAACTGTGAGGAAATAACTTCCTGTTGTTTAGACATTCAGTCTGAGCAGCAGGAGCAGACCAATACAATGAGCCTTAGAATTTACAATGAACAGAGCTCCTGGTCTTTCCACCTCTATTTAAACTACTTTTGCAAGATAGTAATTGATATTCTTTTAATTTTTCTTTTTTTCCTCAATGTTTTACTGCCCTTCAACTATTCAGCTGTAGTCACCACTGCATCTGTGGGGGGAGTGGATATAATTGTATCCCACAGAATTGTATCCCACAGAAAGAAAAAAGAAAAGAAAAGATGTTGGGGTCCTAACCTCCAGAACCTTAGAATGTGACATTATTTGGAAATACAGTGTTTACAGAGCTAATGAAGATAAAATGGGGTCATTAGTGTAGACCTTAAACCAACATGACCTATCTTTTTTATAAAATGGGGAAATTTGGACATAGGTATAGGAAGAACATCATGTGAAGATGAGTTACACTGCCCCGAGCCAAGGACTACCAAAGATCACCAATAAACCATCAGGAGCTGAAAGAGGCATGGTACACATTTTCCCTTACAACCCTCAAAAGGAGACAACATTTCTGACACCTTGATTTTGGATTTCTAGCCTCTGAAACTGTAGACAATAAATTTTTCTGTTCTTTAGGCTGCCAGTTTATGGTACTTTGTTAATGGCACCCTGAACACATGAATACAAATCATTTGATAGTGAAGCAGTTAGGATTTCTAGGAGCCAAGATCTTGAGGAAAGCTTGCTTGCTTGTTTGGTGTGTGTGTGTGTGTGTGTGTGTGTGTGTGTGTGTGTGTTTAATTTCTAAAATTTGTCATTGTATATCAAGATTCAAAGTCTCTGTAATACTTAGACCAGTTGTTTTCAAAATTTAATGTGCATCAAATGACATGAAGGGTTTTGGTAAAACAAATTTCTGGGCTCACTCTCAGAGTTTCTGAATCAATAGAACTAGGGTGAGGCTTGAGAATTTGCATTTCTAATAAGCTATTAGGTGATGCTAATGATGCTAGTTTGGGAACAGAGAAGAAAGTTGGCTAACAAAAGAGCTCTTTTAATAACCAAAGGATATGAGAGTTGGAGTGGTTGGCAGAGGAAAGAATTAAGGAATTTAAGAAAAACACAGAAGCTCTGGCAACAGAAGTATAGGGTTGGTATTGAAACCATGTAAAAGAAGGCAGCTTGATCAGGGGTTTTCTAAAAGGGAAGAAATAAATTTTTAGGAGTATCAGAGATTTAGTAGTTCAGGTATTTTTATACACTTGGCCATATCTTCCCAAACATACAATTCTGGGATAACTAGATTACTAGAGGTGGGAATGGAAGGATAAGCAATAAGAAAATTTCATGCAAAGTGAAAGAGTGAATCACATGTGCAAAATCCTGCAACTGAAAAATATAACACATTCAAGTTGGAAGAAGGGCAGAGTGGCTGGAATTGAGGAAGGGTGGCAACTCACCTCTATAACCTTAGAGGCAGGAGAGCACTTCTCAGAGATGGAACTATAGATTTAAGGCTGGGTAGACATGTTAGAAAATATCTGTTAAAACAGTTAATTCAGTTTACATGTTTCTTAGGTTAAGGAAATCTATCTTACAAGCTTCCTCACATTTGTACTAAGCACAAAGGTAAAGATATTAGAGGGTTTTCCCTCATGAAATTCATGCTATTTTCTGAGTCCTGTTGGTGTCCAGGTCAACAGTACAAACATTCTTTTTTCATAACAAGCATCTTAGGTTAAGTTTCTACAGAAGCAGGCCTTGAGACCAGGATTTATGTGTGAGCAACTTATTAAGGAAATACTCCTAGGATAAACTGTCAAGAAGTAGAGGCCAAGACAAACCATAAAAGACTCTTAATAGTCTCTTAAAACAAACAGAGGGTGGCCAGTGGGGAGGGGGTAGGGAGAGGGTGGTGGGGTTATGGACATTGGGGAGGGTATGTGCGATGGTGAGTGCGGTGAAGTGTGTAAACCTGGTGATTCACAGACCTGTACCCCTGGGGCTAATAATACATTATATGTTTATTTAAAAAAATTAAAAATTAAAAAAAAAAAGAAGTGGAAGCCAAAATCAGTTGTTATGCTGATCCTGATACTGGAGGAAAACTATGGAATGTGAATTAAATTTTAGGGGTGCCTTGCTCTGTGTAAGTGAGGAGAGCTCCCAAGAGTCATCCTCCAAGAAGAGAGCTGCCCAATAGCCATTGGAGGCCAAAACTAGGGGAATTAGGAGAGGAGTGCAAAGAAATGGTAAAGGGGAGCTATCATAGTCTGCTCTGACTCCCATAACAAAATAAATGGGTGGCTTAGTTAATAGAAACTTATTCTCTCTTGGTTCTGGATGATGCGAAGTCCAAGGTCAAGGTACCAGTTAATTCAGTTCCTGGTGATGTCTCTCTTCAGTTGCTGACAACTGACTTCTTGCTGTATCTACACATGAACTTTCCTAAGTGCATGGACACATGGGGAGAAATTGAGAGAGAGACACAGATTGAGAGAGGGAGAGAGAGAATTCTTTACCACCCTCATGAACTAATCCCATTACTTCCTGAAGACCCTATCTCCAAACACCATTAACTTGGGCATTAGTACTTGAATATACAAATTGGGTGAATACAAACATTCAGCCCATAATAGGAGCCAGATGGATCTGGTTGAAATCTGCTATAGTCCATTTTCCCTTGTCTGCTTCTGGTCTTTCCTAATAGCTGGGCTCAATCAAGATCACTTCAACCCATCAAATGTGTTCTGAATGTTTGCAAACACCTAAACCCTTCTAAGAGACCTATTTATTTATGTAAATATTCCTGTTCTCTCAGCTCTTTGTAGGTGTTTTTATGGAGGAACACCAAAGGTTCACTCAGCCTGAACTTAAGCCCTAATTCAGTCAAAAAGACAGGCTTCAGATGCACATCCTTCAAAAGAACAGGCATGGATTTGTTCTACATTTATTTAACTAGAAGTTCATAGTAGTGACTTTCTCAGAAAAATGGAAGTATATTACCAAGAAACAATCTGCATTTGTAACTCCAGAAACAGAAACAGACAGATCTCCAGCTTGAAAAATAAAGTCCCTTCCCTGGAAGTACTGCAATGCATTGAAAATAACTGTAAGCGGCCTTACTTCAAAAAAAAAAAAAAAAAAAAAACAAGGAAGGATACTTTTCTGGAAAGATACTTTACTTTCTTTCCCTACAAGATACTCAATTCCTCCTGGAAGCCTATTCTAAGCTGAGGATGGAAAAGAATCATCAGAGATCAATGCAAACATCACCCCCATGCACAAGAGCCCTTCTCAGGGAGCTTGCTGACTCTTTGTGTAGGGGATGTGTGTGTGTGTACTTATTTAATTGTTGTTGTTGTTGAAAAATCTTCTGCTTATTTTCAGGTTGACTGCAGGCATTAAAGTAACAGTTGTAGGACAAATTGATGGAGTATGGGCTCTGGCATCACACAGCCCTGGTTTTGAGTCCTGGCTCCACTACTTTTGTGTGCAGTACTAGGTTTTATTAAAACCCAAGCATCTCTTCTATAAAGTAAGACAAATTATATTTTACCTCAATGAGTTGTCATGAGAAATGCATCAGACTGCAGTTTTACAGCTTTTAGCACAATGCTTAGCACATATTTGTTGGCAAAATAAATATTTACTATTACAAAAAATAATATTATTTAAAAGAATGCCAGGTAAAAAATTTGAAAAGTGTAAAAGTGAATAAAAACAATGTCAGGGGGCTGCCCGGGTGGCTCAGTGGGTTAAGTCTCTGCCTTCAGCTCAGGTCATGATCTCAGGGTCCTGGGATCGAGCCCTGCATCAGGCTCTCTGCTAGGCAGGGAGCCTGCTTCCTCCTCTCTCTCTACTTGCAATCTCTCTCTGTCAAATAAATAAAATCTTAAAAAAAAAAAAAAAAAAAGCCAGGTAACATGGTAAAGAAAGAGGGTTGAGAAAATTTATGCATATGCTTAAAGCCAAAAAAAGAAAATCTACTTCCTATTAACTCAACCTATTTCCAATTAATTCAACCACTAGGTAAGCCAATTTTTAACTGAGAGAAGAATTTGGTTTGATAGTGAAATCTATAGAATGACCACACGTTAGTGCTTCAAGGAACCTTAGAATCAAGTATTCTTCTCTTTCAAATGATCAAAGGCACCAAAGATACTCTAACCTGCTTAAGGTCAAACAGTTACTCTATAGAGCCAGAAGTAAAACACAGTTCTTATACCACTCTACTACAATGTATTAGATCTCAGTTCATATTTGCCAAAGGAGTCATTCAGTTTCTTTTTAGAATTCGTATATGGATAAATATACTAAGCTGATTAAGGATAGGTAATTCCAAGTAACATGTAACATATCACCCAAACAATTGAGATTCGGTCTGACACACATCATTTCTACCCATCATTGATGCCTGAACACAATTCCAAGTCTTGGAAGTGGAAGAGAAGGGTTTGAAAAGCAAACAAACCTTAGTCATGTTATTAAAGGACACTTGGTTTGGAATGGAATGCTGGAGTGTTTAATTATCAACATGTGCCTTTCCATCCCCAGCCTATTAAATCATCTGGCCTGCTAATAATAGCCTGTTTAGCCATCAGCAGAAGATGGATGAGTTTTAGTTCCCATTTTCAAATCCAAGGGATCTGCCCTGTTTCTGAATTATCTGCAGATGAAGATTAGTCACTGAGGCATCTGTAGGTTGTGCAGAGGACATTAGAAGTCTTGGCCAGCACATTTATCCTCACCAATGTACTCCTCCCTCTCCTCCACGGCTTCCACCGGTGAACAGAGAAGAAAAGTACCAAGGTTAAATGTGGGGAAGGAAAACTTACCAATTAAAAATTATTTTTTTAACATTAGCAAACTGGATGTAATTGTTTCCTGTTTTTAAACCATCTGTGACTATATCACCTACTTAGGTCTGGAAAAGAAATTGTGCCTGTAGTATGACTGCTTTCACAAATCCAGCTGTTTGTTTGCTCTTTTAAATTTGTATCTATTGTTCTTGTTACCTGTGGGTGTGTGACAAGGTATTCCAAAACTTATGGCTTAAAAAACTCTATTTGGATTATGATTTTGTGGATGAGGAATTTGGGGAGTACTTAGCAGAGTTTCCCATCTCTGCTTCATAAGATGTTAACTGGAGTGGGTTGGTATGTGCTAGATATTTTCCACTTTCAGGATGGCACACTTACATGTTTAGCAAATTGGTGCTGGTGTTTGCTGAGAATTTAGGTTAGTTTTTTGGTAGCGTAACTTCAGTTGTGATCCACAAGGGCCTATCCATAGGCTGCTCAGACTTCTCCATAGCATAGAAGCTGAGTTTCTAGAGTGAATGTTCTTTCAGTCCATTGAAAGCTGCAATATGCCTTTTGGCCTAACTTCAGAAGTCCCAGAACATCACTTTCATTGTATTCCTTGGTCAGGCAAATCACTTAAGTCAAGCTCAGATTCAAGGGGACAGAAAATAGATTTCCTCTGTTAAGGGTAGAACAGCAAAAGCCTTTGCAGACATTTTTAATTTGTTACATCAAGGAAAATCATAATCATGAAATTTTAACTATTGTCTCCACCCCCACAGATTCTGATCTTTTTCAGAATCTTAAAAAATATTGTTAATTTATTAATTAGATTTTCCTCCATTATTGATATTTAGTAGGTATTTTATGATATCCTGAAACAATGGTTTCAATCAATCATCAATGAAATTGCATTTATTTTCTGGAGAATTATTCCTTTCCTTTCCCAGCCTATCTCCATATTGATTAGAACACTCCAAATGCCATTCTGGATTATGCATAACTAGTCAGCAAATAACACAAGCTTCAACACAACATTCTTTGTGAGATAAAGAAAGCAGACGGAAGATGAGGGAAAAAAACAATTAAAAAACAGTTTCCAAGCTAAAGAAGGATCTTAACAATGGCAGAGCTTTTGAGATATTTAGGTGGCTTTCATGCCACCCTTTTCCTTTTATGCCCCAAGGAGCAAGGGTATAAGTAAATCAGTTTTGCAGATCTTATCAGTAGACCCAAAAGTAGAAATTAACTAGTAGTGAAAATCTCATAGATTGAGCCCCTTTCATTTGCATATATTTGCATATGAATACTCAACTAATTGTTGTGAAGTAACAATTAAGAGAACAATAGAAGAAAGAAAAGGGGCTTGAGGCTGCAGCAGACACCTGGGAGACTGTATTTAAAAAGCTTTTTACATATTTGAATTTTTTTAATAAAGACAAAGGCACTGAATCATGCACACAAAATACTACCAAAAGAATTAAAGTAGGAAAAGGTTTGTGACCTACTGATGCCATTTTCTGATACAGAGTCCTCTAATTTTTCCTGCTTCAATCTTGAATATCAGATACCTGTAATGTAGAGTTTAGAACCCAAGGTTCTATAGATAGCTCTGAAGCAAGTTCTGAGTTCTGACAAGCTCCTAAATTTGCACTGGCCCCTCTTCAAACTGCTACTTTTAAATAATTGTTGAACATTCCTTTAACAGAGAGCTGTTTACTGAGGTTGGGACAAGATGGCTTTCGGTTTTCTCCGTTGTAGTTCTGAACAATTTAGCTCTGGCCCTGAACTGTCATACTCCACTCAGCAAAATAAGATACCTGGATTTAACCCTTTCCACTCTTCCTAAAGAACTATTTTGAGCATGCCCTATTATTTCTGTAATAGATTAAAAAAAAAAAATGTTTGTCTTCCTATCACCTAGTCCCTCTTTTACAATAGTACCATAATTTTCCTTTATACAATCTCATTGTATATTTTCAGTCTGTATGGCTTCTGATGGGACTACTGCCCCAGGTCTAAGAACAGAGCCAAAACAAAAGGAGGTGTAGTTTAGAGACAGGCAGAAATGGATCAGAGCAGTATAAACATAAAGGAGAGGGGAAACACGAAGAAGAAAGAGACAAACAGAAAACACTGATGACATTGTTTGACATCTTGATTCCAACCATTCCCTAAACTATGTATTTGGTTATATAAGCCGATCGATTTGCCTCCTCTAACGTACACACACGCACACCATGCACACACAGAAACATTTTATTTAATTATAAACAATCATTATGATGATTATTATATTCTGCTTAAGCTACTATGATCTGAGTTTCTATCACTGGAAATCAGGGTTAATAATACAATCCCTTATTAAGTCAAAGAAAAATATTTCTTCCAGTTGTTTATAGTACTGTCTTTGAAAGGCACTGTCAAATCTAAACTAGTATACTAAATTCACTCCACTCACTGGATTTCATATAACCAATTGAAGATTGCTTTTCTACATTACTTAGATCTATTTATGAGGTTTTTCAACATGACTAAATAATTATCCAACATAAAATTATCTAATTTATTTAGAAAAACTATATACCTATATACTTACATATTCTTTTAATTCTTTTAAAAGGCCACAGATAAGTGCACATCTATTAGTGTCCCCATAGGCATGTGTACTTGGTATCTTCGGTGGAATAACAAACTCCAACATCTCAGTGTCACATAATACAAAGGCTGATTTCTTGCTCACATTACATGTAAACTTTAGGCCAGTAGTGTTCTGCTCCAGCAATGGCTCCACTCCATCTGTCTTCTTAATTAGACATGAAGGCTAAAGGAGCAACCTTTATCTGGAATGTGCCATTCTCAAAGTGGAAAGTAGAAGCTAGAGACTAAACTGAATCATGTGATCATATTTAAAACTTCTGCTCCAACATGGCATACATCACATTTACTCAGATTACAATGGACAGATTTACCAGTGGGACAAGAAAGTATATGTCCCTTATACAGTGGCACTGCCAGTTACCCAATAAAGACAAAGATATATAAACATAATGATGGGAGTGAATTATTTTTTGAAAGATTTTATTTATTCATTTTAGAGAGAAAGAGAGAGCAAGCAAGGAGAGGAGCAGAGGACAAGCAGGCTCCATGCTGAGCACAGAGCCTGCCACTGCCAATCCCACTACCCCAAGGTCACAACTCCAGCCAAAATCGAGTCTGTCACTCAATACACTGAGCCACCCAGGCACCCCGGGAGTGAATTATTTTGATCAATAATACAGTCTGACAAATCTATTGTGTCAGATTATATTACCAGATTATATTGTTCTTTTTACCTGGGTGCTGTCTAGGCTACCACTATCTCTTGAATCTGGTACCCAGGTTTGACTGGAGTGCTAGAGTCTCTAATGAGAGACTTTATCTTCAAGATTCAGCCCGGAGAAAGGTCATGCACCTCTACAGTGGGAGCACATGCCCTTGAACTCAGGGTTCTTGCATCCTGTAAGGGTAAGAGTTCCCTTTATATGATGAGCTCTCCCAAGGCTATTGCTTTTTATAGTCTTGCTTAGTAGGCTATATGAAATTAATTAGCCCTACTCTGTTGGTTTTAGATGTGGTTAGAAAATATGTTAACTCTGCTACCCTATTCCTCTGAATTTATGTTTTAGAAATATGAACATGCACCCCTCAAATATTAATGCTGTTAAAGGTAGCTTTCAGTGCAACCTAAATTTACTAGATTCATTTATACACTCATGTACTCCAAAGCATTCTAGTAAACACCACTTTTTGTTCTTGCTACCTTTCCAGTGATGTTTTAGTAATCTTTTGGATGGATCTTATTCTAGTAACAGTAACTATGTAAATCAACTCAAAACTCAGTGACTTAAGACAACAATATTTATTGATTATGTCTCTTGATCTTAATGAATCGGAAATTTAAGATCAGCTCAGTTCTGTGGTTCTGGTTCAGAGTCTTTCATGACGCTTCAGTCTACTGTTACCTAAGACTAGTGTCGTGAAGGTTTCCTTTTTGTGTTTATGGAATTCCAGCTGGGGAGACTTGGACATCTGGGAATCTTAGGGGCTTCTTGTGTATCTTTCTGGAACTCTGTGTGGTATCTTATGTGATCTCCAGAATGGTAGCTTCAGAAGTACTAACCTAGTAGATCCTATCTCCAAAGGCACGAGTTCTTAGAGAGAGAGAGAAACAGAAACAGAATGGAGACAGAGAAAGAGTATCAACTATGTGAAGCCATCTTGCCTTTTACAACCTAGAAGTCAGACAAGTGTCATTTTGCCATATTCTCATAATTGAAGCAATTACAAAGGTATACCCAGATTTGAGGGGATGCATCAGAGACTTGTCACTTACTAAAGGATTGCCAGTATTACTTTGAAAAAAGAGGTTGTAGGATGAGATCAATATTTGTGTGACTGTCTCTGGAAAATCCAATTTGCCAAAGATATCCTGGTTACCTTGCCCCTTAATCTAGTTTGATGAGACACTCTGGCTTTGAATCAAAGAATGTTATAGCTAAAAGGAAAAGAACATAAAAATAATCTTATGCAATTTTTTCTAATCACCAACTCAAGGAATTTAAGTGATGCTCAAGGTAAAACAGATAATTACATATACATATACCAAAATTACAGGAAAAATCTCTATCCAAAGGTCTTTGTACTGAACAACAGCAACCACCATGATTCATTTTATTAGCTCTTATTTTACAGGTTATGACCATGGTGTAGTTAAAATGATAAAGTGAATCTCAAGATGTATTGAACTGAAAACCAATTGTTACCTGGTGTTAGATATTTAGGTTTTTGTTTTTAAGTAATATATTCTTGAATCATTGGTCAAAACAAAACATAAACCTCACACCTATGTAAAAATTAACCCAAAATGTACCATAGATTTAAATGTAAGTCTAAATGTAAATTTAAAACTATGAAAATTTTAGAAGAAAAAATTGAATATAATGTCAGACTACTAAAGAATGTAAACTGGTAATTGGTATGATTTTCCTTATATTCTTAGCTCAAATCTGTATGGAATGAACATTATTAACTTTTTTTAAGGATTTTGAACTCAAGTGTTTAATAGTTGAATTCAGATGTCTTGATAGTGATAGGCTTTTTGCAGTCATTTATCTCATTCTACTTCATTTTGGGTGAGTAAGAGTAATTTGTGATTCTCAAGATAGTGGTCCATTTCAAATACATCATCAAAGTTATATGGACAAAGTTATTCATAATATTTCCATATTATCTTTAGGATCCCAGCAGGGTCTATAGTGGTATCCTCTGCTTCATTTCTAAATTGGTAATTTTTGTATTTTCACATATTTTTCCTTTCTCATGCATGCTAGCTGTTTGTCAACATAATTGATCTTTTTGAAGAATCAGCTCTTGGTTCATTGATTTTCTTGATTATGTTCCTATTTCCAAGTTCACTGATTTTTGCCCTTATGTATTATTTTCTTCTTTTTATTTGTTTTGGATTTCTTTCTTTCTTTCTTGATTATTGATTTGAGACATTTTTCATGTATAAATTTAGTTTTATAAATTTTCTTCTTAGTATTGCTTTAGCTGTGTCCCACTAATTTTGATAGTTTGTATATATATATATATATATATATATATTTAAATTTTTTTTGAAACTACCTTTTATACCCATGGATTATTTATAAATATGCTGCTTAGTTTTCAAATGTTTGAAAATTATTCTGTAACTACTCTAATATTGATTTCTACTTTGATTCCATTGTGGTCAGAGTACACATTTGTATAATTTCAGTTAGTTTAAATTTCTAAGGTTTATTTTATAGCTTTCTATCTTAGGATATGATTCACATGCACTTAAAAATAATGTGTTTTGCTGTTGTTGGGTGTCCTAAAAATACTGAGTAGATATTGTTGGCTAATAGTACTTTTGACTTCTTCTATTTCTTTGCTGATTTTCTGTTCAATTTCTCTATAAAGTGTTGAGAGAGGAGTGTTGAGGTCTCCAAGTGTAATAGTGCATGTATGTTTTTGGTTTCAGTTTTGTCAGTGTCTGCCTCACACATTTTGCACCTATGTTATTTAGTGCCTACACATCTAGGATTTCTGTGTCTACATGCAGTTTTGTCCTTTTATCATTATAGAATGTCACTCTTTCAGCTAATTTTTTTTTTGTTCTGAAGTCCACTTTATCTGATATTAATAAATCCACTCTTATATTAATATAATATATCCACTTTTCCTTTGATTAAAGTTTGTACAATATATGTTTTTTTCTTTTTTTCTAAATAGTTGGGTCAGGTTTTATAATCCGCTTTGCCAATTTCTGTAGTTTAACATGTATTTATGCCATTTACAATTGATGTAATTATTGATATGTTAGGGTTATACTGCCTTTTAATTTTTATTTTCTGTTTGTTCTCTTAGTTTTCTATATCTCTATTTTCATTTTCCTGTCTGTCTATGAGTTACTTGACTTTTTTTAAGATCCATTTTTAATTAACCTATAATGTTTTTTAGTTTAACTCTTTGTGTAGCTTTTTAAGTGGTTATTCTAGATACTACATTATTCATGTGAATGTAAGTGTGAGGTGTCTGTGTGTGTGAATATATATATGTTCACACACAGTCTACTGGTGTCATTATTTTACATGTGCAAATGAAGTATTAAAATCTTACCTCCCTTTAAATTCTTTTGCACTCCCTTATTTATAATATAATTGCCTTATATATTTCCTCATCATATATTTAGAATCATATCACACAGTATAAATTTTTTTGCTTTCATTACCAAAATATTAGAAAACCCAAGAGAAAAGGGAAATCTTATTGTATTTTCATTATTTTTCTTATCTTGTTCTTTCCCCTTCCCCAGTATTTCAAGGTTCATTATTTTATAATTTTCTTTCTGTTTAGAAAACTTCCTTAAGCTGTTCTATTACAATAGGCCTAAGAGTGATTATCTTAATTTTTCTTTGTCTAAGAATATTTTGATTTCACTTTCATTCCTGAAGGATATTTTTGCTATGTATAGAATTCTAGGTTGACAGAGCTTTTCTTTCAACACTTGAAAAATATTGTGCCACTTTATTCTGGCCTCCATCATATCTAATGATAAATCAGCTACCATTTTAATTGATTATTCTCTATATGCAAGGTGTTCTTTTACTCTGACCCCTGTTGATATTTTTTTCTTTGTCCTTGTTTTTAAAAATTTAATCATGATGTGTCCTTGCATGACTTTCTTTTGGTTTATCCATCTGGGGTTTACTCAGCTTTTTGAATCTGGAAGTTCATGTCTTTTGATAAATTTGGGAAGTTTTGATTCATTATTTCTATGTGTTACTTTTTCAGCCCTGTCATCTTTCTCCTCTTGTTTTTGAACTCCAATGACAAAAACATGAGGTCTTTCATTACAGTTCCACATATCTCTAAGATGCTATTAATTTTTTTTCCGGTCTGTTTTATTTTTGCTGCTCAGATTGAATAATCTATAATGTTCTGTTTTCCATTTATTGATGACTTCCTCTGTCCCCTGCATTCTATGATTGAGTTTATTCACTGAACTTATATTTCAGTAATTATATTTTTCAGTTATATTTCAGTAAGTATTTTTCAGTTCTAAAGTTCTATTTGGTTCTTCTTTAAATCTTCTATTTCCTTGCTGGGACTTTATATCTCTTTCCTGAGGCTTTTTTTTTTTTTTTTTTTTTTTTGGTACAAGCATGTTTGTTATTGCTCATTAGAGAAATTTTACTGTGGCAGCTTTAAAACTTTGTCAAAGAATTTTAATATCTGTGTCATGTCAGCATTGGCATTTCTTTTTTTTTTTTAAGATTTTATTTATTTATTTGACAGAGAGAGATCAGAAGTAGGCAGAGAGAGAGAGAGGAGGAAGCAAACTCCCCGCCGAGCAGAGAACCCCATGCGGGACTCGATCCCAGGACCCTGAGATCATGACCTGAGCCGAAGGCAGCGGCTTAACCCACTGAGCCACCCAGGCACCCCAGCATTGGCATTTCTTGATTGTATTTTTCTTTCAGTTTGATATCTTTCTGATTCTTGATAAGATGAATGATTAATTGTTGAAACCTAAACATTTTTGTACTGAGTTAGGTAATTCTTGATATTATTAGACCTTTCTTTTAGTTGGCTTTTTGGAACATAACTTTTTACTGGAAGGAGGAATATCATCTGCCACAGGGAGATAAAATTCCAGGTTTGCCACTCAGCCTGAATTGACACCCAATTTGGGCATGTTCCTCATTACTTTTAAGTGAGAGTTTTAACTCTCCATGTAGATTTTACTGACAGCAGTGGGAGTTGCCTTGTTACCACTGGATGATGATGAAAGATACCACTATCCACCAGGCCTCCTCTGTCACCATCTGAGTGGAATGGGAATGGGATCATTACCGCCAACTATGAGTAGAAATCAATATTCCCATATGGTCTGACTGACACTGTTGATGGGAAGTTTAGTAATGTCCAGCAAGGATTAAAATTTTAGCTCCTTACCTAACCTTCTCCAAGGTAGCCCAGTACTGATATGAGAGTTCCTTGTAAAATACTTAAGTGGATCCCCACTTAGTCTTTGCTGATATGGGTGGACCCAAACCAGACTTTTTTCTTCTTCTGTGTGGTTTAGCTGGTATGGAGCAGCTATTGTTCAAAGTTTTCTATATTATTTGGCTGTCCTTTTTCCTGGTCTTTTGGATAGAGAGAGCAAGCTTTTGTTGGGGCTATTTTTGTCTGTTCTGGCAGGTGTTTTCAAATTGCTGACCTTATCAGCTCTGAGTTGGAATATATGAGGTTAAAAAAAAAAAAAAGGGGGTACCTGGATGGCTCAGTTGGTTGGGCAACTGCCTTCAGCTCAGGTCATGCTCCCAGGGTTCTGGGATGGAGTCCCCCATCAGAATCCCTGCTCAGTGAGGAGTCTGCTTCTCCCTCTGACCCTCTCCCCTCTCAAGCTCTCTCACTCACTGTCTCTTTCTGAAATAAATAAATAAAATCTAAAAAAAAAAAAAGAAAAAAGAAAGAAAGAAAAGAAAAAGAAAACCCAGGTAACTAACCATTCCTTTCGTCTTGTTTCCTTGCCTGTCTGACTTCTACCGTCTGTATTTCAATCTTTTTACATTTTATATATAATATCTAGTATTATTAGTTGTACGTATTGTGATGATAACCAAACTATGTTTACTCTATCTCCCAGAAGCAGAAGACTTAATAGCAGAGCTTTAAAAAACAATAGTTTAATTTACAGTTTTTCTAATGAAAAATTCACAGTTCATTTGAAAGATTGCCTCACAAGTGACAGAATCACAAATGCATATTTGTTAATATGGTCAGGCTATCCTAGAGAACAGGTTCAAATAACACTTAAGATATAGCATCCATACAATTTCGAGCTCCCAAAGAGCCAAAAGACCAATAATGTGTGTGTACCTCCAGGTAATACACAGGGGCAATATTTGAACCAAACATACCCAACAAAGCCTTGGGGAAGATGTTAAGACAAAGCAAGAAATTATGATCACAAGCAGGCTAACAGAACAGGGAGGAAAGATTTACCCAGTCTTTTACTAGCATGATACCCCACTTCATCTTGACAATAGCCCCGGAAGATAGGTACTATTACTGACTTCCACTGAGAGAGAGAAAGAGAGAGGTATAGGAACTAAATAGTTTTCTGAAGTTTTTATAGCTAAACAATGGAGGATTCATTCTTCAAAACTTGTATGTCTGACTATAGAATCTAGACTCTTAACTATTAGAGATGAGAGATGCTGAGTGAAGTAGCTGAAATTAGTTTTCAGATGAAGGCATGTAGCAGTGATATCTAAGAGTCACAATAATGTCTGATCTCGGTTAAAATGATGTGCCAAGATAGTGATTCAAAATGCAGTTGGGGTTTCCAATAGATGAGATGAACCTCAATAAACTGAATTCCAGCACAAATGCTCTGTAGTTGCTGGAAGAGAAGCAAACTGGTCGCACCAGAAATATAGTCAGGGAGAGGAAAGCCTGAGTTCATATATTAGGGTCAGGGTGAAGATTTCTGGACCCATTTTAAGGGACTTGATAAAAATGTAGGGAGTGAACACAGAACTCAAAGAAAGTGAGAAGGACTGCCTAGGCAATGGGAACATTGACTCTTAAATCAGTAATCACATTGATAAAAATGGTTACCAGTTATGGAGTGTCTGACATAAATACTGAAATAAATTTCAGAACTTATCACATAGAGCAGAAGCTCGGGCTTGAAATAAGTGCACTGGGATCACTTATTACAATGGAGCACCCTAAAAGGACATACTTGGGATCTCACATTTACCAAAGGCTTTAGAATCATTGTTAGGAAGAACAACTTTGTAAAAAATTTATGAGTAAGATAATTGGAATTCTTATGTACCTCCTGCTTCAAGTCAGAATTGGTCTAGAACACAGGGTGCAATTGAAATAGACATCTAGGAGGATCAGAAATAAAGAATTTAGACATGGATGAAAGCTTTCACCTTCACTAGGGACACACACATTATTCCAAATCCAAGGGGGGAGAAGATCAAGAGAACATAGCATCCCTGCAATCCATCTATCCCTCCATCAACAATTCATTCATCTATTTATTCACTCAACAACTAGTTATAGAATGTCTGATCTATACCTGCAGTCATGCTAAGTCCTCCATATACTAAAAACAAAACAAAACCCTGATTTTTGCTTTTATTGGGCTTATTATCTAACAACAGAAAACACTTAACACAATGGATTGATTGATTAATCACAAGAAATGCATGTAACCGTGGACTGACTGTTTAAATACAGAGGTGTTCTTTGCTATAAAGATTGTAATGGAAGTGTAGCGGAGGCATATAACCTCACTTAGGGGAATAGAAACACCTTCCCAGAGGAAGTGACCTTTAAGCTGAAGGCTTGATTCTGAGTGAGGTGAGGAGAGAAAGAGTTAAGAAAGTTCCATTCATAGTAAATAGCCTGTGCAAAAGCCCTGAGCCTTCTTCACACTGAAGAAGCTGTAAAGCCAAGGTAACTGGAATCTAGATAGGAAGCAACTCATCCCTGAGACTATAAGGCAGGAGAGAATGTCTTAGAGGTGGAACATAAGTTATCCAGGCTGCATTGGCACCCTAGGAAGTGTCTATGAATTAGCTAGCTCGGTTTAGTAACTTTATGGGTGACAAGAACCTCTCTCTCTAAGGCTCTGCCCCTTTTTCTGTCTTTGTATTAAGCACAAGGGTGAAGATGTGAAAGGTGCTCTTCTTATATCTTGAAAACTTCATCTCCTCCACAGCAGGAGTTTTCAAATGGCCTTGAGTTGGTATTTGGAGAGAAGTACTCATTCCGCCCTTGTTAAGAGTTATCCAGGAGCAATGGAAGTTATTTCTGTGTCAGCTCCCTGGATCAGAGGCATGTGGGCAGCCAGGATACATGTGGCCTGGTCCAGGTCGTCATGTAGCTGATGAAACGGAGGTTGGAACTCTGCCAGCTACAAGATCTAGTACTGAGGAGCCAAAGGATGTGTTTTAAGCTACTTTGAAATCTGTGGATGTTTTTTCCTCCTTTGAAGCTCATTATGGCACTGAGCTAACCATTAGTAATCCCACTGAAGTCTAATACCAGAGAGCAGTAGAGAGGTGTAATTTTCCAGCCAATTCCATCCTGCTCTGCTGAAACCCATCCCACTGTAAAACTATAAAATACCTTATATCATGTATTCCTTCTGTAGGGTTTTGTTTGTTTGCATAGAAGATGGGTGTTAGAATTTTGACAGAGTAACTACCCACCCTATGTAGGTAGAATAATTAAGTGCATAAGCTTATTTCATTCATTTAATAAATATTTACTGATCTTAATTATCTGTGGGGTATATGTCTACATATAAGAGGTTAGTAGGAAAAGAGATACATAAGTTCTTGTTTATATAGTGTTCATAATCTAAAGAGTTTTGAGACAGTAACCAGGAAACAAAGAAAAAATAAGTAAAGGAAAAAAGGGGAAAAAAAAAACAGAAAAGGAAAAGGAAAGAAAAAGGGTAGAGATGAAGGGAAGGAAGAAGGAAGGACTTTTCAGGCAGTCACAGCTAGTAGGGAAATTAAAAAAAAAGTGATAAACCATACCCAGTTAACTATTACCATGTTATGTGCTACTCAGAAATTTAGGGGCTGAAAACAACGTTATGATTTATTTACAAATTTTGTGAGCTAAGAATTCTGGAAGGATTCAGCTAGGTGTTTGTGATTCATACAGTGGCAGTGGGGACAAGAAGATCCACTTCCAAACATAACTTTTTATATTCACATACCTAGCACCTCAGAAGTACCTCTCTCTCTTTCCTCTCCCTCCCTACCCTCATTTCCTTTTTTTTAAAAATTTATTTATTTTCAGCATAACAGTATCATTATTTTTTCACCACACCGAGTGCTCCATGCAATCCGTGCCCTCTATAATACCCACTGTGGAAAGAACCAAGAGCCCTTCAACGGATGAATGGATAAGGAAGATGTGGTCCATATACATTATGGAGTATTATGCCTCATTTCCTTTTTATCTCCCCACATCTCACTTGATCATTCAAGGTCTTCCCATATGGCTTAAGACCTTTAAAATATGAGGGTAAGGGGGGAACACACTAATTACATGGAAACTCACTTCTAAGTGTGAGTGAAAGCTGCAAGTTTTTTTTTTTTTTTTTTAGAGATTTATTTATTTATTTATTTGTTTGACAGACAGAGATCCCAAGTAGGCAGAGGGTCAGGCAGAGAGATAGGAGGAAGCTGGTTCCCTGCTAAGCAGAAAGCCTAATGTGGGGCTCAATCCCAGGACCCTGAGATCATGACCTGAGCCAAAGGCAGAGACTTTAATCCACTGAGCCACCTAGGCACCCTGAAAACTGCAAGTTTCTTGAGGCCAGAGCATCACATTTGCCATATCCCCTTCCTATGAGCAGTCACAGAGCCCATCTAGACTCAGGGAGATGCTACATGGACCCCACCTTGGAGTGGAAGGATTGTCAGCATACCGGTGGCCATCTTTAATGTACCACAAGGTCTCTGACATAATTTTGAGTGATGGAAGATGGCTTTCCTCAGGAGGCAATATTTAAACTGAGTCTTAAATGACAAGAAGAAGCTAAAATGTTAACTTCTTAAAGCAGAAAATACTGGGCAGAGGGAACAGCAAATACAAAGTCCTGCAGGATAAACGATTGACATATTTGAGAAAAGACTGAAGGCTTGTGTGGCTGAAGCTTGAAGTTGGAGAGATACTTTAAGGAGAAGAGATAGCAAAAGTCGAGTCAATAGGCCATGGGCAGGAATTTGGATACTATTCTTAGTGTGAGGGAAGGCTTTGGAAGCTTTTGAAATTAGCACGAAGTGATTTACATATTTAAAGGATTATAGAGGTTCAAAAATAGCAGTTGGAAGAACACTTAGGAGACTATCACAGTAATCCAAGTATGAGACGATGAATAACTTAGGTTAGGTTAAGGTGAATAGGTGTAGGTTTAGGTTTAGGGATAGGTATAGTTATAGGTACATAAATATAGCTGTAGAGACAGATTTAGATAGAGGTAGACCTATATAGATATAGATTTAAATGCAGGATAAAATTTAGTTATATGCATGCATTTAGAAATCAATATAGAGATATAGATTTAGACAGAGATAGAGTTTTGCATATACAAATTGATATAGATTTAAAGATAAGATATAAAGATAAAAATATATAGATATATTTAGATAAAGATAGATATCAATATTGAAGTAGATATGAATTTAGATAGAGACATAAACACAGATATGGATATACTTGAGATGAAGATAACAGAATTCACTAATAGATGAAGGAGGAAAGTGACAGTACAAAAGAAATAATGACTTGAGCACTGGATGCAGAACAAGGCTGTTTACTGAGTTATAAACGACTGGTCTATGGAAAGTTCTCCACTAAAGAGGTAAAATATACCCAAGAAAATTTATGAAATCCAAGAGCACTTGAGGGAAAAATGTCACGTTTGTGTAGATACCCACTGATTTTTTTTTTTTCCTTTTCCCTCTCTCATGAATGCCCTTCTTTGCACTTTCTCATACTAGTATTTCTCACATCTGGAATATTGTGAATGGGAATCATCATAGACTCAGGAACAAGAGACACCTTAAACACAAGGTATTTAAACCCAATGGCTGCCATGTAAGGGCTGTGGACTGTGGGCAAATTAGCTCATTTCTACTTTCAAATAGGAATAACTACCTATTTCACAGGGCTACTATAAGAATTAAAAATAAAAAAAAAAAATTGTGTGACATGCATTTAGTATTGTATCTAGCACCTAGCAGGGCTTAAGAAGTATTAGTCTTCTTTTCCTTATATTCTCAAGTCATTAAAAATCCTGCTTGACAAGACCCAACCTTTCTTAGTTGCTTCATGAAACTTTTTCAATCATCTACATTCCTCATGCATTATTCCAAAATTATTTCCAGTGAGCTAATGCAATTCCCCAATTAAACTAATTTCCTTGAAAGCAGCAATTCATTCTTACATATCATATCCTCTTTTTTTCATACTATCCAGCCCAATGCTGAACACTCCATAAATACTATAAAAATCTCTGTTGATTGATTCTTTTTTCATTTTTGTGAATTAAGTAATTCTCCTCCAATATTGAAGGTCCAGTGAAAAATTGACTCTAAAAAAGTATTTAACATATAAAGTCCCATGGGTTTTCTTAACTAAAAAAAAAAGAGATTTTGAAGGATTAAAAAACAATTTTCTGTTCTTTGCAGGTTGTTCCCATATTTAATAGAATGTTACAACATAAAAATAAGTGTCTCTGTAATGGATGGTTTTTTTTCTCATCAAGTTGCTTGAAAGTTACAGTCAACATCTACAAATTACATTTATGTGTCATAGTCTTAAATAAATTGTATTATAGTAGAACATTTGTGAATAATAAAAGAATTGCTCAGTACTCTTGGTAAAAAACTTAACATTTGAAAATTTAACCCCCTGAGATAGAAATTATAAATCGTATTTTAAAATATATTTGTTACAAATAGTTTTTTTTTAAGATTTTATTTATTCATTTGACACAGAGAGAGAGAGATCACAAGTAGGCAGAGAGGCAGGCAGAGAGAGAGGAGGAAGCAGGCTCCCCGCTATACAGAGAGCTCAATATGGGGCTCGATCCCAGGACCCTGAGATCATGACCTGAGCTAAAGGCAGAGGCTTAACCCACTGAGCAACCCAGGCTCCCCACAAAGAGTTGTTTTTTTTTTTTTTTCAAAGTGTGATTTCTGGATAAACTTTCACTTCAACATAATATATTGATCTTCTCTCTGTCTCTGCTTATGACCATGATATTGTTCTTCTTATGAAGACTATAATGGCATGCTTCCAAAAGCTAAGACTCTTCTTATCACTGCATAAATTATAGCCATTCATGATGAGGCTTCATCTCCAATTCTGATGAAATATAAGCAACAATATCTTTGTCAAACCTCCTTAATGTGAAAAGAATTTCTCTTTTGGTGGATTCTTAACCATGTGTTGTAAAATTATTTCACCATGATTTAAAAACATTTTTAAGGAATAGCTCTCATTTTACTTCATTATTGCCCTTCTAGTAATTTATGGATCTTGGTATTCAATAATTTTCTACATTGGATATTTTTATTAAATAATATTTTAATAATACCAATATTATTTTAATAATATCTTATATAAAATATTTCAAATAACACATGGACTAGCATTTCCTTACTATACTATACAAATCCCATTATTGGTATATCCTTTTTATCAGAGTCAAAAATTGAGTATTATATAACAAATGCTATGCAAAACCACCACCACCACCACAACAAAAAAAAACAAAGAAATAAAATCATGGAATAATAAATATTAAGCAATGGCTCTTTTTCCTAACACAAATATGTAAGCAATTTTTTATGTATAATTTCTTAAATAAATGCCAGAATATGGACTATCCCACTATTGGAACAATGACACAAAATTCTTTGCCCCAAGTGGATAACTCAGTAAGTAAATGGAATAACCAAAAATGCCTAAAGTCATTTATTTCATAACTTTTTATCTGTACCTGATATGATGTGGATGATCTGGACCTTTCTTTTTCTTCAATCCTCATGTCAGTTTACTCTTTACCTTGCTTAGAAAGCTCTTGACACCCACTGGTCCTCTCTGCATAGTTGAACACACATAGCTCTCTTAGCTCAGAGATCCTGACCTAAACATTTCCTCTATCCCCAATATTTTCCAAACAGCTTTTCACATGGTGGCAACTTTTCATCATTCAGTTTAAATATCACCTTCCCAGTCAGACTTTGACTATTTGAAGTATGCATCTCATACATTATCTTTTTTCTTTTTGAGTATCTACCACAATGTGTGATGATCATTTTTTTTTTATCATCTTCAATAGAATAGAATTCCTTAAGGACAGGGAATGTGTCTGTCTTGATCAACATTCTCCTTCTGGTGTTTGTGAAATAACTGATATGTAGTGGAAGGTCCACACATTTTCTGTATGTATGAATGAATGAGTCATGTACTTACATCATGGAAATAAAGTGAGTGGTTGGTCTGGATGACCCCACCATCAGCTTCCAAGGACATGGATGTGCTCTCCTTTACCTTTCTATTACTATGACTAATGTGTGAGAAACTCATGCCCTTTGGAGTCAGAACCCAGATCCTGGGTTTAAATCTCATCTCAACAAGTGTGTACATTAACTAATCCAGCAAAAGTAAAACATGATGGTAGGTATTAGTGATTGCTAAATATTGGTAGTGTTTAAGTAAATATTGGGCAGCTACCAGATTATATACCATTATTCCTCAAATTTGCCTGCTCAGTAGAGTTCAAGGGGGTTGTTAAAAATTATAGATTCATAGCAACCCCCTCCTCTACCAAACCTACTGGTAGACTTCCCAGGTGCAACTCTTAGGAACCTAGACATTTAACAAGAACACATTTGCTTCTTGTAATTAAGCAAGGTTAGAGAATATGAGTATATTTGATACTAACAATTTTATCCTGAAGATGTGGGAAGTGGTGAAGGATTTTTAGCAGGGAAGCAGTCTTTTGGAAGGACTTGCTGGTGGCTGAGTGTAGCAGTCAAGATGGAGAGGAGGCAATGATTTGTGTGATATTAGGTGAGAAAATGGAGTTGGACTTTGGCCAATGCTTATACTTATGGGCTGAAACTTCTGTTTGGGAAAAATCAGATGGATAGTGGAGACTTTCACTGAAATAGAACCTAGAGGAAGAGGCTAGACTTCAGAATAGAGGGTGTGTGTGTGTGTGTGTGTGTGTGTGTGTGTGTGTGTGTGATTTCTAAAGCTGGGTGAGTGACTAGTTTATGAAGGAGAAGGAAAAGTTCGGTTGAGGATATTAAATTTAAAGTGTCTATGAAATATTTAGTATCAGTAGGGAGAGAGAGAAAAAGAGGGATGAGGATAGACCCCACAGCCCCCCCGGAATTCGAATATGTAAAAAGCAGAGAGAATCCATAAAGGAAATTGTGAAACAATGACCAATGATGTAGAAGGGAATATAGAAATGAGTGATGTTAGGGGGAAAAAAATATATCAGAAAGAATTTCCAAAAGAAAATGATCACAGTATAAAACTCTGTCAAGGTCAAATAAGATTAGAATTCAAAATGCTCACTGCGTTTATAAACAAGGAAATCACTAATAACATTTGCTCGTGAACTTTCAATAGACAGATGACAATAAAAGTCTGATTACAATGAGCTGCAATATGTATGAAATAAGGATATAAATACTTATGTTGTTCACTTTTTCATCTATAATAATACCTTTTCTGAAGGGCTAAAATTAGGATTATGAGATAACAGATTTCTAATATCTAAAATACAGTAGATACCCAAAATTACCTTAAAATTTTTTTTCAACATTATCAATACAAGACGAGGTATTTGAAATTGATTAAGTAGAATTCAGTTCAATTTATATGGGTTAAAAGCAAAAGCAAAGACTCCATTAATATTGGTAAAGACAGTGACTCATTTTCATAATTGTTTATTAATGACAAAGATATAAAACAATGGTTTTGAGCACATAGAATTTATAAAATTAATCTAAATAAAATATGCTAAAATATTACCAAAAATAAATAATAGTTACCCTGATAGTCTGTGGGATAAAACAATGCCCTTTAAAAAACTATATGTATGCAAGACTGATATAATGTAACCAGTTTATATTCATGAGTCAATTCTGTACTCTAATCCAGCATTGCAATGATGTTCATTATACCATATTGCCCGAGAGGAAAAAACTGCAAGACAAATTTTCACCTGTTAGATAATTAATTCATTTTGCTCAGTTTTGAATGAATTCTATGACTGAAGCATATCATAGGAATATATATGAATATAGGAATATATATCTTCTTTCTTAAACTTTACTGTAACTGTAAACCAGAGGGCTCTCATCCCTCTTTTGCAGATGAGAAATTGGAGGTTCATGGAGAATAAGAGCGCTGCCCAGAACACAGAGCTGTTCAGTAGTAATACATAAACTTAGTCTTTGACTATTTAATTCCAAGCTAACTAAGATGTCTGTGCAACTCTATCCTAAGAAGCAAGGCACTGAGTTACCATTATGGTTTACCTTCTTAAACAAATATCCGTTGATCATATACTTTAGGCATAGTACTCTATAAAACTTGTGCATGTCAATGGATACAAACCATTGTCTTTTGTTCAATCAAAGATGAATGAAATAATGTTACACATGCTCAAAGGAGTCACTGGTATTAGAAATTACTAGTAGTACATGCATACAATGGAATGGAAGTTTTATCTATCTTTAACTTCAACAGTTTGAAAAATGAAGATTTTAATCCATATTTGGACCCAGCTTTTCTCTTAAGCATTGCTGTCTGCAGAGTTGGCACTTGAATTGTTTATAGGGATTAGGAAGTTGGGGAAGATCATAAATTACTGTGATACCTAGACCCTAGGCAATCTATGGAGCCAAGAGTGCAAAATATTAGTTTCCATTATGCCTGGCATTAGAGTGGCAAGAACTGTGTGTTGTCATTGAAATGAATGAATTTACTTTAGAATATTTCAACATACCCTTCTATGTTATGCTGTTATGGGTTTGTTAATTGGTTAAGCTATAACCCACATGCAGATGGCTGCTTTAATCAGAAATTCACACTCTAGGGCTATCTAGCTAGCATTCTAATTAAAAATAAATAAATAAATAAAACAAAAAACAAACAAAAACAAAAAAACTCTAGAACAGGCTTCTGTTCCCCATATCTAGATTAATAATGATGCTTTACTAAATAGGTTGGCAATTGTCAGAAAAAAAAAAAAAGTTGCCAAAATTAGTATCTTATTAAATACCATGATTAATATTAGAAATGAGTTTTCATTGGTAAACATAAATATATGGATGAGCAAAAATATTTAGAAAAGTTCTAGTTCTTACATTAACAGGGCATACAATTCGAGGCTGCACTTTAAGGAACAGCTCCTAAAGTTCCTGTGTCAGGCCATTGGTTAGGAAAATTTCTGGTTGCCTGATATAGACCATAAAGACCACCAAGCCCTGCCTCTGGGCTGTTGTTACATTTACCTTAAGTGAATGTTTCATGCAAGGTGATAGAGTGTCTGGCAGCACAGAGAACTGGAATTTCATCAGATTTACAGAACCAGTCATGTGGACTTTCAAAGCCTGCTTCCAAGTACATGCTTAACAAACCAACCCAATAGTTTATGTGAGAGATATCAATCTGAAACTCACTTTTTTTTATAATCACATAGCCCGCTTATAGAGGATTAGTCAGTACTGACCATCCTCAAACTTCTTGTTTGGCCTGTTTTAGACTAGTAAGAATCTACATGTTATACATGTCTAAAGTGGTTGAAGGCCATGTTTATAATGCAGATACACATGGACCAAAACATGTGGGGAGAGACATTTTTGATTATTGAGAAACAGTCATAACTTCCTATAATGAGCATTATCATACAGGAATGGAAAAAGTGTGGGATTCAACAAGCTTGTCTTCCATGTTCCCATTCTCTTTCCTTTCTATTTCATCTAGGATCACCTTGAACATTCCCACAAAGACAAGTTCAGTGTTCCCAGAGAACATTACCACAACCACTAATGTGCCTTTCTGATACAAACACTTATTACAATAGCTCCATATAAAATACCCATTGAGTATAAATAAATAAGCAAGTCAGAAGTGCCTTGTTCTGTGTTATAATTATTAATGGATTTTAAAAAGAAGTGTGGCCACACATGTTATGATACCTTATATCTATTTGACATTACATTCACAAGCCCAGTTTGGAAAATTGACAGGGTATTATATTAAAAATTTTTTTTTGCACTCTGGACCAGCACAAGGTTTTGGCTTAACCTAGAGGAAATATAGTCATATAATATTTAGATAATATATCCCACTCCATCTACCGGGAATCATTATTTTAGAGAGAAAATTTGTACTCAGAAGTTATTCCATAACATTTAGAGGAGAAACATGATGGAACATAGTCCATTATTGAATCCATTCTAAAAATGTTTGATTGGAGCACCTGTTAATTCCCTGTCTTTAATTTTGCATATGGATAGCACATTCAGTGCCAAAGCAACTCAAAGTTTCATTTTTGCAAAAGGGAATCAATATTAGTGATTGAATGGGACAAGTTCATCTGTCTACCCAATATTGAAATATGACTGGTGTGGTGAAACTGCATCTAGTTGGAGGGAACAGAGATATTTGATAGCAAAGTAAGTGGAATCCTGCCAAAGACCTTTCCCCCCATCCTGTTTCTCAATGACATCTGGACAAGAACCAATGTAAGAACTATCATGTTTCTGGAATGTTCCAAGGTCACCCTCCTGAGAGTTGCTTTTGCTGTCATCCTTAGGCCCATGTTTATGCTCATATTCAAATGAGGCTCATCTGTGAAATAAGTTTTTTAATAGACAGTTGTGCATTTTTAAAGCAAAATTATATAATTTAATGGGTTGGGGGGGAGAGTTCATTTTTCACAAGGCACTGTTCCAAATTCCTCTAGTCCTACAAACTACTTCTTCCTCATTTACGATGTATTCTTGACAGAGCCTAAGGATAACCCCCAGGCATAATGCACATTTTTAGGAAAAAGGTTTGCATCCTCCAATGCAGATTTGCATCAAGATTTTTTGTTTTTTAGGATTTTTTTTTAATCTGCAAAAAAATATATATATTTCTTGAAATGCTGCATTTCTTTGACATAGCAGGAGGCGAAAATGGTGAATGCAGGCATGGGCACAGTGGAGAGCTAAATATATCTCACCTCAGTGGACTCTTTGGTATTTAGGTTTTCAGTGATCTGTTAAATGCTCTGCCCATTTTAAAAGCTGTTTGCAGGCAATTCATGTAAGATGGCATAACAGGCAATGGCTTGGCTTTGCAAAACGTGTATTTAACAAATTCAGTTTTGCTTCAGTTTGTTACTTTGGCACATTATATTTTTATCTCTTCAAGATTTTGAAAACTTTCTTTAGTTGCCTTCCAATCTTTCCTATAAAAGAGTAACAAATGCCATCTTTCTGGGTATTTTTTTGAGAGTATTCTCAAAAGAAGATTATCAGAATTCCTTTTCCTACTATAGAATTGTGAATCAGCAAAATTTGCAACTTTGCTGCATATTTAAAATATTGGCATGAATCTAGTGTGGTATTGCTGTCATGTATTTTTTTTGTTGTTGTTTTTGTTTTTTGTTTTTTGTTTTTAATTAGTGGGGTCCTCAGAATATGGCCAGTGAATAGAGGAAAAGAATCTATCCTCCGAAACACTCCAGTGTCTGCTGCTTTTCTGTTGCTTTGCCACTGTGCTTCAAGAAGATATAACTAATGATTTTGAATTACAGTAGCCTGGTGACTTGTCAGTGACAGATAGAAATGATGAGCTCCTCAACTAGCCCAGTCTTCACAATTCCTCAGTATTGGTTTCTTCTTAACCATTCATAATCAAGATTCAACGGTCTTTTAGATACTCTTAAATCTCTAGATAACCTCTTTAAGATAGACAGCTGTTGGAAATTGGGAGAGGATATTGCTGTTTGGTAAGAACTACAATTTCTTTGATGAATGAAAGAAAGCTTAGCTTCAAGGCATCTGGGGAAAACAATTCAAACACAAAGGAAAACAAGAACCAATCCAAAATCATCTTCTTTTGTTTCATATCAGAAATTCCTTCTTTTACTGAAGTAGTAGTATTCACCTCTCTTCAGAACTTCCTCAAAAAACCCTGGTGGACTTGGGATCTATGTACATATTTGTGTGCATATACATGTGTGTATGTGTTTGTGCATGTGGTTGTATGTATTTGACCTCTCATTTTTCCTCTTACTCCTGGTCTCTAACTACAAACGTCAATACTTTGAGCTGCTTTGACAATTTTTGGTCTCTGAACATGGAAAGAACCACTAAAGAAAGTACCCAAATGCTGTGGATATTTATGTTTTGGCTTCTCAGCATCCATGGGTGCTTTCCAAAAACCCTCATATTTTCTTTCATGCAATAACCCTCCACTGATTGCAGTCTTGATGGGACTCTAAATAATTAATTCCACCACTACGGGAGCTGAAGGAATCCTTGGAAACACTATAGGCTCCTCTGACCACATCTTTTCTCTCAAACTAAATAAGGCCAATGAATAGGTTAGCATAAGAATTGTGCTCAACCAATCAGATTCATTCTCCTAGAACTTCAAATCTCTGCAAGCAAGATATAAGATCTGAAAACATAATTGATGTTCATTTATCCTAACTGGTACCCTGATATAGGGTCTCAACAGTTTCTCCAGCCCTGATTGTTTTTGTTCTGCTTGAAACTGTGTGTATGTGGTCTAGTTTTCTGGTCTATATACTGATTTTGCAAGCTACCCAATATCTTTCTAGTAAATTTACTTTTGCTGAAATCACCCATTATAGACTTTTATTATTTGCAACAAAGAATAAGCTAAGAAACAAATCAAAACAACAACAAAAAACCCTAAAGGATATATCCATCATGAACCCTTTCTGGGACAAGGTAGGATATAAATAAATATAATAATTAAGTATAAAAACAAGCTTTGAGCATAATACATTTCTTTAGGTGCTGGGGCTGTTATTAATTCTGGATATTCCTTGTAGGATAGCTAGAAAGAAAGTTTCAAATAGAATGTAGCTTCACACAGTAAGGGTTTCAAACAAAATGCAGTAAGTGTCTACTATATGTCACATTTCATATGAAAATTGTGAGCACCTTTTAATCTAATCTATAAAACAAACATGAACAGATGATTTAAAAATAATACTGTAACCCAGCTGTCCAGTACTCTGGTTATGAAACACTACTCTACTTCATGTCAGCTTTGACCTAATATATCTCATTACCTGGACAGATTCTACTCACACCAGTGTGTCTGTCAATCAACATAGATTTTCTCAAAGACCTGTTAGGGAAGAATATGAATGATTATATATCTCATACCCCCCAAATCAGCCTTGCTTATGCATTTTCCACTTGTCTCCTTTCTTGAGCCTCTTTTTTGACCTTTCTCTGGGCAATGTTTTGTCCTTTCCCTGTCTTGCTAGCAAATGTCTTCCATGACACTTCCCTTCCTCTCACCCATGACTTTGTTTTTTCCCCTGAAAAATCATTACTTCTCCAGATTTGCTTTAACATAACCATCACCCTTCTCACCTAGCCACGGGTCTTGTAGTAACAGGACCCACTATACTGAGCAGACAATAATGAGGTCCAACTGAAAGCTTTTGGTAAAGCTGAAAATATCTGATCTGGTGTCAGTCTGTACCTAAAAGCTTCCAATTAACATGGTATATGCAAGTCTTATATCCTCTCTGAGTTTTATTTTTTCCAACCTAACTCAGACCTATTTCCTTCAAGGCCTTTGTGAAGATAAGCTATGTTCTTTGTACAATGTTCCATATTATAGATGTATAAAAAAATAAAGTGCCATCTAGTTGGAGGTTTGCAAGATCACCTTTAGTTATCTTATGTTAAAATGCCATCTGTTGCATGAAGTATTGCATAGAAGAAACCCAAATGTTGGTTAGTAAATGACAGGAAGGTATCTACCTTGTCATCACCAAAAGTTCAAAATAACAATCTTAGCTTCATGAAGTTTGGTACTTTCATAGCACTGCTGAATAACATGATATTCTAATTCAAAAATGTTGACTTGGCTCCCACTATGCTAAAATTGAGTACTCCTACCCATAGTCACCTTTTCCTGCGTGAAATGAGTTTTATTTGAGTAGAACCAAGTCTAGAAAGATGAGATCAGGGCCAGAGAGAAGCAAACAATTTAATACTGAAAATATTCCATTACACAAAACTTTCCCAAACAACACACACACACACACACACACACACACACACCTTTCTTTTCAGAATACTTGCTCACCTGGGGGCCTTTTTCCAGGAGCTAATGGTAATGAAAGGGTATGTTTATACTCTTTCTATAACTTACCCTCTACTCAGAAGTGTTGATTTTCTCAAGAACCAATCAAACTTTAACATAAGAAGTACTTAAAATTCAGTGGGAGATCCACTATATTTACTGAGATACACTGGGTATCTCTGAGACAACAGGTCTCCTCTCACGCTTAGAAGTTTCTAAATTTCTGAGTGTGTGACATCAGATCTTATTAAAAATTAATTATGGACCAAAAGCTTTGTGGTTCTTCTGCCACTGGATTTGGTGGCAGGCAATAAGAGCTTCCGCAGCTAATGGACACATGGGCTTTGGTCACAGTTCATTACATCTCTTTGTTGTGGGGTGTATATATTAGTTATCACCTTTGAGCAATCAATTTCATTCAAAGTGGGCTTAATGGAGAACTAGTATGTATTATTTTTTGGAAATATACACAACATCCCTCATATCTTCTCTGACATAAGGAAGTAAAAAGTGAGGCATTTAGAAACCTCTAATGTAAAAATTCTGAGAACCAGTTGCTTTGTAAGAAATAATGATTATGGTAACCTCTGGGTCCAGTATAGGGAATAAAACTTAATCCTACATAGAGTTTACCAGAAGATACTATTAAGTAGGCTGGGTTATTTTTTTCAATTACTGCCCCAACCTGATAGGCTCAACCTTGCCCCACATAGCAGGTCTGTGTAATACACAATACAATTCTGCCTTTTGTAAATTTAAATCTCGTAGCTGCATAGACATCTATCATCTGTCCAAACAAGGCTGTTAGTACAGGATCCCAGGGAAACATGTGAGAACAGTCCTACAGGCTTCCTCCTCTCTGTGTGACCTACCACCCTAGAGCTACCAGATTTCCATGGGTGTTACCAACACAAACTGAATGAAAACCTAATACAAAAAGGTGACTCTAGCCATGTGAGTTGAAGTTCAAACATTTTAGAACATCCCAAGTTTTCAAAGGAGGGACAGCCTGTCCTCCTGAATATTTATCAAATTAGGATTGGGAGGGAGACAAACCATAAGTAACTCTTAATCTCACAAAACAAACTGAGGGTTGCTGGAGAGAGGGGGTTTGGGTAAAGGGGGTGAGATTATGGACATTGGGGAGGGTATGTGCTTTGGTGAGTGCTGTGAAGTATGTAAACCTGGTGATTCACAGACCTGTACCCCTGGGGATAAAAATATATGTTTATAAAAAATAAAAAATTATATAAAAAAAAAGTAAAAATATTTTTAAGCCCTAAGGGAGCATTCTCGTTAGAATCAATTTAAGATATAACTAAGATATGCTTCACTTGCAACTCAAAGTTAGATGAGAAGACCAGTCGTTCACTTCTTTTTCCATCTCCACTGCATTAAAGCTTCTAAATATATAGACTTGAATTTGAAGAAATTCAATGGGTATATTCAATTCAGCCAATTATTATAGCCTTCTAGTTTGATCAGAGATTCTGATGATTAAA
This sequence comes from Mustela nivalis, assembly GCF_964662115.1. Taxonomy (NCBI): domain Eukaryota; kingdom Metazoa; phylum Chordata; class Mammalia; order Carnivora; family Mustelidae; genus Mustela; species Mustela nivalis. Next base: position 49,047,268 of record NC_139023.1, on the reverse strand, counting down.
ATATGGAGATGGTCACTCCCAGGCTTACAAGCAGCAAATGGTTTTTGAACTACAGTTAATGTTGTCACTACAGGTTTTTGTTTCTTCATATTAGGAAACATGCAACATGTACATGGGTGGCATGAACTCTCTGGGAAAGCATAAATGCACAACATGAAGAACACTTTACTGTGTTTAAAAACATACATACACTTTACTGTGTTTAAAAAGGTAAGAACGTTTTCCTGGTGTTTCCTGAACTAACTGTGAATTGGAAAATAAAGTTTCCTATGAGCAATTATTCCTCTTTCTACTTTTCTCTGGCAGAGGGATATTCTGGAAAGAGCAGAATTATACTCACAGGTTAAGTTGGCCAAGTCAGCCTGAGGATTACATACACAAGTGATGGATACGTGAAGATGAAGATGTCGGCACAAATAGGTCTTTCACTATTTTTAGGCATTAAATGAAGCTTACTAAAATGAAGCTACTTAGGCATCCCTTATCTGATATATTTTAACCCCTCTGGGAAGCATTTCCCAATCTCAATTTACAGTTTGTTGTGAGGGCTATGAGGTGGACTTTTGCAGGTTTTGCAGCCCACAGTTCCCCAAACTCAGCCATTGAAGAGTCTGATTGTGAACAAGGCTTGAATGCAGTTGCTGTAGAATGCACCAATTAATTACATTTATTTTACATAATTGGCATTAGGGCTTTTTTAACAAAATGCAAATTTATGGAAATTGGTTGAAATACTTATGCAAAATAATATAAAAATGGACCCCTAAATTATTGGGAAAAAAGATAGTTTTAATTGAACAGCTAAAAGATTTGTACTTCGTTATATGATTATATCTAGTAAACTCAATTTAAAAAGTAAGTTCATTTGCTTTTATCTAACCCTTCCATATCTTGCTCAGTATTGTTGGTATAATTATCACCAATAAAGGACCAATCTTATTTTCTATCTCTTTTTGCATCAAGCGTTAGCTCTGTAAACAGAAATGGAATATGTTTTTTTTTTTTTTTTTAACAGAGACTTGTGCATTACAAATTAGGAAGCATCAGGCCACAGAGTTGCAAAGCAGCGAATTATTGCTTAAAGGGGACATAATGCAACACCCTACTTATTTGCTGTTTTGCAGGGTGAATGACTTTGCTATAGAACAAGACTTTTCATAAAAGTTCATTGCAAGGTATTTATAAGGTAAGTGGCCTTGTAATCAGTAGAATATATCTGGCAGTGGGGGCAAGAAATGTATAATGCAGATGGATATGCAGTTAGTGATGCAATAAAGAAATATTAAGATGCTTCTGACATAAGAGTGAATACCTGAATAATCATAAAAGGGAGCTTAAGTTATAAAAAAATGTTTCAAGAAATGTAGAATATGGTAACACCATATTAGAATATATGTAGAATTTGGTAACACCAAATGAAAGGAGTAAGAAATAAAATATTGCCAGGTTAAGGGACATGGACATTTACAAACAATTAACAAGCTGTTAGTTGTTGATGGACAACTCCCTAAATTCAGAGATCCAATTTAATATACTTTCAGCTAATTGAGAAATAAGACTAACCTCCAAACTTCAAGGGTGTGGAAGTAGTTTCACAAGATTCAAATAATTGTGCTAATGATTTAATTTTCTTATTCACTATTTTTCCCTTGGAGGAGGTAGGAGAGATGTAAAGCAGACTGAGGGTGGGCTTTTCTGATACAGTTTTAGTAACACCATTTGGATAATTATTTCTTAAAATATCCTCAGGATTTCAGTTGAATTCTTTATTCTCTTTAGGTTCCTACTATAAGATGTAATTTGAAACTGTTTAAAGGTTGTCAACCTCTCATCAAGAAATGGTGGGAGTAAGTGAGTTGATTTTTATAAATAGAGGGCTACATTCTTACACCTTGTTCTTATTGGAGAAGAAGAAAATTTCCCTTACTCTTCTAGGTTCTTTGGCTGGTAAATTGATACAAAAGATTAAGAGGAGAAAAACAAATTTAATTATACACATTCAGGATCTTCATAAGAATCTGGGACCCACAGGCAATTAGGCAATTGAGGTTTGTATGCCATCCTGTGCTAAGGAGAATGGAGTAGGAATCTGAGACCTCAAAGGAGAGAAAGATGATATAGCAGATAGAAAGAGCTGATGCTTGGTAAACAAATGTTTGTCTTGTTGTGCAGTGACAGTGGGACACAGATGAATTCGATTGGCAGGCCCTGTTGAGCTTATTCCCAGCTTACAACACCTAGCCCATATTCTTTATAGTTATTTCTGGATCAGGCCTTCTATCTAAATTCTTTTAGGCAGTTGAGGGGGAGGTACAAGCTCTTCCTGAGTCTTTTGGACCTTAACTGAATTCAACTCAAAGTAATCCACATGGCAAAGTGACACATTTTGGGGAAGCTCATTCTGAAACCCTTCATTCCTTCAGAGTGATAAGTAGTTAAAGACAAAGCTCATCTAGTAATTTGAAGTGGAGAAATGAAATTAGTCAGACTTACAAACTATTACTGAAATGTTCAGATTTTAAAAGACAAAATGGGGCTGTGATCTCATGATTCCTATCATATGTTCTCTGTGTGAGGATACATAATTTCTTCCATTGTATTCTTCTGTTTCTCAGTTTGATTCACTGTTTGGGTATTTTGTTTCTATTATTGCAAAGTAGACAATAAATCCTGAAAAGAAATATAGAAATATAATTCACGTTTTTTTTTTTTCCATGTAGACATAAAACACAAAATATCAGGCAGTATTTGAAGGGGGGTATAATGAATGTAGTAAAAAATTAAGTTTAGAGGGATTTAACTTAATTGTTCCTGAATAAGATATATCATAAATCTCACTGAAAATTCACCTCTCCTGGGCACCTGGGTGGCTCAGTGTGTTAAAGCCTCTGCCTTTGGCTCAGATCATGATACCAAGGTCCTGGGATTGAGCACCGCATCAAGCTCTCTGCTCAGCAGGGAGCCTGCTTCCTCCTCTCTCTCTGTCTGTCAAATAAATAAATAGAAACTTAAAAAAAAAATCACCTTTCCTTAAGTAGCAATTAATCTCATATATTTCTCTTTAACAAGTATTTTTGTTGAGAGCATTGAAATCATTATATTGCCTTCTCATCCTCCTTCTTGATCTCTTTATTCACTATTTATCCTTAAGTTCAAACTACATAGCTGATCCATGTAAGATTTCCAGAACTGTTTTTTTTGCCAGAATTGTGGGAAGTACCCACCTAAAAAGAGATGCTAAAAATCACTGAATTGTTCAGTTCAAATGGGTGAATATTATAGTATGCAAATGAGATCTCAGTAAAACTGCTAAAAAAATAAACAAAAATAATGGGTTAATGATAAATGTATACTAATAAAACCATCAAAATGATTAGAGTCAGGGCCCACTCATTCAATCACAAATTCATCAAATTGTATTGTTTATCAAACTCTTGGCTCAATGTTGGAATTTTACTGATGAATACAAATCAATCCTTAACCCCTTGTCTTCAACGTAGGAAGAAAGGCAAGTGTGCAAAAATATCATTGCCCATACACTGAATGGGAATGAGTATAGCAAAAAGAACAGGTTCTAGGAACTGAGATTGGAGGAGTTTAAGAGGTGGGTGGAGGGCATCAAGGTGATCATGAGTGTGATGACCAATCCTTGGGGTCAGATGAGTGGTGAGTTAAGTTATGACCGATAAGTAGATATTGTTGGATAAAAATAGGTATATTTGAATTGGGAGAGCCTACAACAAACACAAGAACAAGGAGGCATCAAAGATATTAAATATTTCTAGAGTATGAAGTTTTAGGAAATAATCAGCTGGAGACAAATCATAAAGCAGAGTTTGAAATTTTTAAACTGTTAACAGTTTCTTCAAAAAGTCAAGTTCCTTCAGGTTTTCTTCCATACATTTCTTCCAACAATGGTCCTTGTTAGAACTTTCTAGTGAACAGAAAAGATTCTTTAACAAAGCAAAACAAAAGAAAACAAATTTTCCTATAGTATAAGGTTTATTGGTGTTTTTTTTCCTATTTTTAAAAAGAAGAAATAGCTTAGATTATAGATTCTCTTCCCCCTGCCAACTCGAGTTCTGCCTTTATTAATTAATTGATCAACATCATTTTATGCTATTACTATATGCTCAATGTTAATAGGGGGAAAACCTGTCATTTTATAATTTTTATTGATATTAACAGAAAGTATCCATGGATGAAAAACAGATAATTCAGAACACACTAAATTTTGTCAGTACAGAAGAAGTAAGTCAGAAAAACTGCCTAGATGTTTTTGCCCAGGCGGAATGGAAATGATAACTGTTGCTTTTGCCATTTCTTCCCTTGTATTACAAAGGGCAGGGCACTCATATGACAGTACCATGTAAACTAGGAATCATTAAATCTGCTTGCTACATGAAAACAGGAAGCCCCAAAGGGAGCAGGACACTTACCATAAGCTTCATAGCTTTTGATGGGCATGGCTGGATCTCCATAGTCCCCTACTTCTAACACAAGGCTATTCCACAAAACTAATCATTCTCATTCTCCATCCTTTGGGTCCAGAAGTCTCACTGGCAAGAAGCTGGAATGAAAAGTAGGGGATAGTATTGTAGGAATTAATGGAAAATTTAAATCTTGACAAATTATTTGTGGCTTTAAAGAAAATAGATTAAATAAAATAGATTAATTACAAAATTTATTTTATAGATCATACCTTCTTACACCAAAATTTGAAAGCTTCCATATTGTTTTCATTACGTTGGTGTTTTTATCGGTTAAAAAATGTTTGTGGAAGGAAACACAACTTTGATACTCTTCATAGCTAATGTAATAAAGAATCTTGAAACACAACTACACAAGCACACATGGACACAAACATTTGCCTCTCAGGGCAAGTGGGTGCTTTACCAAGGGTAGGCTCTCAAAGCAGAAGTGACCCAGTGCTTTGTTGCCATTCCTTATATTTGAGCCCATATTCAGTGCCAGTGACTGTGATAAGTGCTATATACAAATATATGCTCATGTAATTCCCACAATACTAAGTTGAATTTTACAAATTAGGAAAGTGTAATTTTACATAATAAATTTTATATTTGAAATATTTTTTTGGTTCCAGAATTGAAATATTTCATCCTGATGTCACCAATATTGAAATGAATAGAGGGTACTTTGAGGTTTAGTTATCTTTCCAATGAAAGCACCTAGACAGAGTATATAAGGAAACTGATGACTACACATTCCCACGAACTAATATTATATTTAGAATTATGATAAGAATAACAAATCCAAATGATTGAAAAATAATTTTAAAAAAGAGAAGATTTAAAGCAGCAACTTCTTTCAGTCCGGTGACTTATTCCTATTTCCATTTTCATCACATAATTACTGTGTCATTCGTTTCATAACTAAAGGGACTACTAAATATACAAAATATGTATTTATCAATGTTAAATAATTATCTTTGACTTTCAATTTGAATGACTATTTTTCAATTATACCACCCTTATTTTTTTGTTCAATGAAGTTATATCAGCAATATTATTACTTTTACATTATCCAATTTTGTCACATTTTCTCTGAATTCAGCAGCCAAAATTATACTGTCTAGTTTTGTCTGAAGTTTGGTTTTAAAAGTTGAAAATTAATAGTGTTTGGCTTATATCTAGATAGTCTAAAAGGATCTATAAGAAACCTGAACTATATGACTTAAAAGAGTATTTGATAAGTCTAGATCAAGTTATTTTTTCTCACTTATATTTATGCCATTTTCATTAATTTTTAGAACTTGATTTAATAGTGAACAAACTTTGATCTTAAAAATTGAAAATAAAATCGTTGTTTACTGACTCAAAGTAAAAAGTTCTTCTTCTATACAACTCTTATTCTTTTTGGAGGCTCCAAATGCCTTTTCATATTACATTATTTGCTGTTAAACACTTAAAAAACAAAGAAACATCCTAAGCAGCTCATGAAATCACTTTTTAATCCTGGGTAATTTCTTCTAGGGATATTTTGTCTTTTTCTTCTACCCTGAATTTAAAGTCTACAAGACTTCGTGCATATTGATCATCCTGGGAATTCCCTTCACTGTTTCCTGGCTTACAGCCTCTTCTTGGAAACCATATGGTAAGTACAGTGTACTTATAAACCATGTCAGATAGCTTCATGCCTGAAGATTTCATGAGTTACTTTCACTGGTTAGTTTTGTTGGTTCTCTTATTGTTTCCTTTGTGTTTTAATGTTTTTAATTGTGTATTGCTCATTGCTTTGAAAAATTACTTTGATGCATGGATTCTCTATGACCTAGGATAAAGTTCTTTTCTATCAAGTTCTATAAATTTATAACTATCCCATATCAAACCTTGCATTTACTTGAAATCCTCATGGGACATGAATCTGAACTATGAATATGAGCAACAGCAATGCAACAGCAATATGATAACCACAACTTTTCACAGTTGTATTTAATTCTCTTTTCTTTTCCACCCTTTATCTGTTCAACATCACAGCAACTTTTCTGTGTCTTCTGAGTTTAGCATTACTTTCTATTTATCTTTGCCTTTGAGCTGAAGGTGGATTTGTCTTCTGTTTTGTGTTGGATGGGCCCTGATTGCCAAACCAAAGGTCCAAGTTTGCCAACAGCAACAAATGCTCTTAGAGCAAATGCCCGTTTATTCCAGTGCAGGGTACCACTTATATCTCTGGGGTCCTACATTTACAGACATTTTCATTTAGTAGATCCTCACTGTCTTTTCAGGTATCCAATACAATACTTCAAATATATTTTTTAATCTATTACTTAGCATTTTTGCTATTTTTAGCCAAATTGTTGCTCCAAACAAACTGGATTCCAATTACAGAAAATAGGAACCCGGTTCCCCCCCCCCCTTTCTTTATTCTTGATATTCAGTTACTTTGTCAATATATGTTGGTACTAATGGTAGAGGAACAGGCACACTTTTTTTTTTTTAAACTGCAGATACAAACTTTTGCCTAAGTATGAAAATAGGTGGATTTTCACTGCATTTTTTTTAATTCATGTTTTCTAATCTCTTTCTCAGAACACTATTCTTACATGTAATAAACTTCATTTTTCTGTCTTTCACACAATATATTCTCTATAATCAATTTTTTTAAAGATTTTATTTATTTATTTGACAGATAGATCACAAGTAGGCAGAGAGGCAGGCAGAGAGAGAGGAGGAAGCAGGCTCCCTGGTGTGCAGAGAGCCCGATGTGGGACTCAATCCTAGGACCCTAATATCATGACCGGAGCTGAAGGCAGAGGCTTTAACCCACTGAGCCACCCAGGTGCCCCTCTATAATCAATTTTTAAAGTTATTTTATTCTGTTTCATCTTGTGCAGTTTCCTCAAGCCTATTTGCAATATCCCTGCAGTATTTTCTGTTGAAGTTATGTCTTATTTTTGTTTCTTATGTGTCTTTTCTCTCTGTTCAGTTTTCATTGTTCTCTGTCACATCCTTCCTGAGCTCTACCTGCTTAGCTTTCATCTCTGGCTTTTGTTTAATACTTTCTGCCTTAAATTCTTATGTCTTTTGTTTCACTATCACCTTATTTCATTCTTTGTTTTAATAGATAAAAAAATGTCCATTATCCTTTTGAGTTTAAAGCTAACTAGTTGTCTGAAGCTATCTAGTGTTTTCTTGGACAATTCTGTTAGCCTATGAAAAATCTATTCTTATTAAATTGTGTTTTGTTAGGAAATAAATCCAGATGACAGATCCAGAGGTGTTGAAAAAAGCTGGGAAGCGGCTTGGTACTTTCTTTACATCCATACCAGGGGACCCAGGGGACAAGGAAACCAGAATTAGGCACTTAGAGTTGATGTGTTTGTATTAAAGAAGGACAAGGGAGTTTTTCTATCTATTGCATAATTATATATTGTTTTCTCTCTTGCAATGGCTTTGGGTTTATCTTTTCAATATCCTAATGGATCTAGGACTCACCAAGAGTTTATAGACCACATTACAGTATGAAACCTGTTTAACAATGTCTAGTACACACATAAAAGTATTTTGAAAGTACTATATTGTTATCACTGTTATTATTATAAGCAGTTAAACAATTGAAAAGAGGTATTTGTTGGGGCACCTGGGTGGCTCAGTTGTTAAGCATCTGACTTCAGCTCAGGTTATGATCGCAGGGTCCTGGGATCAAGTCCCACATCAGGCTCCCTGCTAGGCTGAAAGCCTGCTCTCCCTCTCCCACTCCCCCTGCTTGTATTCCCTCTCTCACTGTCTTTCTCTGTAAAATAAATAAATAAAATTCTTAAAAAAATAATAAAAGAAAAGAGGTATTTCTTTAGTGTTACTTATAGGAGTTTTCTTTGCTCTAGTTCAGAGAACCTGGAATGACACGTGAATTCATTTTACATCTTTTTTTTTTTTTAAGATTTTATTTATTTATTTGTCAGATAGCACAAGCAAGGTGATGGTAGGCAGAGGGAGAAGAAGAAGCAGGATCCATGCTGAAGAAGGAGCCTGACGTGGGGCTTGACCTCAGGACCCTGGGATCATGACCTGAGCCAAAGGCAGACGTTTAACTGACAGAGCCACCCAGACATCCTAATTTTACATCATTTTGAACAAGATTTTGTCCAACTCACGTTGACTCCTCCAACAGTGTGGAGACTTTAGTGACTCAAAGTTGTCTTTGGATAGAGAGAATAGTTATGCATAGACCTCAAGGTCAGAGCATAGCCAGTGTATATGACACACAGGGCAGTATAAATGCAGCAGACAGGGAGATGGGAAGATAAGGTCAGATAGGTTAGGAATGTAGGCCTACATTGGACCTTGTTAAAGTTCTGGCTTTTACTCTGAATGAGATAGGAAGCCACTGGAGGGATTTTTAACAGAGGAGTGATAGAATTTGACCTATGTTTTAAGCAGATTGCTCCATCTGGTGTCTTGAAAACACTGTAGATGAAAAAAGGTAGATGTGGGAGACCAGTTGGAAGACTATTGAAATGATACAGATGAGAAATGATGGCAACTCATACAGCAGCATTCACAGTAGAGGGAGTGAGAACTGGCCAGATTCTAGATCTAATTTGCAGCTGTCACCAGAAGAATTTTTTGATGTACTGGATGTAGGCTCTGAAAGAAGGACACTTTAAAGTCATAATTCTTGGTTTCTAGGCCTGAACAACTCAAAGGATGCAGTTGTTGTTGAACTGAGATGGAAAGGACAGTGGGTAGAAAGTATACTGGGGGATAGGAGATCTAAGAGCTCAGATTCAAACATGTTAAGTTTTAAAGATGTCTTAGTTATATGCACCTGAAATGGAGTTTGGAATCTGAGTGTGAAGAGTTAGATACTGTCAACTGCCTCAAGTTTTGTGTCACCCTGGAACATGTAAGTGTGACTTTATTGGGAAATGGGCATCTTTGCAGATATAATCAAGTTAAAATAAAGTCATACTGTGTTGGGGTGGGCCTTAAATGCAGCATCCTTCTAAGAAGAGGGAAATCTGGACACACACAGAGACTCAAACACATAAGAAAGAAGGTTATGTGAAGGCAAAAGCAGAAGTTGAAGAATTACATTTATAAACCAAGGAATACCTATGATTGTTGATAGCCAATAGAAGCTAGAAGAGCAAAGAAGGATCCACCCCTAGGCTCTTCATGGAAAGTATGACCCCTTTGGTACTTCAATTCTAGGCTTCTAACCTCTAGACCTACAGAAGAATAAGTTTCTGTTGTTATAAGCTATCAAGGTTGTAGTGTTTTGTAACAGCCTAGAAAACTAATATACATTATGTATTAGTGTGACCCGACTGGCTTTCAGTAGTTCAGAACCATCATTTCCTGTATTCTAGATCGGCTAATTCTCTTCACACAACCATGGACCATATTTACTCCAGGTAGTAAGGATCTGCCTCATATAGCTGACTCATATTAGGCTAAATATCTAAAATCATGGATTGGAAAGGACACTGAAAATTGTTGCTCTTCTGGCTGGATAATTCACTCTCCATGTTATATTTATACATATGATATTCTCAACACAAAGTCTTCCTGAGATTTAATTTCCTTGTGGCTGTGAGAGAAAAGTTCTAAGAGATGCATTGTTCCCATTTAATGGGTTTTGAAGTCCTATGGACAATGTTAAACAAAACAAAACAAAACAAAAAAAAACTTTGAAAAAATTTAACAGCTCATCTAATGTTAAAAACACTAACTCTAAATAGAGAGTTTTTGTTTGTTAAAATCAGTAAATTAAAAGAAAAGTTAACATTTTGTCATGTCCAGATACTCTAAGTGATTATAACTTGAATTATGATATATCCAATCTAATTTTGTTCTTTAGGAAAGGAAAACTGCCTTATTCACCATCCATGCTTATGAGCAATGTCTAAGCTTTCATACCACAAGTGGTAGAATCTTATCCAAAAGACTTCTACTCTACTCTGGTTTAAAATTCTGCATCTGAATTTGCTATGGTTGGTAAAAAAAATAATGCATGCTCATCTTTTCCCATGTTTAGTTATATACAATTGTAGAAAGAATGAAGCTGGGAAACACCCTCAGAAACTGCAGAATTTTTCTGAGGGTCAGAAAGACAATAGGCTTATTGGAAAAGTAATGGGGATTCTCACATGGTGAGGGTAAGTTGATGGGGTTGAGCTGAAAGCTAAGCATCTGGCTTATGAAAATTTTTTGCTGTCGCTGCTGGAGCTAGTCAGCATAATATAGTTCCTTGATCACTAGGGACTTTACGATCTGTCTTGAGCTATTTGTGCACTAACAATAACTCTGTTCATTCCATGATTTCTATTTGTAGGGGAAAAAAAGAGTAAACGGTATCTGAAAAATCTGAACATAAAGAGATGTTAAAATAAGGAGATTGGATGTTGAGAAACAAACAAAAAATGCAACCCCCCCCCCCAAGAGATGCAATAAATCCAAATAGTTTTCAGAACAAGAGGGGATAAAATAGTTAACACAAAACTGAACTGAAAGATGCAAATAAATAAGTAAACTTCTCATTCAAGAACCATTTGGAGGCTGTATTTCTTGGCAGAGTTACTGCTTATTATTTTCATGTTTCTAGTTTCCCATCTTCTTTTGCCAGTCTATTGAAAGCTTGTTAAAATCTTATTTGCTTTTCCTGTTCTTTTGTTGTTGTTTTTCTTGCCTTAACTTTAATGTTAAATCATGTGGAAGTAAGGTAAAAGGGAGAAAGAAGTCAACACAGACAGTCACTGCAGTAGCCTAATTTTATGGCTACTTTTTATATTGATCAGTTAATGTTTTATTCAAACTTGTTGGGAGAACATTTGGGCAATAAGAAGGAATCTCTCTCTTAAATAGTAAATTGCAAAGCTGATGTAGAACGTCTAAGGGCTTCCTGGAGAGACTTGTTAGAGCCTGAAAAGGGCACTGATATAGAAAAGAAATAACTGTCCATGGGTACTCTGGGCCAGACAAGGAGCTGCTATACTAACTCTTTTCTCCTTATTTTGGAAGAGATGATAATATATTTTATCCCTGTTGTCCAGAGCCTACCTTAGTACTGTCAGATAATAGATCTTCAATAAATAGGTAGTAAAGGAATATATGGATAAGTACAGTGATGAGGCCAAGTAAGGACACATTCACCCAATTAAAAGTAATAATGAGGGACGCCTGGGTGGCTCAGTTGGTTGGACAACTGCTTTCTGCTCAGGTCATGATCTCGGAGTCCCAGGATGGAGTACTGCTTCAGCTCCCAGCTCCACGGGGAGTCTGCTTCTCCCTCTGACCTTCTCCTTGCTCATGCTCTCTCTCACTGCCTCTCTCTCAAATAAATAAATAAATAATCTTAAAAAAAATTAAAAAAAATAAAATAAAATCTACTGGAAGCTTTTATAGATAAAAATAAGAGATAAGCTCTAAAAAAGGTAATACTGATTACTTTTCAATAATCAGTCATACTGATTATTCAGTAATACTGAATAATAAATACCTCTGATTGACAGAGGTTCTAATGGTCAGAAATGTTAGATTTTCCAGATCCCAATAAAAAACTATTTGAATGCAGAGTCTGTGCTCTTAGCCACTGTCCAAAATGATTTAGAAAGTATTAACCATGTAGCCTTAGGCATAACCTTTGTGAACCCCCATCTCTCTACTGAAAGACAACAAGATTATATCTCAAGTTGTAGTTGTGAAGACAATGAATAATAAGATGTATAAAATGTATACTCCTGCGCCTAGCACAGAGTTCACATCATTGAAAATGATAATGATAAGAGCAAAAGTAAGGTAAAGTTGTATTAATGGCTCTCTTTTTTATTGTCAGCTACTTCCCTAACAATTTCTCTTCTTCCCAATATCCTCCAGAGAATTTCCAAAACACTATATACCCTTGGCTGCCTCTCATAATGCTATCATCTGCATCTTGGAGGGTTATATGTCACTTAACATTTGCTCATTCTCGTCTGATAAGTACCACATGGGTCCCTGACTTCAATCCCGTCAAACTCCATATTGCACTAGAAACTATAGGGACCACAGTGAAGCATGTCTGGCCATGTTAATCACACATACGGAGTCCTAATAGAATACTAGTGGCTTGCATGTAGTGTGCTTATAATATATATCTCTTTGTATTTCAGAGTCCTGCTTTACTTTTGTCAGCTTTGTATACCTTATGCCTGAAGGTAAAGACAGATTAACACACTCCTAACCCCCAACCGCCGTCAATCTAAATTTGAGTTTAGACTACAGCAGGGCAAATAAAAAAATCCATTGGCCTCCCCCCACCCACGCTTATGTCAAACATCCAAAGAGCCTAGCTACATTTCATGAGACTATCAATGCAATTTCTCACAGTGACTCACTAGTGAGATTAATCATTTTTTTTTTCAGGAATATTTTATAGTGTCCCTAGAAGATGCTATGGTGAAGTTGCTCTGTATTAGAATTCTAAACAAAAATTGGACCCACTATTCCCAAAGGAATGAAAGTAAATGAATCTTTAAAAATTAAGATTCCCTCCTGCAACACCACTACTCCCTATCCCAAGCCTGTTACTTTGGTGCTAAATATAATCTTTCACCAGTGTGGGTGCATATCTGAAAATCATACATGGTGATCCTCTTGAGTCTATTCCTTTCTTTCTTTATTAATGAAAGGGTTTTTATTTGTGCCCTCTGTTATTCCCAGAAGTACAACACAAAACAAGATGGGGAACCATGATTTATCTTCTATTTGATAAAAACATCTGCAGAATAAAATGAGCCTCTTGATGCCGGAATTGTCATCAATGATGACTTTGACAAAATGAGCAATACATAATTTGCTAGCTCCCTTGCGAAGCTGAAACAGATTGTCAAATAAAACACTGGAGGAGATGCATATGGGGCTGAGTAGATCAGCTTTGAATAGGAACACACGCAGGTGGTGGCTTAGTAGTGACTCTAAGAAGGAGGACTGCCCTAATTTGGAGGGTCATTTGCATTTGAAAATGCTCATTGCTAAATAGTGAGCATCCCCTATGGAAAAAGAGAATGGATACTGCCAAAACCGCAGCTATTTCTGTCCTTTGGTAACTTGAAGAAACCAGAGAGCCCAAGCAAGGAAGAGAGCAGGTTATACTCAAACAAACTGTCCTGTAACAGTGGGCTTGACAGAATACAAATCAGTAATATATGAAAAAGACGCTTATGAAAATCAATTGCTTTATGGTTAAAGATGGATTTTCCATCAACACAAAGCATGGAAAGTGTACTAATGGTATATTCAGTATGCATTTGGAGAAACGGCAATCAAATGCTCCTATTAGTTTTTATATCTGAAAAGTACAGCAAAAATCATGTAATTATTTTAAGCCTGAATTTCACAAGTCAATACTTTCATTCCTTTGGGAATAGACAATCAGAGCTGTTCTATCCTAGGGATTGAGATCCTTTGCCTGAGAGATCCTACTTTTACTGAAATTCCTGTTATGTTTATTTAGTTCCTTCCTCAAAAGAAAGAAACAATTGATGTTGTGCCAGTACAGTTATGCTATTTACTCAAAATATTATTCTACTTTGGTGTATATATATTTCTAATAAACTTTTTATTTCAGAATAAATTTAGATTTATGGGAAAGTTGTAAAGATAGTACAGAGGGTTCCCAAATAACCCACAACCATTTTCTCCTGTCATTGACATCTTACACTAGTATGACACATTTATCAGAATTAATGGATCAATATTGTTACATTTTGCTTATTCCCTACAGATTTTCCATACAAACTTTCTTAGTTTTTACTTAAAAGAAATATTTCTCTTCCAGGATCCCATATTACATTTAATAGTCATGTCTCCTTAAGCTCTTCTTGGCTGTAACAGTTTCTCAGGCTTTCCTTGCTTTTAGTAACCTTGACAGTTTTGAGGAGTCCTGGTCAGGTGTTTTGTAAAAGGTCCTTTAATTTGGGTTTGTATTATATTTTCCCATGGGTAGAATGGAATTATGGGTTTTTGAAAGCAAGGCCACAGAAATAAAATGTCATTCTCATCAAATCATATTAACAGTGCATGCTATCAACATGACTTACTATTGAAGCTAATTTTCATTGCCTGGTCGAGGTAGTGTTTGTCAGTTTTCTCTACATTAAAATTATATTGTTCTTTTTTCCCCCATACACTAGTCTTTGGAGGCAACTCACTAAAGACAGTCTGAACTAAAGGGGTGGTGATAGAAGTCAACTCAACTTGAGAGGGGATTATCTACATCAATTGTTTGGAATTCTCTTATATGAGAGATTTTTAAATGTGGGACTATACTACAATATTTACTAGCTTTATTAGTCAGAGTTATGCTGAGATACAGAATAAGTGGATGAAAACAAGATAGGTTATAGACATAGACATGGACAGGATTATAGATATAGATATATTTTAAGGAATTGGCTCATGGGATTGTGGAGGCTGGCAAGTGCAAAATCTGCAGGATAGGCTAGCAGGATGGAGACAAGGGAAGATTTGTAGCTATAGTCTAACAGCAATCTGTTGGAAGAATCCCTTTTCTCTCTGGGGAGGTCAGGCTTTTCTATTAAGGCCTTCAACTAATTGGATAAGGGACCACCCACATGGATTTTGGAGGGTAATCTTTTTACTCAAGTCTAAGGATTTAAATGTTAATCTCATCTAAAAATATCTTTAACAGAAACATAAGATTTGACCAAACACCTGGGGACCGTGGCCTAGTCAGGTTGGCACATAAAATTGGCCATCACACTACCTTAATTATTTTGTCACTCAAATTGTTCTAGGTGTGACCATCTGGAGCTCTTCATAGGTCTCCCATGACCCCATGACAAACATGCATCATTATGGGGTGTTTTCTTTTTTTGAGAACTTCCTAACTTTCTGGCACTATGAGAAACTCAGACCCATACTGTATATTTTCTCCTATAGTCCTAAATTATTGTGTGTATATACATGTGTGTGTATGAGAGAGAGAGAAAAGAGCACAAGTACACACCCAATACACCCATGCTCTGGTGGTGTTTCTTCTTATAAAACACTATTCTTACCAAGGCATCACTTATATGACCTCTTTTAATCTTAATTACTTCCTTAAAAATCCTATTTACAAATACAGCCAAGGTAGGGGGTTAAAGCTTTAACAGGAATTTTGGAAGGGACACACACATTTCGTCAATAACATCTAATTTTCTTTCTGCCTGAAAAAAAAATTTTTTAACATTTCTGGCAGGATATGTTTGCTGGAGACTAATCTCAATTTTTATTAGGCTGAAAAAGTATTTCTTATTTACTTTTGAAGGATAATTTTGCTGAATGTAGAATTCTAGATTGGTGGTGGGAGGTGGGGCAGGGAGTGAGGTTCTTCTAAATGTTTTCCCTCCACACTCTTCTTGCTTGCATTGTTTCTAATGTGAAGACTGCAGTAATGATTATTCCTTCCCTCTGTAAGTAAGGTGTTTTCCCCTCTACTCTGTTTTCTTTCAAGATTTCTCATTTCTGTTTTTTTGCTTTTATATAATTTTTAAAGTTTTAAATTTATAGTTTTAAAATTTTAAATTTATAAAGTTTTAATATAATATGCCTAAATAGGGTATTTTTTGGTATTCATCCTGTTGTGTGTTCTTTAATCTTCTTGGAATTGCAGTTTGCTGTATTTCATTAATTTTAAAATGTTCTCAGCTTTTATTACGGCAAGTATTTATTGTGTTCAATTCTCTTTTCTTTTTCTATTCCAAAGTTGTATATGTTACATTTTTCTGATAGTCTTTGAATGTCTATTCTGTTTTAAAATTTTTTTCTCTCACTATATTTCAGCATGGGAAGTTGCCATTGACCTACCTTCAAGTTCAAAGACTCCTTCTTGGCCCTGTCAAGTGTCTTGATAAACTTATCAAAAAGCATTCTTCATTTCTGTTACACTGCTTTTTATTTTTTTGTGGGATTTCCATCTTGCTACTTACATTACTCATCTGTTCTTTCATATTTCCTACTTTGTTTCATTAGAACCCTTAACATGTTAATTATAATCATTTTAGACACCCTGTGTGATAATCCCTGTGTTATATGTGAATCAGATACTAATGCCTACTTTGTCTCTTCAGACAGTTTTGGTGTTTGATTATTTGTTCTTGCCTTTTGACATGTCTTGTAATTTTTTTTTTCTTGAAAGCCAGACAGCTGATCAACGATTAAGATTTGAGGGATTTTCCTTTAGTGTGTAGAATTAAGGTAATATGACTAGGAGTTGATGTGTGCTATAGTTATAGATGTTAGACGTTTCAAGTTCCTCCAGTGTCCTTCTATTAGTCTTTCCTATTGGTGTTGTTCCTCAGACAGTCTGCATGTAAAGCATTTCCTACTATGACCTACTATTATTATCCCAGAGCCCTGTTTATGTATTGGTAAAGTCAGGGGAAGGCAGAGTATTATATAATCTTCTGATTAAATTTCAGTCCTTTATTCCCTTCTGTAGTATTCCCCATCCATTTCCTTGACACACGAAGTCCTACAGACTATATTTTCTGTGAAGGTGAGACAAGAAGGCTGAAGGGGGCTGGAGTGGGAGGAATTCCATTCTGACAGCTGGAATTAGGCTCAGGTAAAGCTCTTTCCCTAAGGAGTAGGTCTTCGCTATGGAGAAGGCTCTGGGAGTATTTCACAATGATTACTCTTCTCTTCTCTTGGCCAGGGATATAAAGGTCTATCCTGTATCCTTACTGAAGAACCTGGTTGAGTTCCTAGAGGTAAAACCCAGAGAAATGTGCCCCCTACCCATGATTGTGAAATACCACCAGGTGATTGTGAAATACCTGGTGGTATTTCACAATCTCGTGCTAGTCTATACTCAGTCTTAAACAATTACCCTCTCTGGGTAAAACCCAGAGAACTGTGCCCCTCCCCATGATTGTGAAATACCTGGTGGTATTTCACAATCTCATGCTAGTCTATACTCAGCCTTAAACAATTACCCTCAAAATTACCCCTTAAGTGTTACTGCCAGTTTATGATTCCAGGACTTCTGTTCCAGGTGAACAGATCCAAGTTGTATCTAGAGGCACTTACCTCTAGAGATTTTCATGGTGGCAATTTTCCTTGAATCTTCAATTCTCTGATTGGTCCAAGAAAAGAATCACTGACTTTCAGGTTGTCCAACTTTTTGTTGTAAGTTTAGGGGAGACAATTTTCAATCATTTTACTGTCATAACTGAGATCAGCAGTCTATATTTTTAAAACTCTATTTAATTTTGCACATATAATTTATGCTAGTCCAAGTTAGAGTTTCTTAATGAGCATGACATAAAAATTGTCTTTTACCTTTCTCTTCAGTTATCATCTTTATGTGTGCATCATTATCTAAAAATGTTCTGTCTCTGCTACTTCACCATGAGGGATTTTGCTAATTTCTGTCATGTTCCTTATCTACTCCTTGAGTCATATCAACCCTCCACAAATGAATAAAGATTAAAAGATAGCAAATTCCTTATTTTCTTATGATATAAAATAGTAAATAATCTATCAGAGCTGATTATGACTCATATATAACTTCGAATATCATTCATTAAGGAGATACACTGTCTATATTGGCAAAGCTGAAATAAAAGGGCAAGAATAGAGTCTTCAAAACTGCAGTGCATAGTTTCTGGCTGTTGCTTTCTTTTTTTTCACTATTTTTAACTTTTTTTTTTTTTAAGTTGTATTTTATGGATTCAGTAATTGAAAATTTAGAGTCTGGGCTAATGAATGTGTCAAGGCATGGAACAAAGTGCAACCTGGTGTTTCCTGACAATAAATGTTTAATCCTCTTCCTTGAGAGACTTCAGAAAACTCTAGTAATTGAGGAAGCAAGAATATCTAACCCTGGAGTACAACTTTTTATGAACACTGTGTACTTCATGACACACAAGGGATTTTTTAAAAACAGAGCATTGGTGTTCAGTAAGTTTACCCTTTGACAAATGATTGTTTTACTGTATACAATACTCCCTACAAAACTTTTATTGCTATTACACAAAAGAGTAATAAAATGGGATACACACCCCCCCCCATTTATACATTTCTTTCGCCTCTATAACTAAGCCTAATGTTTACCTGACAGGGGAAAAAAAAAAATCCTAGGAAATCTTGTGCAGGGTTAATGAAATGAGCAATGAGCCAGACTTAGGAGCACTTATTGGCTTCCCACTGAATGATTCAAGAATTCTCTTTGCTGGGTCAAAACCCTTGCCCCATATTCTGCCAGTCCACAATTGGAGAGCCCGAGATAGTGACCCTACTAAAAGAATTGTCACACAAGCTTAATATAAAGATCTCTGTATAAAGATGAAAGGATATTTCCCATTTAATTATTGATGTTTTGTTGTGCCATCCTCTTGGGAAAATGCCCAATATGAATTCAGAATTTCACACATGTCCCTCCTCCCCTCCAACCCCCTCACTGTGTACCCAAAGAGAAATTCTTCCAGAGACGACATCATATGGAAATAACAATACACTCCATTAATTACTCTCTCTAAGGAAGAGACATGTGACACATCTTACAGAATCAGCTCAAAAGACAGAAAATCCAGAGCACTCATTATATATTTTCTCCTGACACAGCACATTAAAATCTGGAGAAAAAAGACTATCTTATAATAAAGTCAGCAAAAAAGAAAACAAAACAGTGCTCCTATTTGCACACCTCTGGCCATTTCTAAGATTATGCATTATGCTACAAATATTGTTTTCCAAAGATCCCACATGGTGTAGTGGAGGGAACATGGAATTGCTAATTAAAAACAAATTAAATATCTGTGATTTCTTAATCCATGTGAACTTCTAAGAGTTGTTTAACCTCTCTGTTCCTATACTTAAATTAATACTTATCCTTGAAGATTGTAGTAAGAATTTTTTTTGAGATGGTGAAAGTAAAACACATGGAAAAACAGCATAGAAAATAACTTAACAAACGTTTATTTCTCCTTTCCTGTCAGTCTTTCAATAGGCAAATATAACAAAAAATGTATCCAGTGCCTTAATTATTTGAGCCACTGGTAGGTTGGAAGATAGCCTCTAGAATATCAACTATTTCATGTGATCAACAATCCTTTATGCTTCATCCGTGTTAACGAGTAGAGAAATAACAGGCTCAAAATGGAGTGACTTATGCTAAGTCCAAGTCAGCAAATGGAGACTCAATAACTAAATTAATTACAGTTTCACCCTCTCCTAAGAGGGGAAATCTTTAATCAGTTAATCTGGCATTATGTGGTCAGCATTAGTGAAGTAATCTTCCTGAAAGACCACAGGGCCATCCCCTGAAGGAAGTTGACCTTGCTCTAAACAATCTACCCTTCTTACTAGTTAGTAACTTCCTTGTCCCACCCCCTTCTCCTTATGAAAGTCTTTCATTTTATACAGTTTCTCTGTGCCCCTTTCTGTTACCCTAATGGGATGCTACTCAATTCATAAACTGCTGAATAAAGCCAATAAGATCCTTAAAATTTATTCAGTTGAATTTGTTTTTTTTTAACACCTGATATATGTTTCTTTTTCCTTCTCTTTTAAGGCCTTTCTCATTAGCATGTTAAGTCATGGGTTTTAAATTGAAGCTGTCATGTTAAATAACTAGTAATATTCTAGATGCATTGGATTGGTCAAAGATAGATCAGTCAGAAAACACCACTTCCTAGACCAAAAGGATTAGACTAAAGGTTAGAAAAGAAATTCAACAAAAGGAAGTAAGAATCTTTCACTAGGATTTTTCAAATGGTTGCTGGAAAGGGAAAAAAATGCTTTCCTGTCTAAAAAAATACAATTCTGGAAGCTGGGTGTAGCCGTTATGCTCTCCACCTGAGGAGAAGGCTGGTTGCAGTACATGGGAATGAGTTGACAAGCTAAAGAAAGTTTCAGGTACTCCTTTTCACTCTTATGCTCTTGACAATTAAGGCATTTCTTTATTCAGTCCAGGTGTCACTTCCTCTAGGAAGTCTATCATGATTCTTCCAGGCTGGATTTGGGGCTCTACTTTCTGTCTTCCCATAGACCCTATGACTATTTCTATTCTAACACTGACCACTTTATAATGATTTACTGGTTACTCTACCTGTCATCACCACTAGTTCCTAACAGTCAAGAGGGACTTGCTTTATCTTTTAATACTACTCCTCTTTGTACTGAATATAACCTAGTCTCTGGGACACAAATACATTCTTCAACTTCAATGAATTTACTTTTTCTCTTTCTTTCTTTTCTTCTTTCTTTAATATTTTATTTATTTATTTGACAGAGAGATAGGAGAGAGAGAGAGAGAGTGAGCATAAGCAGGAGAAGCTGCAGACAAAGGGAGAGGGAGAAGCTATTTCCCCACTGAACAGGGAGTCTGACATGGGATGTAATTCCAGGACCCTGGGATCATGGTTCATGACCCAAAGCCAAAGGCAAACACTTAACTCACTGAGCCACCCAGGTTCCCCTTAATGAACACTTCCAATTTTAGTTTAGTTTTTTTGTTGCCTAGCAGTCCACAGCTGTGCCACAATATTTGAAATTTCCTCTTCATGTGTCTTTGTGGTTGTTTTGATTGCTCTGGTTGAGTTTGATGACTTAAATACATGCATATCTTTATTTTAACATCTTTTTCCTATCATCATAGGCAACTGGAAACCTTTCAGCAAAACAATCCTTAAAACAAACAAGAAAAAACACACGAGAAAACTACCTTTCTGAAAAAATACTCATCTCATGCTAGAAAATCCTGCCCATCTATGCATAAATGATTCATTTTTAATTTTGGCAAAGAAAGAACCACATTTCTATTTGAATGTTTGTCCCATTTTTAAAAGCTAACTATTTATTTGCATTAAATCTGAGAGTGCTTCAACCCACAAACAAAATATCACATGTTAAATGTCAAAGTTTGAGAAAAGAAAAGCCACAATCTTTTCACCCTCTAGTTCAATAGGATTTTGCTATTTATTCATTTATTTAGATTCTCAAATGTGCAAAGTTCTTAAGTGAATTGGAGTGAACCTAAAGTGAAATAATTTTCACACTCCCTAAACTTCCCTCCAGGAAACAGTAATCAGAAGCCAAAGATTGAGATGCCTTCAAATGAGAAGCAGTTGGAAAATAAATAGGAAAATGTCCTATTTAAAAGGGCAGGAAAAGATTGTTTTGGTTTATTCTTTTCAAGGTTTTTTTTTTTTTTTTACTAATTCTCCTCTGGGAGGTCATTACCACGCTCTAAGTACTTAACAAAGGTACTAAACGGTTAGGGGTTTTCTCTTAGATTGACTTTCCCTAAAATGCCTTTCAAGACAATCCACATTCAGTGCCACTGAAATAGGATTTATCATTGACCTTTTCACTTGAATTGCTCATCCAGCCTCTGGATCAGGAAACGATGGGACCAATCCTGACTTCGGAGATAGAAAAGTTTGTGTTTGAATCTAATTTTCCCTAAATGCAAGCTATGGTTTTTAGTAAATCTCAGTGTTCCTAAACCTCAATTTAGTTGTATGAGAACTGTAGGTCAGTGATACCCATCTCTCAAAGTTGTTGTGTGGAAAAATGAGATTTGTTTATAAAGTATATAGTATAATGTATTACATACAGCAGGTGCTCAATAAATTGAGTTATTATTCAACATTAAGTAATCTTATGTTTAAAAAAAAAAGAAAAAAATCTTACGTTTGTGCTTAGGTATCGTGCTGGCTACTGGTAAGTTAGGGGTGAGGACAAGTTCTTTCTCCTGAGTGCCCATTTTCTGTAGGAGACAATATCAGTGAAGGAGAAAATGAAAGAGTGAATGAATGAAGGAATACTTACAGATTTTAACAAATACCATAAAACAATACCCAATGTTGGCAAGGGGTGGGAAGATGATGATTTAAATGCAGCCTTTTGAATATTTCATATATAAATGAAATGATTTGTGTATTGAATTCTAGCCAGTGGAAGTCACTTGGGAAGAATATTCCAAGCAAGAAAGTACATTCAAAGGCCCTGAGACATGAAAAGACCTGACTTTCAGGGAGCTGAAGGGTAACTAACATGGATACAGCTTAGATAACAGCTGGAATTCAGAATAAGATTAGGGATGGGCAATAAAAAAGGACAGAAAGCAATAAGAAGTAACAGCAAAAGTTTGCAACTGATTCTAAGTACAATGAAGAAAAGAGGTCTTGATAACTTAAACAGAAGAGTGTTGCCCTGAGTGATCAGGTGTGTGTTATATAATAGACTAGGAAGATAAGGTTTGAAACAGGGGACATCAACCAAAAGGTTATCACACTAATTCAGTGGAGAGATCATAGTAATTTACCCTAAGGGGGTAATCCTGGAAATAAGAATATTTTTACTGACACATTATACAGTTTGGTAGCTTATGATGTTCTGATTAATAAAATCAGCCATACCACATCAAAATCACCTACACTCAGCATTGGCTTGAAGCTTCCTCAAAGTTCCACTTCCTCCACTCTCTGTACTTTGTTTGCACATGTCTATCTTGCTTTCTTAGATCAAAATCTCCTGTGATATTTGAGGCTCCATCTTACCCAGCCTACTTGCCAACTCTCTCCATTCCTTCATTCCTACTCTAAGAACAAACATATAACATTTATGCAACAATAAAAAGAAATGGCCAAGATAAATAAGTTATGAATATCACAATGGGCAATTTTGCAAAGATAACAATTCTTTCTGGTTCTCTTCCCTTCTAGAAAAGTATTGCATGTCTCCTTCCTCTGAAACTTGACATGCCCTGACATCCTTCAGAATACTACCCATATCAATGGTGCAGAAAATCTTGTCTGATTATCTGGTTCAGAAATAGTTTCTTTGAACATCCTATCATAATCAGAGGTGAGTTCTTGGCTCTGGCATTATTGCTAGCCATAATTAGCTCTAGTTAAACTGCCTCTGTGCATCCTGGCAGGCAGATCACCTACATCAATACTGCTACCAGCTTAAGCTTGCTCTAGGGAGACATTGTGTATGACAGACTTTATCTTCATGGAAAACTGCTATGGAATGCATTGCAGAATCCATCAATTTGCCCAGTTCAGCTAGAGTCATATTTGATGGGTTAGTGTCAGAATAATAAGGATACTAATCACTTGCCATTGCTTGACACCATTCATCCAAAAACCTCAGAGTAATTTCCTAATTAAGTCTGACAATGTCTCTGTGAGCTATGTAAGTATTATTATGCCCATTTTACAGATGAGGAGACTGACTAATGGAGAAATTAAGCAGCCTGCTCAAGGTTGTCCAACAGGGAAATGAAAATTCAAAGAATACCTCTGGGCCCTCTAATCCTCTTTCTGTCCTGTCAATTAAATGCATCAGCTCATCATTACTTGCTTCTTTTTAGACAATCATGTTTTATTACTGTACACTGTTAAGCAGCTGCCACATTTTACCCAAGAGGTGGCCACTTTTCAATCAAGGAGAAAGTAATTTCTGTGGTAGCAAATACTAAGGGAAAGTTTAGTTGCCTGCCTTCCATTGTATCAGTCACTCTTTGCCCTTAATGACTTTTTGCTTTAGAGAAAAATCTGGTCAGGAACTTGTGATAGGTTTCACTGCACCTTAAAATGATTGAGGGTAAATTTTAACATAGGAGGGAAACATATGGTCACCATATTACTGAATAAGGAAGGAAAAAGTATCTTGTTGAAAAAAAGAAAACAAAAACAAAAAAACAAACATTATTGTACCTCAACAACAATACTACTGAAATAAACATATGGAAATGTACCATATAATGATTCTGAGGGTGAATAACAAACTAAGAGAATCCTAGTAGAAATTTTTAAACCCTCCCTTTGGTCAGGGTGTGATCCAATTTTTGTTCTTTGCAGGATTAGAGAGTTAATGGAAAGGTGAAGGGCAAAGAAGCCAAACCTGAGACAGATGTGAAGAAAAGGAAATTTGTTTTCAAGTCCCTGCCATGACCTTTTCTTTGTTTGCTTTCTTGCACAGTAGTGTGTGGCTGGGAAAGAATGTGGGGCTTTGGGAGAGGAAAATATTTTACTTGAGCAACCTTGAACAAATTTTTAATTTTTCCAAACCCCTGTTTCCTCACCTGTAAATAT
Organism: Mustela nivalis; assembly: GCF_964662115.1. Classification (NCBI taxonomy): domain Eukaryota; kingdom Metazoa; phylum Chordata; class Mammalia; order Carnivora; family Mustelidae; genus Mustela; species Mustela nivalis. The sequence goes on along the minus strand of NC_139023.1, from coordinate 49,022,712 downwards.
GGAATATAATCCACCTTTCAAGATTATAGAGAAAAGAAAATGAAACAGATTATAGAAGAGTCTAATTTGGTTTTAGCTGGTAACAGACACGCAAGAAAAGGTAGATAATGCAACTATGTTAGTAATCTGTCTTTCAAACATAAAGCCCATCAAGACCTCCAGACCCTCACACAGACCTTAGCTGTTCAGTATGCTCCCTACTGGTCCAATAAGAATTGGATCTCCCACATGTTGTCCCATTTCCTTCTTCCTATTCCTTCCTACTTACTCATTCTAGAATTCATTCTTTTAACATGCCCTTGAATAGGCAAATGATTCATCTCGGATTCTCCATCAGTTAAAAGAAAATACCATGCGCACACACATTCCTATTTTATCTCACATGATTATTATAAGAAACAAACGGGTGAATAACTCAGCTAGCCTTGTAAATGCTAGCATGCTATAAATTTTAAGTTTTTAAACATTACCACTATTATTTCTTAAGGCTTTGCTGAAAGAAGAAACCTCATTTTAATTATTCACAGTAAGACATTAATGATAAAGAGTAAGTGGTTTACCCCTGCTAGGTAACACTGGTTCATTTTAATATAAGCCGTTAGTGTCTTAATCCAAAACTGGAAATATTAGTGAAAATTCATGACAGAGAAAGAACATGGAGGGGGACTTAACTGAATGAGGAAACTCCTAAAACAATGATCATCCGTTCTGGCACATTTTTGCATTTCTGCAAACCCTTTGCACAGTACTCAAAGGTGATCTTGATAAAGAAATTTTAACAGAAAAAAGGTCGATGATCTGATCAACAAACACTCAGCATTCCATTTTTCTCTCTGTCGTTGCTCCCAGTACCTAAAAGGTTTCCCTCTATGACAACCTCAATTTAAACTTTTATTTCCCCCTATGGCAAAGAAGAATTTTCTGCTGCATGTGTTAATTGTCCTGATAAGGATGCCTGTACTCTTAATTTGCAGCAGTGGCTGTGCTAAATGGTGCAAAATATACAAAGATCTATAGTTATGCCCCCCAATAAGAAATGCTATTAAGAAAAGGTATTCTGCTTTTCATATAAAAATCCTGCTAACTGTTTCAGTGGTGGAAAAGCAAGCCCAATACAAATACAAAACCCAAGCTCCAAAAAGCTAATAAAATGATAAGAAGATCCTGGCACTGATTTTCAGTGCTTGCAATGATGTGCTAAAATATGCCAAGTCATGCTCAGGAAGAACATTAGGCTGTTCCTATAAATGGGACCCAAGGATCAGCTAGAGCAATAGAGTCTAATTACTATTATTAATAATAGCAAGAGTATATTAATCTCTCCTATCAGCAACCAGGTATAATATTGACCTTTTCTTTCAAAGACGGCTCTAATGCTATTATTTACTATACCAGACATTTTATTCTGCAGCACTCATCACAAAATGATTAACACAATGATATCCCATGCTGCACTATCAAAATTCTCTTGAATTCTGTTGGGTAAGAGGGTGGTCATGCCCTTCAGCTGCAAAGTGTGAGGGTCAACTCATAAGAAAAAATAGAGTAGAAGATAAATACTAGCTAAATAAATACTAGATAAAAACCTAGCTAGCTAGGAAGGTCAGCTGGAATAATGATGATCAATGATGTAGAAGTTATCTCACATATATCCAACCATGCATCCATACCTGTCTGTCCGTCCATCCATCCATCCACCCATTCACGCATTCATCTATCTCTCTTAAACATATATGTTGTGCCCCACCACTACCACTACCAGTATACAATGATGAGCACTCATTGATAGTAGAAGTAGGATCCTCAAGGGAAGTCAAGTGTGGCAAAGATAGTTTGGACAAAATATATTCCATGCATTCCTAAACATTTCTCCTAATGGGGCAATAAATCTTGTGTATACAAATGAAGTGTGAGAAAAAGTGACATCTCTCACTTCAAGGGCAAGGCAATTAAGAGCCAGTGTGTTTACTTTTCACTTCCCCTTTTAGAACAATTTTGGAGACCATGAGCTGCAAGTGGCATACCCAAAAGATGGACGAAGACCATCTAGACCACATCAGTTTTAAATGAAGGAGGAGGGAGACCCTTTTGTTGTATTAAGTCACTGAGATTGTGAGACTTCATCTATTGTAGCAGCTAGTGCTAATTTTCCTGACTAATAATAAGACCTCAGCACTGTCAAAGCATGCTCAGTGATTTTGGACAAGTCATTCAACCTCTCAAGGTCTATTTTCTTACAGATAGAACAAGAAATACTCATCTCTAGCATTCTATAATTTTTAATAAGTTTCTTGAGTACATAGAAGGAAAAGGCATTTAATTGTTGGATTTAGTCTATAACCTTCTCTTACTCTATAGACAGAATATATTACTCCATAATTAATATTCTTGCAAGTTTTTATGCATATCTCTCATAATATTTACCCCTACTGTATTATAATTATTTGTTCATGCATCCCTCTAGTTTTTGCATAGGATTGTGAGCTCCTCTGGGGGCAGGAATTGTCTTTTTGATCACTTTATCACCAGGACCTGGGAGAGTGCTTAGCAATCAATAATTTTTTGTTGTTGAAATGTAATTATGAATCTTGGAAAGAAAGCTTGCAATAGCTTATCTGTCTCTCTCCTGACACCACTGGGGAAAAATTGCCATATAGGATATATAAGGAGTTTAGGGCATGGAAGCGCATACAAAGGAGGGACAGAGGATGAGATAGAAAGAATAAAAAAGGAATTGAAAATACTAGGGAAGAGTACAAGAATAACTTATTGATGTCAAAGGGGACCCAGAAAAAGTCTGAGGGAGTTAACCAGATAACATAGTAAAAAGTTCAGGTCAGAGCACAAAGGCCATCTCTAGCAGAGCACCTAATCATTTTTGAAGGAGAAAATGAAATATAACTGAAAATTTCAAGTTCAGAGATGGGATGATCATATATCCAATATATTTTCCTTTCAACCAGAGACATGCATTGCTGGGACTTAGAGGGAATGAAAATTTGAGATCTGATGGCAGAGCCTCAACTCTCCAGATGTCTGGGGCCAAGGAATACAAGGCAGGGTGAATTGGTCAGGATGCTGGTGACAGTTTCAAACTTGTTTGACAAGTAGAACAAGACAGGATGATACGACTAGATGCCAAGTGAAATATCAGGCCTCTGGTATTGTCTCAACTAATACAATCTGGGAAAGAAAACACTCCACTCCCTATGTTGTTTAAAACATCCAACCAAGGGTAGGAACCTCAACAAAGCTACCCCTACTCTTCAGAATATCACCAGGGTCCTTAGAAAGCCATTTAATCTAACACTGGTTAGTAACTGCTCCTTGCCCGATTATTTCCCAACACTCAAGCAAAGAATTTCACTCTTTCACTCTTCCAACATGATGTCTTCCCTATTTCTGAAACTGATTCTTGATGTACTGTTCCAGTCTGGGAAAAGTGACAAAGCTAGGACATAACACTTGATAACAACACTCTGCCTCACCCTTTATCAAATCCCACCCATACTTGTACTGAGGCAAACCAAGAAAAGGCTCCAGCTGCATGTCCAGGCTGGGGATTAAACTGCAAGGTGCCAAGAAACAAACAAAAACAAAAAAAACAAAACAAGCTAAAGGATATTAGAGACAGTGTTTAGGATGTGCTAAGAGTCACAGGTAAGCTTTGAACCTAGCAACAGATAGCAGCAAAGGCAAAACAAAGAAATGAAGTCAAAGATCAGGACATGGGTGGCCCTGGAGTAAATGTGAGGGTAAGAGTAAGAAGTATAAGGGGAGAATGCTTAAATATCAGTATTTCCCAAAATAGAAATGTAGATCTCAAACAGTTCTGCCTTTATACCCTAGATTAAATACATGTTCTTTTTTAGCACTTAAATTCTAAAAATATGTCCCTGAATAGTTCTGTATCTAAATCCCTTCTTTAGGTTCTAGCCTGTATACCAGCCCCCTCAGCTTCACTGGTTGCTCTTGCTATATACATTTATTTACAGGCCTAAGGAGGACTCCTAGAGGCTAGAATCCCACTTTGAAATTCACAAACCTGATGACTTAAGCGTTTTGGCCATCAGAGCTTGTCTACTTACTGCCTGAGTCTCTCTGCTTGGTGCACCCTTATTCCCCTACCTGTATTTTTCATGTCATCTCTGCATTAATTGCCTGGACCTCTTAACCCTTCCCACTTTTTCTAGGACCACTGTATTCCTAAGGCCTGAATCCCTCCCCCTTCAATGCAAATAGGCCAGTAGGCTCTATCCCTAGACAGTGACTCTTGAGTTTCTCAGTTACTAGCTGAGTTCCAAGTTCCAATTCTTATGGCTACAGTCAATTGAAATTGATGATTATAACAATGTGTATGAATTTTAACCAGTCTAACTAAGATGTTAACCGATTTTTCCTGCTTTTTCCATAGTCTTCAACAAAGTCTGAATTTCTTTAACCAATATTGCTGGTGTAATCACTTGTTGCTTGTTGTTTGGCAGAAGAAAGTCTCCAGTTACAAGTTCCTTGATTTATCCTCTTGTCTGGTTACACAGAACTGTGCAACATGACTGTCCAAGAGGAATGATATTATGGTGACTGGATTACATAAGTCATGATAAATTCTGGAGTAAGAGTCTAAAACCCATGCAATCAAAGTGTCCCCACATACTACCTAAACAAATTGGAGTTTGTTAGCAGGAAGAAAGAGACAATGACTGCAAAGGACTCTGTCGGCCATATTCTCATTTATAACAACATCATGAAGTTAATTGAAAAAAAAAATTCTAAAAATTGGAATCATCTCACAATCCAGTTATGTCCCGATTTCTTGCTCTGGAAATATCCAAGCAGAGGTCAGTTGACTGCCTGTATAGTATAAATTGGAAGCCAAGATAGACGTTAATTTCTCTGCCCTACATGGCAGGAAAAGCCACTACATACTTGGGGAAAATCACGCAAACACTGGAAGTGAGGGCAAATGAAAGAGGAGGACTTCCAAAAACAAAGTTGGCTCACTCCACAATTTTGCCGGGACCCATAAATACATGGCCCTTCCTGACTATGGCATAGAATATTGTGTCCTCCAATTTCTATTCTTGCCTTCCTATTTTATAAGAGCATCACTAAATTTTCACTATGCCTAGTGCTGCCCAGCTGAAGACTAGAGTGCTCAACTTCTCTTGCGGCTGGATATGATCAGAGCTTTCTATGATGGAATATGAATGGAAATCATGTGTTCAACTTCCTATAAGAGGTCTCACAGTCAACAGATGAGCTGTTTTTCAACCTTTCATCCTCCCACCACTTGCCTGAAGTGCAGGCATAGTGAAAAGTGATTGTGGATGTACGCGAGGGTAAAACACAGAACAAGTAACTGAAAGAGGGTAGTTCCCTAAGACTATGGGGCCACTAAATAAGACTATGTTGCTTATACGAAGATTGTCATATCAAGGGGATATACTCTTCTTTTTTATTTAGGCAACCATCATTTTCGTATTTGTTAATACCACACTAGACAGATTATCCTAATGAAAAATTGGCTCTTCTCCATTTCAAACAGTAGCTTTCGCAAACTTTTGCCAGGTATCTCTTACTTCCAGCCCAATCTTACCTCTCTCATTCTCCATAAATGGTTTCATATCTTACTTCATCAATGACAATTCTGGCAAGTAAGGGGGATTTGCTGAAATTTTTAAACCCTCCAACCCACAACTCCATCTACATCTTTATCTGTTTTGACTTAGAGCTTTCTGCCATCACAGAGTAAGGTGCACAGAATATGAATTCTCAAGGGAATTAATTTTTTTTTCTTCTCATGTAATGTTAACATTATTCTCTTTGTCATTATATTATTTTTGGCATTAATATTGGCTCAAGCTCTCCAACTGTGTGAGTGTCTGTATGCACACACGGTTGAAAAGTAGGGGTGGAATTGAGGAGGGAGCAGCTTAAGAAAGTGATTGAAGAGCATTCTGCATCTCAGACTTTGTGATTTTCATCACAAAATATCTAGGAAACACAGAAAGAGATGAGAGTGCATAATAAACCAAGAAACTAAGATTGACAACTAATCTACTGCCAAAATCTTAGAGGAATTTCCTTTAATTATAATATTCATGGGGTGGAAAAGAGAAACACAATTGTCAGGTGACATTAACACATACCTCATCACTTGCAGGAGATCAAAACTGCCAATGTGAAGGACAATGAAGAGGTACTTCAGTACAGTTTCCTATGCCTTAGCTCGGAAAAACAAAATCTGACAACCACCAGCTACAGATAGATCATATAACCACAGCTCGACCAAACAGAACTTGGGACATGAATTCTAAAGTAGCTGTGGGATATATATGTGGGATATATATGTGTGGTTGTATGTATACATGTATGTTTATGGTAAATGAAAAGAATCACATATACACAGACATACACACACACACACACACACACTTCATCCCAGATTTCCCAATTTGGATTTCTAAATATTTCCAGGAATTGTAATTTTCAGGCAGTCTATATGCCCTGAGACAGAAGAGTTAAACTATAGCAAATTTTCATCTTAGAATACAATGGGAAGAGGTGGGGAAAAACATATAAGTGGAATACTGTTTTGCCTTTATTGTTTCACTAGAGGGAAAAAAGTACTCATTACTTTTGATCATCCACAAATAAATTTCCCCGTAAGTAATAATAACAGCAACTATCTATCAGGTGCTAGCTAGTACAAGCACTCACTAGAAACCTGGTTGCCTAGATTCTAATCCCAATTCTACCTCTTACAAGCAATATGACCTTGGGCAAATTATCTAACTTGTTGCTGGCTCAGTTTGTTCTCCTTTGAAAGGAGAATAAACATAGGATTCTGTGAGTTAATATGTTTGAAGTACATCAGTGCCCTATATATTTGATATTGGTATCAATCCTCATACAACACAGTAAGGTATGTGCTATTATAGTGTCCTTTTCACACATAAAGTAAAGTGGGCCTGAAAGAAGTCAAGGTACTTTTGTAATAACTGGTCGACCCAGATTTTGAATGCACTATTGTACTGTATATGGCTAATATCCTCATTACTGCAGTATTCTGCCTTCTCATAGTTCATTAAGGGCAAGGAGTCCCTCCTGAGACCCAGCATTACCATCAGATAAATGGCTACTAGATGCCAAAATGTGGCATTGAGACTTGAATATTAACCAACCTGTTTACTTATGATCTGAGCAGGAGATTTTAACAGTAAGCCAGGGCTAGTGGAAGGGCATGGTAGGGCCTTCCACCAACCACCAGTGGATGCTCTTGTTGTTTAAAGGTGACAATACCAAAAACAGGAAAAGAAATGGTTGCAGTGAAAATACTGTGCACATTAAAAGGAAGAAAGAGCAATCAAGATGCAGAAAAAGAACGGTTTAAAAGTCACTAAAGGAACCAGAAATTGCAGAAATTGTCTGCTTTGTAATCTTAATAGAAATGAAAACTACAGTCTTTGAGTAAAGAGATGAAAAATGAGATTATATGAAAATAAGTGGAGATAAGAAGGGAGTTGGCTGAGAGGCAGGTAGAAATTAAAAACAGGAGTTTGACATGATAAAGGAAGATTATAAAGAGATTAAAAATGCAATAATAGAGTAGAAATCTGCATTAAAAGCAATAAAGAGCAGAATTAACACTATAGAATTAGTGATGAACTCTAGAATCTGCAGAAGAAATGCAGAATGAAGAAGAAAAGCTCAAAGACGCAGACACTGGTGATGAAGAACAGAAAGAAGGTCAGATGTGTGGATACTTGTTTTTTAGAAGCATAAATGACAATAGAAACAATTTCTAAAGCTATGTTTGAAAAAAACATAACCTATGTTCACTGAGTTTGCAGAGCAAGAATGATTACATAATACATGACACATTTATAGGCCAATGTTACTGCTTATTATATAAGTATGATATGCACATTCAGGAAAAATCAGAAAATGCAGAGAAGCAAGAAAATATTTTTAAAGTTTCCTACAACTCTATTACATAAATGCTACTAACTCCACGCTATAGCTTATTGCAGACTATAGATGAACATTAATTATATCATACTAGCATACAAAACATACATGATACTTTGCAATATACCTTTATTTCATATCTGTGCTATATATTTTCTCTTCAAACACAACATACTTTTTCCGTGAGTAAAATACATTCACAGCTAAAAAGTAAAGCACTGCATAAAATTATAAATAAGAAAAAAAAAAATGGGGTAACAGGATAACCCAGTCTGATGAATTGGGCTCTTCCCTCAATGCAGAATCTCCTTCTCCTTCTCCTTCTAATTCGCATGCTTTCTCTCTGTCTCTCTCTTTCTCTCTCTCTCTCTCAATTAAATAAATACAGTAAAAAATAAAATAAAGTCATCCCAAATTTCATTGACCAGTCATCATTCTATATTATTTTTTAGTAAATGTTATGTATTTGAAAGAGAGAGTGAGAGAGAGAAAGGACAAGGAGGGGAGGGTCAGAGGGAGAAGCAGCCTCCCCCCTCAGTAGGGAACCCAAAGAGGGACTTGATCATGGGACTCCAGGATCATGACCTGAACCAAAGGCAGACCCTTAACTACTTAGCCACCCAGGGACCCCAGAAACGGTCACCATTTTATACAATACTCTTTCAGGTATCTTTCTATGCAAATGGGAACCAATAAATATATATAGGCTATGGATCTGACAAAAAATAAACATTTAGAAATAGAGATATAAAAAACATAGAAAAAATTTTATATAAATGAATTATCAAACCAATGCTGTACTGATTTTACTTTTTTTATTTAATAATATATTGGACATATTTCCATGTTGATTGTTAAAGATTTATTATGTTGATTCCATCAAATTATCTTGTAGGGCTATGCCATGGTTCAATGTAACGTATTATCTATTGATGGACACTTAGATAAAGGTTTAAGCCTATCTGTGGCTTAGTTTCTCATCTGTATAATGGCAGTGATTACCGCAAGTCTCAGATTGCTTTAGAGTTAAGTGAGTTGATGCATGTACAAAACTTTAAAAAGTGCTTTGTACATGGTAAGAACCATATAAGCATTTGATATTTTTATTAATATTGTATTTAGACTATATGTTTTCTTTTCAGCCACAAATATAATGAAATACATAATATAAAGAAAAAATCATTATGTATAGGTTTTTTTAAATTTTTTAATTTTAATTTTTATTTTTTAAAAGATTTTATTTATTTATTTGACAGAGAGAGACACAGTGAGAGAGGGAACACAAGCAGAGGAAGTGGGAGAGGGAGAAGCAGGCCTCCTGCCAAGCAGGCACCCTGATGCAGGGCTTGATCCTAGAACCTTGGATCATGACCTGAGCTGGAGGCAGATGCTTAATGACTGAGACACCCAGATGCCCCTTATGTGTACATTTTTATAAGTTAGTTTGATTTTATTCTAAGCAGGGTCAGAATCAGGTTTGGGGAGGCCTAAAAATGCCACTTTTAAGAAATAAATTTTAAATTTAAGCATAAAAATACCTAAGGCCTTGGAAAGGAGTCACACAAATGATGGATTCTAAAGCTTACTCTTTGTTGCCATCTGGGAAAATATATTCCTCATTCTTAAGAAAATACTTTGTCCAAGAAAGCAGGGACCATGTTTTTTGTATTCACTTTATTGTTGGAAGGCAGCTATGCTCACCACTATACCACCAACGTTGTATTCACTTTATTTTTGGCAGAACTTACCATAATGCCAGGGACATATTAGGTCTTCAATAAATATTGCTCAGATGAGCTAAGTGGAATTAATGGATTAAAGAGAGTGAACATTTAAAATCTTGGCACACGGTCGCCTGGGTGGCTCAGTGGGTGAAAGCCTCTGCCTTTGGCTCAGGTCATGATCTCAGGGTCCTGGGATGGAGACCTGCATCAGGTTATCTGCTCAGCAGGGAGTCTGCTTCCCTTCCTCTCTCTCTGCTTGCCTCTCTGCCTACTTGTAATCTTTGTCTGTCAAATAAATTAATAAAATCTTAAAAAATAAAATAAAATAAAATAAAATCTTGGCACAGTTGGCAAACTCACCTCCTAAAATAAGCCCCTCCCCCAAAGGTATAAGGATGCTCATTTCCTCACATCTTTACCAACATTGGGTATTTTGTTGTTGTTGTTCAGTTTTGTTTTGCCACAGCAAAATTTTAGAAATATTGTGGATTCAACTTTGTCATCTTGTTTTTCTAAGTCTTTTGATCTCAGGTCACATTTAGAAATGTCTTCAATGCTCCAAGATGTTAAATGTAATCACCCATGTTTTTCTCTTACTATTTTCTATCTTTTTTATTTAAATATTTGATTCCTCCATAATGCATTGTATTATAAAGAATTACTTACAAATCCAGTGTTTTAAATGCTTAGCCAGTTTTTCCTCTGGAAATTTTAATTAATTCTTATTTTCCCAACTGGTATAAAATACAGCTATATTATATACTAAATTTCAGCATATATTTAAGTTGGCATCTGGTTTCTCAATTTTGTTTTAATGATCTCTTAAAATTTCAGCTGGGATTGCTTTGGATTCATTAATTAATTTAGAAAAAAATTGACATCTTTACCATATTAATCTGTGCTACCCAAGAAGAACATATGTCACTCCATTATTTGGAATCATCTTTTATGGCCCTTTGTAGAGTTTTTGGGTTTCTTCATATGAGTTTAGCATATTTTGTTACATTTATTCCAGGGTCTTTATGATTTTTACTATTTTTAAAAATGCAATTTTTCTTCATTATGTTTTCTAGATGGCTACTATTTGTTATGTAAATAATCTGTTGAATTTTTATTTAATTTTGTAACCAGTCTCCTTACTTAATTTTTTTAATAAAATTTCCTAATTAGTTATTTATAGTTTTTTTATTTGATTATATTTACTTATCTCATTAAGCATAATCTTTTTATTGTTTTAGTAATATATCTGCACATTATTAATCAAAAGCATAAAGAATAAAACAACAGATTACCTCAAATAATTTTCCTTGCCAGAAATAATCAACATTTGGTGAGTTCTCTTTATGCATGTAAGAAGTCATATTTTTAATCCTATATAGCCAGACAGAGGGGCTAGACAGACATATAATATGGAGATATGCTAATATGTTAGTATTAAATTTAAAAGGAGTTAATTTAATTTTACCTGAATTTAAAGAATATTAAAGAAAATGTAATCAATCTAAAGGAATGAATATATTTTACTTAAAATGTTTTTTATTTGGCTTTTAAATTATGAGATATTGAGTCCTTTAAATTCTTCTGGGTTTAAGGAGAGAAATATTGAAAATATTAAGAAGCTGCTGCATGAGATAGTCAAACACTTGTTCAATGTGTAGACAGCCTTAAATTCTTTACTATCAAACATGGAATAGATTTACACATTTCCTCACTAGTCATCCCTCCCCTTAATTACCTTTTTGATGCACATAGTTTGTTTCAAATTTTCTAGCATTTATGTTAGGCTCTATAGTTCTCCCAGTCAGTCATATTTTTACATTTAAATAGACGTGATTTTATGAATACTTGTCCCATTTGGTGGGCTCTTTATTTTAATTCCCCTCTTTGTTGTTGTTTTTTGTTGTTGTTGTTGTTGTTGTTGTTGTTTGTTTTTTTTTTTAAGATTTATTTTATTGTTTATTTTGAGAGAGACAGAAAGAGTGACAGAGGGGCAGAGTGGGGAGAATCTCAAGCAGATGCCCTGCTGAGCAGGAACCCTTAGAATTGTGGGGCTACACCTCATAAACCATGAAATCATGCCCTGAGCTGAAACTAAGATTGGATGCTTAACTGACTGAACCACCCAGCAGCCTCTTAGTTGGCTTTTAACAGATTTTTCCCCCTAAGGATAGTTTATGGATTCTACCTTCTCTTTTTTCAAGTTTATATGTTTTTTGTCCCGTGTGTCTATTATCCTATGTGTTTGAGATATCTTGGCTTGAATAAATAAAATATGACAATTTTAGGTAGTGCTTTTCTTTCTTTAGGATTTTGTAGACTGTGCTATAGTTTTCTGAGAAGTCTGAGGCTCCTGTGAAGTTTTTACCCTAAAACACCAACTTAGTTTTTCTATATGGATGCCTGAAGAATTTTTATCTTTATGATTAGAATGAAGTGCTAAGTCAATGTATAGTTAGAGATGTATTCTTCTGTTTCAATGTACTTTTTATTTTTATTTTATTATGTAAGTTTGAGAATATATTTATTGAGTACTTAATATGTTAGATTATGAATCAGTTTGTGGAGAATTTATAACATTCTGTCATCCACTGATGGAATACAATCTTTATAGTAATCTTGTGAATTCTTTGTTGTCTCCTAGATTCAGAATAGTTTCTGTTGAATCATGAATTGCATTTAATTTATTACTTAACTGCAAGATGATTTTAGATTACTTCAAGTTGATCTTATAGATGTTTATTTAATTTTTTCATTCAATATAGTTTTTTGCTACTCCCATTACTTCTTTTATATAGGTGATCATATCTTCTACAAATACTGATAGCTTTAGATCTTCCCTTTCAATCCCTCTGCCTGTTATTTTCTTTTCTTTTCTAAGGGCTTTCCCCTTATGTTATGTTTTTAAAAAAACGTAATAGTGAGCTTTGCGACCTCATAGAGAATGCATTTAAATTTCTCTGTTTTAGTGTAAACCTGGTGATTCACAGACCTGTACCCCTGGGGATAAAAATATATGTTTATAAAAAATAAAAGATTAAAAAAAAATTTCTCTGTTTTATGTGTTTATCAAACGTAGTGAATATTATGATGCCCTGGCCAGATCCTCTCCTGAAGCTGTCATTTTCTCAGCTGGTGGAATATCAGTATCTCTCATCTAAGTCTCTCCAACAATTGACTTGGGTAAAGTAAATCTCCATGTAAATGGCCCTTTCCCAGGGACACACTATTTCTAATAACAGGTAACTTTGGTTTTATAGAACTATGGCCTTCTTGTTTCAAAAGAGCTCTACTCTGAATGGCTATGCTGCTCCGAGCCTACTTGCATTATGAAGTGAGGTCTGCTATAATTTCAAAGCAGTTGACTTTCTCTTGTCCAATACTGCTTCCTTCACCTCCCCAAACCACATTACTTTCCACGGGAGTACTTATCAATAAACTTACTACATGAAAATATCTGTCTCAGACATGTCTGTCTCAGGCCTGCTTCCCACCAGTAACACTAAGATAAGAAGATCTCTTAGGTTTTAAGTTTAGTGAGAATTTTTAAATCACAAATACATGCTAAATTTATTAAATATTTTTCTTCATCTATTAAGATAATCAGATGATTTTTCTACTAAATTAATGTGATATGTCATCACTTGGTAGACATTTTGATGTTAAGCCAATCTTACTTCCAGGGACAAAGCTAACTTAAGGATCATTATATATTTTATAAAATTTATTGGATGTACTTACATATAATATGAATATAATTTTATATATATATATGTATATGATTTTAAAATTTGCATTTATAAGTAAAGTGAACCTATTACTTCCTTCTCTTGTATTGTCCTTAATCAAATTTGTAATAAAAACTATACAAGCCTTATTAAGTTAGTTGGAAGTTTTGGCTATAGTACTCATCAGGATAGATGAAACTAAACTGTAATTAAAAAAACCTCCAAATCTCAATTTTTTTTTTTTAAAGATTTTATTTATTTATTTGACAGAGAGAGAGCACAAGTAGACAGAGAGACAGGCAGAGAGAGAGAGGAAAGCAGGCTCTCCACTCAGCAGAGAGCCCGATGTGGGACTCAATCCCAGGACCCTGAGATCATGACCTGAGCCGAAGGCAGCGGCTTAACCCACTGAGCCACCCAGGCGCCCCCAAATCTCAATTTTTTAAGTGCAACATTTTATTTGTTTCTCATGCAAATAAATAAGAAATGAGAAATGTTACAATTCCCAGCATTTCTCTATTGGAGTTGTCCTCCATCTAGCGCTTCAGTGACCACTTTACTTTGATATTTCTACTCTGCTTTTTAAATGTGAAGCCTTTTTACTGCCAAGCTTGATACTGACAGATGTTACTTCTCTTCACAACCTGTTGTTCAGACCTGGTTACACGATCCCAGCTAACTCTGATGAGGACTAGAAAGTAGAAAATTCCATGCCTAGGGAAGAAAGGAGAACTAGGTGATAATGGGTACCATTTCATTCTTTATTTTCTGTAACAACTTGTATAAGGTAAGAATTAAGTATTATGCCTTAAAGATAAATACAAGAGGGGAGTCTGAGTGGCTCAGTTGGTCAAATGGCCAATTCTTGATTTTTAGCTCAGGTCACGATCCCAGAGTTGTGGGATACAGCTCTGCATTGGGCTCTGCACTCAGCATGGAGTCTGCTTGAGATTCTCTCTCACTCTCTCTCTCTGCCCCTCCCCAACATGTGCTCTCTTTCTCTCTGTCTCAAATAAATAAATATTTTTAAAAATGAAAATAAAAACAAACAAAAAAACATGTAACCTAGTTCAAGTTACTTGATTTCGGCTTGTCTTAGCTTCTCATTTGCAGAATGGAAACAATAACAATAATAATAATAATATGTTCCATACAAAGTTGTTTTGAAGTCTAAATGAGTTAGTGTGTATAACAAATCACTTAGATTTGGGCCCAGGACATATTTAACACTAAACCTTGTAAACTGGTGTTTCAACGAAGGGAAAACTGGAAATACATCTCAGTGTAGAATCCTTAGTTTCTGGAGTTATGTTTACAGTTCAAGGATTAAGACTCTTAGTTTGGGTTAAAATTCTGCTTGTGATTTAGGAGCTTTCTGTCATCCACCAGGTTATTTTAATGGTTCTGTGTTTCAGTTTTCACATTTGTAAAATACAATAACAATTACTATCTCAGAGAATTAACTGAGCTTTTAAATAAACCATAAAAGACTCTTAATTTCAGGAAACAAACTGAGGATTGCTAGAGGGGAGGAGTGTGGGTGGGATAAGGTGGCTGGGTGATGTACACTGGGGAGGGTAGGTGCTATAGTGAGTGCTGAGAATTGTGTAAGACTGATGATTCACAGACCTGTACCCCTGAAACAAATAATACATTATGTGATACATAAATGCATAAATAAATAAATAAATATTAAATGCTGAACACAGTGGTTGGTGCATAGTAGGAGCTTCAAGAAAGGTCCATCACCACTAACAGCATTCTCTCTGAAGGTAAAGCATAGTTTCTTGACTCTACGGCGTGTGTTGTATATGGAGGTAGGTGGGAATGCATGCCTGTGTTCTAAGGATTTTTATTTAGATATGTAGTAAACCTTTCAAACTTGAAAAGTTTAGCAAAATTTTGTCACAATGCAAACCTTTATATGCTTTCTTCTTCTTCTTCTTCTTCTTTTTTTTTAATGAGAGGGTTGACCTATATGACAACTTCTTATTATGAATTGTCTCTCCTTAACTCATAAATTCTTTGCAATTTGGACTTCCCTTATTTTTAAACAAATATTTATTCACTTGATCATTTCTTATTTCTGTAGAGAATTTTGTTATTCAAAACTCAAAGGCCAAAAGGGAACATTTTGAACATCTATATTTCTCTATAGTTTATTTAAATGTTTACATTAAGAAAGAAGATATTCAGGGGTGCCTGGGTGGCTCAGTGGGTTAAGCCTCTGTCTTCAGCTCAGGTCATGATCTCAGGGTCCTGGGATGGAGCCCCGCATGGGGCTTTCTGCTGAGCGGGAGTCTGCTTCCCCCGCCCCCCACTCTCTGCTTGCCTCTCTGCCTACTTGTGATCTCTTTCTCTCTGTCAAATAAGTAAATAAAATCTTAAAAAAAAAAAAAGAAAGAAGATATTCAGACAAATATCTATTATATAACATCAATGTGATACCTAGAAATCATATAATTTTCCTGTCTGACCAGGAAAAATGAACTTGATATTAAAATTTAGTGCTAGCTTGTGTAACTTTTTATTCTAAGGAAAGTTTTTCTTAACATCACTGGCATAATTTCTAGGTAAAAACAGGGGGCCTTTCTTATTTAATCTTGCCTAATTTTGTGCCTGGTACTATTCTGGAATCTGGGAATACAACATTGAATAACATAAAAAAGGTCCTTGTCTTCATGAAGACTGCAAGTCAATAAGGAAAAGGCCACCATACAAATAGAGAAATACATACTCTGCATAAACTGAAGATTTCAACACAAAAGAAATTAATGGATAAAACACATACACACACTTTTAAATGCATAAACTGTAAAAGAAATCCACTGAAAAATGAAACATCTTTTGCTCTCAAATTGGACTTTACAACCAACAATAACATGATTATTCATATAAGCAAAAAAAGTGAAATCAACCTAAATATCCAAAAAGAGAGAAATGTTCGAATGAATTATGGTGCCCTCACACAATGAAAGATTATGCAGTCCTCTGCTCTGAGGGAACATGAGATTAAGTAGTCACAGGATTCTACCCTCTGGGCATATCAATAGTAGCATTATGAATTGGATATCATTTCAGCACATTTAAGACTGAAACAAGAAATAGATCTTCTCAGTTAGCCACCTTGAGTCACTGATCCTATTTAAAAGGCTCTTGAACATTAAATGGCTCTTTGAAAAAGTCGTTTTATGCCTTAAGTGCAACTTGAATCAGAAACACATATATTTTGTAGCTATTTGAATCACAAAAATGATTGAGTTTTTGTCAGTTTAAGAGAGATTATCAGCTCTGCATATCATATCTTTGAAATGCCAATGGACTCTCTTCTTCAGGATTTTTACTGAAAGAAGCACATACTTTATTGTCAGGTACAGCTTGGTTTGCATCTCACCTTTACCCATATGTTGCTTTTCCTCATTCCCTACATTCTCTTTAGTGTGTTTTACTCACCTGTAAAATGGGGATGACAATAAATGGTTTGAAAGTATTGAATGGGTTCAGATTTATAAAGCATCTAGAACTGTATTTGGACTTTTTAAAAAATATTTTATTTATTTATTTTAGAGATAGAGAAAGATAAAGAGAGGGAGGGGGACAAAGAGCAGAGGGAGAGAGATAAGCAGACTCCCTGCTAAGGGTGGAGTCCATTTTAGGGCACAGAGCCCAACATGAGGCTGGATCCCATAACCCTGAGATTATGACTGGAACTGAAATCAAGAGTTGGACAGCTGACTGACTTAGCCCCCAAGGCGCCACTCATAGTAGACATTTAAAAATTATTTCATTTATTCTTTTTTTTTTTTTTTTCCTTTGTAGCTTCCATGTGCCAGGGACAATATCTAAGGATCAGTAGCTTTGGTTGGAAAATTCATACCTCAAGAAGGAAGAGAAGAAGATGGAACCCCAAGGGCTTTGCTTTTGCAGTTGCAGACATAGAAGGCAAATAGAGGAAGAGACAATTTGGGACAACTTGGGACACACACCAACTGGGTGACCCAATATCATAATAAAGTCAGATAAGAAATGAAAGCCCAAATCTGTCAGTCCATAGTCGGGAGTTGATGTCAAGGATTCCAGTCTTTCTCAAATAAGGTAAGGACTCAAGTTCACTGGTAACATATGATGTAATTTTAGGTGTTACAAAAATAATTTTTAATTAATAGTGACTTTCTATGACCAAAATAATATTTTATTTATTTATTTATTTATTTGATAGAGAGAAATTACAAGTACACAGAAAGGCAGGCAGAGAGAGAGAGAAGGAAGCAGGAGGCTCCCTGCTGAGCAGAGAGCCCGATGCGGGACTCGATCCCAGGACCCTGAGATCATGACCCTAGCCGAAGGCAGCGGCTTAACCCACTGAGCCACCCAGGCACCCCCAAAATAATATTTTTTTACAATAAATTGACTTACAAAATTAACATAAGTTGATTTTAGAAAAACAACTAACTAACTAACTAAATAATAGTGTCTATGGTACTCAAATGTGACTAAGGTAATAAAGGTAGTACACATGAATGTCTAAAGTTTGGGAACCACTATACCAGACAGAGTCAAGAAGGAGGGCTTGTCTCAGTTCATCTGGGATGCTATAACAAAAATACCTTAAACTGGACTGGGCTATAAACAACAAACATTTATTTTTCATACTTCTGGAAGCTGGGAAGTCCAAAATCAGGCACCAGCAGATTCAATGTCTGGTGAGGGCCTGCCTCCTCATTGACAGTTCTTGTCAATGTCATGACACGTGATGACATGACACATGACACTCTGTCCTCCCACATGATGGAGGAGGCAAGGGATCTTTCTTAGCTGCTTCTATGAGGGCCCTAATTGAGTGCTCTGCCACCCTGCCCTAGCTATTGCCCAAAGGCCCCCACCATCTAATATCATCATCTGAGGCAGGGGTTAGATTTCAATCTATGACTTTGGGGGGAA
Organism: Mustela nivalis; assembly: GCF_964662115.1. Taxonomy (NCBI): domain Eukaryota; kingdom Metazoa; phylum Chordata; class Mammalia; order Carnivora; family Mustelidae; genus Mustela; species Mustela nivalis. The sequence goes on along the minus strand of NC_139023.1, from coordinate 49,004,351 downwards.
CACAAACATTCAGGCCATAGCATGGCCTAAGAGATAAAGCAGTAGGATATTCTTTTTTTTTTTTAAGATTTTTTTTATTTATTTGACAGACAGAGATCACAAGTAGACAGAGAGGCAGGCAGAGAGCAAAGAGGAAGCAGGCTTCCTGCAGAGCAGAGAGCCAGATGTGGGACTTGATCCCAGGACCCCGAGATCATGACCTGAGCCAAAGGCAGAGGCTTAACCCACTGGGCCACCCAGGCGCCCGAAGTAGGATATTCTTAAGGCAGTATTATTATAATTGTCAGGCATTTGTTACTCTTAAAGCTACAAAAGTGTCCCTGACCTAGCTCCCAGTACTGTGCTATATACACAGTATGTGTCTGGGGAATGTTAGTTCCTTTCTCAATCTTTTGACACTTGCCCTGTTCCTTGGCATTTTAAATGCTCCGCGATTGGTGATTAGACCCTCTCATCATAGCTGTCAAAAGGGCCATGACTGCAGAGGCCGAATTCCATGTCTCACCTTGGTCCTGAGTACCAGGGTCTTAACAATTCAGGGAAATGTCAAAGTTGGTAGGAAACAACTTTGCAGTTTCCCAAACTGCACGCTTTTCTAAACTTTCTGCAGGACAGGCAATTCTCTACTTCAATCTTATACTATTTCTGCAAAAGCTTAAAGAAGATGAGTGATGCCCGGACCTTTCCATTTAAAGAATGAGGAGTCAAACCTACCTGAATATCCTCCATTTCAGCTGAGAGCACCATTAAGTCCTGACTGGCAAAACGATAACCACCAAGTGAGGCACTGTTACAGGCTGGCTATCCCATTGTGAAAAGCAAATTCAGAGATGTAGTTTCTTCTGGCATCTGGAAAGCAAACATCCCAGATATAATTGGACATATGAGCATACCCAGAACCCAAGAAATCAGCATGACAAATGACAGAGAAGGAACATTTAAAAATTCTGTGACATCTTGTCAAATGCAAAAGGACCTAAGCTAGGGAAACACAACACCCAAAACATGCACTTCATCCAATGACATCAGATTATATAAGTTATCATTAACCAGAGATCAAGGATCTAGACCTTTGGGAAGGAATAAAATATGTTTTACATGTGTCTTCAGTGTTACTACCATAAAAATTTGCTATTGTAGAATAGTAATAAAAAGAAGGTATTGTCCATTATACAACTATTATGTTCCAAACAATTCACACACATTATATCATTTTATTTTTTTATTCAATAAATATTCATTAAGCATCTAATATATGGTTATAAGTCAGAGGCTGTCAAAGTGAAGAAAACGACATCTTTCTCCTTAGGAAGCTTATATCTCAGGGAAAGAGAGACCAAGTCAAATAATAGGGAATGTAACTTCAGATATAAGTACCATGAAGAAAAATAAAACAGTTTTGGTTTAAAGAGTGACTAAGATGACAACTGTATACAGATGTGATAAAGAAAGGCCATGTGATGAAGTGCACTAAAGCTCACAATTTGAAGGAGATCACAGAGTTAAGTGAAATTACAAGGACTGATGGCCAGAGAAGATGATCAGGCAATAAGACAAAGGCAGGAATAAGACTCACCTGTTTAAGGAAGAGCACAGAAGCCTCTGTAGTTGAAAATAATTGAAACAGGGAGGAGAGAGGTAGGGACATATGAGGGAGAGAGCTACAAATCCTAGTAGGAACTGTCATTATTATTATGTCATTCTCCCAATAATCTGGTAAGTGAGACTCTTGATCTTAGATTCTAAAATGTGATTTAAAAAAGGAGGGGGAGGTACCTGGATGACCCAGTGGGTTAAGCGTCTGACTCTTGTTTTTGGCTCAGATCATGATCTCAGGGTCATGAGATCCAGCCCAGAGTTGGGCTCCTGCTCAAAGCAGAAGCTGCTTGAGATTCTCTCTTCTTTTCCCTCTGCCCCTCCTACTCATGTGCTCGCTCTCTCTCTCTCAAATGCATAAATAAATCTTTTTTAAGAAATGTGTGAAGCTAGGCAGCTGCTCCCAAAGTTACTGTTTTAGTACATAAAACTTCGAATAAGACAATGTATATAAAATAAAGAATATAGTATTGTGTGTAAAATTATATTATATAATAATTAGTCCAATTTTATGATTATGCTATATATAGTAAAAATATAGTGTAGTGTACATCTGATTATAGTATTATAATCACAAAATTAGTTTAATTATATATAGTTAGATATTATATAACATAATTATGTATACTACATTTATGTTAACTATATAAATTGTGTCTTATATATTATAAATATATAATATGTATTTTATTATACATAATAAAATATGAATATATCATTTAATTGTATCATACCATGTAATATAATTACATTATCTATAACTATAGATATATAATTATATTATATATAGATCAATAGACTGTCAGAATGCAGATTTTAAAACTGCCCATCCAGCACTCTCTTCCCTGTACTGTATTACCTAAATTATATCCTAAGTCAGTTGGAAGTCTGATTTATAGATCATTTATAACAAATCTTGCTTTATAACTTCAAAATTTATATTTACACAATATGATTCCATTTAATACATACTATGGAAACAAAGCATGTATCCAGTAGTGTTTCTCTTTCTCTCTTTTTTAAGATTTGCTTATTTATTTTCCAGAGAGAGAGAGTGGGGAAGGGACAGAGGGAGAGAATCTTTTGAGCAGACTTCACATGGAGTGTGAAGCCCAACAGGGTCTCAATCCCCAGACTCTGAGATCACCACCTGAGCTGAAACCAAGAGTGTGGTCGCTTAACTAACTGAGCCACTCAGGTCCCCCGGAACTGTTTCCGAGGGTAGGAGTATCTTCAGAGAGTCTGTAAGCCTTTGGAGAGGCTGCAAGGAATTTGAGCATTTCAGGGACACGTGGAACCACTTCCAAAGTCCAGGCAACTACAAGCACTGAGCAGGGAGATGCTAACAGGGTGTTAGGGTCCAGGGGCATGAGTTGAAGAGGCTGATTAGGATGAGCTTTAAAATAGAAAACACTGTAATCCTGATAAAAATAGCAACTTCTTTTTTCTGGAGTGAGTTAGTTTGCTTAATTGGTTGTTTTGATAGCTTCCATATGGAAAAATAAACAAGCAATAGTATGGAGTAAAACTGTAAAAAGAAAAAAAAAAACAGTAGAGGTAACTCTACCAAATATTAAAGCATAGTGTAGACCATCTTTAATTAAAATACTGCGGCAATGATACATGAATAGACAGTTCACATGGAGCAAAATAGTAAGTTCATAAGCACACCCATGTTGCCGGTGAAAATATAGGATATGATAAAGATGGCACCTCACATCAGTGGGTATTTTAGCTTCCTAGGGCTGCCATAAAAATGTACCAGAAACTGTGTGACTCAGAACTATAGAAATGTCTCACAGTTCTGGAGACCGAAGTTTCGAAATCAAGGCATAGGCAAGGCTATGCTTCTTCTGAAGACTGTAAGAGCCTCACTCCCAGATTCTGGAAGCCTCAGGTGTTCAATGGAATTTAAGTAGCTATTTCTCTTTGTGTCTCTTTACATCATCTTCCCTGTGTGTGTGTCCACCTGTGTCCAAATTCCCCTTTTATAAAGATATATACAATATCATATGCAATATGATCACATTCTGAAGTCCCAGGGTTATGATTTTAACACCTCTTTCTGGGAGGCCACAATTCAACCCCTAACAATAAGGACAAAGGATACTGTGGGAAATAGTTATTAAGAAAATAAATGACCAAATCACACCCATACTTCACACTGTGTACCAGGATAAAATCTAAAAAAATCAGAGATTTAAATGTAAAACTGAACTCAATAACATCTTTAGTAAGAAACATAAATGAATATCTTTAAAAGATGAGAGATCTACTTTTCTAACTAGAAGTCAAAGTCTGAAATAATAAAATACCATAGCAATACATCTAACTACAGAAAAATATTTTAGAAACATTTTGATTGGCAAATATTCCTTCACTAAAATGAGAGTAAAATGAAAAGAACAAACTTCAAGAGTATTTTTTAATTCTATCAAAAAAATGTTTCCAAAAAAAGTAAGGTCTTAAAATTTGAGGGGAAAAAACATCCCCCAAAACATGTGTGAATGAGCCAAGTATAGAAAGTATATTTTACACATATGGAAAGAAGACCAATTTAACTTCTAGTAATGAAATTAAATATCATAATTACCCTGAAATACTATTTCTCCCTTATCAGTCTGGCATAAGTATGTATGTAACTTTTGGACTGAACCTGGGAGTGAGGCAGTGTTGCATGCCTAAGTAATTTTGTATTTTTGTTACAGTTTGGTTTACATTATCCAAAAGTTTCACAGAATACTTCACTGACAACCCTGTGGGAAGACAGGTGCTTCCCCACCACATTGGTTATGGAAACATGATCACTCCACCTCTATTGGGGAATTTGGCCATAATTAGAACATATACACACATTACCCTTTGACAAAGAAAAATCATTCCCAAACTATAACAAAAATAAAAAATTACTTAAGCACAAATTTACTTAGGCATGCAACTCTGCCTATTGAGATATTTATAATGGCAGGTTTCTATACATAGTGATTGCTTGAACAAGCCATGATATACTCACAAGAAGGAACACCAATAGCCATTTTAAAAAAAGAAAGAAGAATGGTAAAGATCTCTACACAATGATATAAAGTGAGCTCCATGATACTTGTTCAGTAGAATAAATAAGGTCTAGAACATGATACATACTGTGATTCTTCTATGTAATAAATGGGAAGAAATGTGCATTTGCTGTTTTATGCAAAGAGAAGATAGTAAAGATAATCCCCAAAACTAATAAAAAGGTTATCGTAGGGGAGGTAAAAAACATGGAGGAGTCAGGTATTTTTGGAAAAGAAGTGGTATTTATCTAAATATAGTCTGTTTCTTACACACTTGTGTTTCCATACTCAAAAATGAAATAATATTTAAAAAGCAATCACTAAGATTGCAAACAAACTGAAAAAAATGTACCTATGTATCAACTTGATGACATAATCATAGAGATGTGAATTAAAGTGACATTAAAATACAATATTTGGACTATTCATCCTCAGTAACCAATATACAAGTGGCCATAATAACTGAAAAGAAGTCTTAAAGTACACTTAGTAATTTAATTTTTTGTAGCAATGTTGATACTATTATTTTAAAATTATTTTATTTATACTGTAGAATATTGCAAGTAAGTAATTTATTAATGTTACTAGGAATCAAGCTTTTTATAGTAGAAGAAAAGCAATTTTTTATATACATAAAATTTTCCAGACTATATTTCTAGAAAGTCTAAGTCTCTGGAAAATCACCAGTCTATGTATCAAAGGTGTTTGTATACATGATTTAATTTATTAATGCATTATTGAAGCACAAGTAATGTCCACAAAAATAGAAATTAAAATACACCATGGTCTTTATAGCACAAAGAGTAACTCTTAATGTATGCAAATTTTTTAAACATCATTTAGGAGACTGAAAGATCCTAGGATTGCATGCAGGATGTGACAAAATAATCTAATCATCTAATTATATTACAAATGTACAAAACAAGCTCACAGAAAGGGGAAAAGTTGCTAATCTAACTAACTTTAGAAATGAATGGAGTCTATAAATATAAAGGCAAAAAAAAGTATACATAAGCACTGTACTCTAACACTGTTTCCCCTGGGGTGTGGGGTCAGAGCTCTGATACTGCTATATATTTAGATTTTAATTGAACAATTAAATAAATGGATGGCCGATCGTGGGAGCCAGGTTTCTCACTGTTGGAGTGAGAGGTTGTGGGTAAGCGAGTGGAAAAGACTAGAATGATCTATGTTAGATTCAAGACATCAGGATGAATTTATGTTTAGCTTAATATAGATACAGATGGTTACACACAGAAACATTTATAAATATGCATATAAACACAGATTAATATATATAAACATGCATTTCCTCATTCTGTTGGCTCAGCATACCTAGAAGCAACAGCATCCCAGTAGCAAGGAGTACATCTAGAATCCAGATTTTGTTTTTTAATGTTATTCTCCAATAACTGGAACCAGAATTCCTTGGAGAAATTTTTTATTCTAAAATTAGGACCCGAAATATACAAGATGGGACTGGAGCATATGGTAGTGACAGAAATTACACATACCTCCCCACAAAATGATTGTTAATGGGGACATGTGAAAGGGACCCAGGAATCCACTAAAAGAACTTCCAGCAGACACAGCTGGAACAATTTTAGCAACAAAAACTTTTTTTTAATTATAACTTAAAGTATAAAATAAATATCCATGTCTCTAAGTTGTTATAAAGGAATGATAAATAAATGGGAAAGAAGAGACAAATCTCCCTTGCCCAAGTATTCCAAACAATGTATGTGGTTATCTATACTCTAGGCTGTGGAGCAAAACTTCCTTCTTCTTACGTGTGGGCTATCCATGGTGACTGGCTTTGAAAGAGGGCAGACTGTATAGAAAGAGACAGGGGAGAGTAAATCTGACAAACATTCCATTAGCCAAGTGACCAAGGTCAACAACAATAGTTATCACTTATCAGTCTTTTTGGTTTAGTGTACCCTTGAGAAAATGTATTGAAAATACCTCTTTGATTCTATGATCTACACTCAAAATTCATTAGGCCAGTCTAATCATGAGAAAAATATTGAGCAAAATTAAGACACATGTTTAAAATACCTGACTAGTACTCCTCTAAGTTATCAAAGTCATTGAAAATGAGGAAAATCTGAGAAAGGGTCACAGCAAAGAGAAGCCTAAGGAGACATGCCTTCCACTTTTCTTTCTTTCTTTCTTTCTTTCTTTCTTTCTTTCTTTCTTTCTTTCTTTCTTTCTTTCTTTCTTTCTTTCTTTCTTTTTCTTTCTTTTAGAGGGAGAGGAAGAGAGTGAGGAGGAAGGGCAGAGGAAGAGGGACAGAGAGAATCTCAGGCAGGCTCCACAACCAGTGCAGGACCCAAGGCAAGGCTCCATCTTAACCACTCTGAGATCATGACCTGAGCCAAAACCAAGAGTCCAATGCTCAAATGACTGAGCCGCCTAAGTGCCCCAGGAATCATGACTTCTAAACATAAGGTGGTAGGTATCCTGAATGTGATCCTGAAATAGAAAAAAAAAAAAAAAAAAAAAAGAGGCAAAAACTAAGGAAAGAGATAAACCACTGACTTCTGTTAATAATAATGTATGAATATTCATTAATCATTGCAAATATATCACATTCATGTAAGATGTTAATAATATGTGAACTTTTTATACTATTATCCCAATTTTCCTATAAACCTAAAATTGTTATAAAATGAAAATTTTATTTAAAAAATGGACATAGTTACATAGGGATACATTATTTTAAAAACTAGAAGAAACCTAGAGATATTTCAATATAACCCTACCCTCTTGTTTCCCATGAAGGTAAATTGATGCCCAAAGAAAATAAATGACATGTCTGAGATCATATGACATCAAAACTTTTCTTAGAGTTGTGACCATTTCATTTTATCCTGCATGTTGATACAATGACTTGAACCTGAAAACCTCCTTTAGAGTTTATTTGAAATCACTCAGGGCCTAGTAATTCTTTCCAAAAAGTTAACAAAAATTAGTCAGATTGTAAGAAGACTTGTCCAAAATTAGTTGTACCTACCAAGATAACACTTAGCCTATAGTATTAATAACAACGTTTTCAGGGTTTTTGTTTGTTTGTTTGTTTTCCAAAGGGAAGACAAAAGACATCAGACAATGTTGCAATGCCTCAGTTGAATTCTTGGGTTTTTAATCTGGCCTATAGCCTTAAAACCTGAAGTTTTCAGGGTGACAGAAATAGGCAGATTTGGGAAAACTAATTGTACCAATCTTAGAAGAGGCCACAATCTAATGTAGGAAGTCATTTAATTGACTCATATGTAATGAGACATATACATGTCTCATAAACCATGATGCCAGTGTTACCACGGTCAGCATACTTTTAGTAGTCAAACCAACAAGAGAAACCATGTTATAACGCAAGGGTGCTCAGGCATCCCAGAACCAGAGCAGGAAGTCTAAGTGGAATGATTGAATAGTTAATGGATTTAAGCTCATATATCCTGTGGAAACCATTTTGCCACAGGAAACTACTTCACTGGGCAATATTAGTATCTCCGCCTCCTTGGTTTGTCTCTCCCAGGGTTTGTCAGCCTGATGCATACTCAAATTCCCGGGGGGAACTGAAAATATGCTGATGCTGAAACGCCACCCCAGGGCATCTCTGTGGGTAGGCCTCAAGCTTTGCTACCCTGGCACTTCTAAATAGTTCCATGGATTCATCTATCATAAAGCCACAGTTGAAAATCACTGATCTACATCCTCTATTCCTCCTACCTAGCCTCCACACACCACTTCTGGAACTCAAATTATTTTGTTCTGGGACTTTTATTTCAATGAATTAGAAAAGCTAACCTGATAATGGGAACTTTCTATTTTAACAGGCAAGTGCTACCAGTTTAACCACACACACACTGTATGCTGATGAATTGCAATGTTCAATTCAAATAAAATAGATCTTTATGTATATAACACTTTCACGTTATCCTATAGGGAAAAAAAAGGAATTTTATTTCTGTCAGGCATTTCCTTCAGTTGGAGAATATCTCTCTCCACCTTCTCCTGGGTCTACTCAAAGGAGAGCCTGCATCATCGCTGTCATATGCAAGAGAGGGGAAGGGACTGGGCTTGATATTTATCAGTTTGTAAAGTGTCAGAGGATTATTTCGTAAAGTGTTATTCCTGGGTATTTAAGGTTCTAAGGCCAATTTTCTGTGATGTGCCTCCCCTCAAATTCCCAGCGCTAGAAATGGGGCTTGGAAGTGTCAAGAGACATTGATTATGACACATTCATGAGCTTATCCTTACCCCTCTTTCTCCTGCTCAACTTAGAGTGTGTGAAAAACTCATCAGACTTTCCCTCCAGCAAAGAGAGAATAAGAACACAGAATAAAATAAAAACATGGTCCAAACAGATTTTTTCCTCTTGTTAGTCTTATTAATGATTCCTGATTCCATATGAGAATATAGAAACATTATGTTTGAAAGTACATTTATAATTTTGTAAGTAATTATAAAATGTTCTTTCTCAAAATGAAAGTTAAGCTTAACAAAGTAATTCAAAATCTCCAACTAATATTACAAGAGAGGCATGGAAGAGGAATCTAAGATTTTACAACACACACACACACACATACACACACACACACATAAAAAGGCAGCGGTTAGTGCTACTAACATGAAAGCATTCTAATATTGTTAAGATCAAGCACATCCCATTAAGTGATTGTGTACCTTTATGGTTATCCACTACTTGTGTATTCTATGGTTTAATACTCGAAGGGTAACTAAATCACCCCACTTCTAAATACTGGTGTCATTTTGGTCACCAGTCACATTTATATGTACATTTACTTTCACCTTTAACTTCTGCAAGGCCTTGGCTAGGAATAAACGCACATGTGAATGCTTTTATACATCTGGCTTCATCAAACACATCTGCCATCCTTCAGTACATCTGCCTACTAACTATCTGACTTAATTATATGTAATATTTTTCTTCAAACGGATTTCCATGAGGCCCATGTTTTAAAACATTTCAGAAATAAGATGTGGAGTCTGCTTGTGCTCTACCATCTTTCTTTTGTTTTGCTTTCATTATAACCCCCTGGTTTAATTTTTATCCCATGAAAAATGGCCTGGAAGGTATGGCTCTCCCTTTCTCAAAATTCTCTGGCAGTAACTTTCATTCCAGAACAGACACCAGGAATTTAGCTTCGAAGTTTCCAGAGGCTAAGCATTAGCTGTATTTCAGATTTGGAGAAAAGTTAAGAAAGTGAACCTGCAGTATTCTTCTGGGAAAACATGAAAGGAAAATAACCAAGACACCTTCTAATTATCTGTACATTTAAAAGATAAAGGAAAAGGGCAAATTTAGGCTTTGATTTGTTCCAGTTGACAACCAATAAGGGACTTTTGCAATACCTACACCCACCCTAATCACACCTGGCACCACTCACTTTTCTTAGAAATTTCCCTCCAGTGCACAATTTAGAGGGGAAAAGTCAGAACCAGCAAGTTATGTATTCATAGGAATTTATTGTGGATTTGTAATGCATGCCTGTATCCATCTGTCTTTATCTGATTGTTCTCCCCTTCAGTAGCCCTCATATACATCTCCTTCTACTCCACATTGCCCCATTCCAATTAGGTTGATTTATCTGAAATTAGTAACAAGACTTTCCAAAAACCTAGCTAAGAGCAGATGGGTGGCTCAGTCAGTTAAGCAACAACTCTTGATTTCAACCCACGTCATGATCTCAGGGTCATAAGATTGAGCCCCACGTGGGGCTCCATACCCAGCATGGGGATTCTCTCTCCACCTCTCCCTCTGCTCCTTCCTTCCCCATACCCTGCTCTTGCATGCTCTTTCTCTCTCAACCTCTCTATCCAAAAACAAACAAACAAACAAAAGAAATTTGTGTCTTTTGATTTGGGGGCTTGCCAACAAAAGAGAGAATTTTAAGTCACTGATTTCTTTGACTGCTTCTCTCCCAATTCTCCATGTAATATCCTACATTTCAAGATTTTACAGGAGCTAAGCATGCCTCAAATACTACTGCACTTACACCTACTGTCAGTCATTTTAACAACAGTTCAGTCTAGTTGAGCACCCTTTATATGCTCAGTACACCTCATAGCACTGGGAGTACAAAAACGAAATTAACCACAGGCTCTGCTCTCAAGGTACTTATGATCCAATAGAGGAAGGCAGCCATATAAATATGTAAATAAATGTGATAAGTACTAATGGAAAATGTCTGCATAACGTATTTAGTACCTCTAAAGGAGCTCTTGGATATATCTAAAATTTCAGAAAAAGAGGAAATGACATACGGATGAGAGTTAGAAGAATAGACACAGGAAACCTTTTACAGAAGGGTAACATGAATCAAGTATGAAGCAGAATGGTAAATGTGGTTAATTTCAAGTAGTTAAACAGTGTATAAATATCAAGGGTAAGACCATAAGGGCAAGGATCAAAGCTATAGCAGTGGGTTGAAATGGTTTGGAGAAGCTTCAGAAGACTAAGAAATTCAGACTCATTCTGTAGATGATAGACAGTCACTTAAAGGACTTAAAATGATTTAATAATTTTCTGATTTGAAGGTCTAAAAGAAAGGGGGTGCCATTCATTGGCCAAGAGAACACATCATGAGAGACCGGACTGAGGAATGAAGATGGCATGGTGAATTCTATTCTCAATGTGCTGAGTTAGAGAAGGTTGTGGAACACTCAACCTGAGTATTTTCAGTAAGCTGTCAGGCCTCTAAGTCTCAAGGTATATGCTAAGGGTGACAATGGAGATTTAGCAAGTGATTGGCATTTGGGCAGTCATAAAACTACAAAAGTAGATTATACTTATTCATGGAGGCATGTGAAAGGAAGGAGGGCAGTGAGGCAGAAATAGAATCTTATAGAACAGTATCTTTGAGGAGATCACAGGATCCCAGAAGGGATGGGATCAGGATAGTACTTCCTTTTGAAAAATGCCCACCAGAATTACTTATGTCATCTTCTCCAAATACACATGTTTGGATCCTACTACTAGCCTTTCAGATCTGACTCACCACCTCTTAGCCGCATCCTGGACATGTATAGATTGCAAAAGTTTCATATTGATTTTGATTTGTCGTTCTAGTTTGACCCTGAAATAGAGAGGTCCAACAGGTGTAAGTGGGAATGTCACAGAAGGGCCTGTAAAGGATCCATGATATTAGTAAGATGGGGGTCACTGGAGACTTCTAGAATGAATGAGTAAAAGAAAAGGAAAAGAAACTAGATTATACTCAAATATGCATTAGTTATCTATTGTTAAATAATAAATTATTACAAATTCAGCAGTTCAAAAACACACATGTATTATCTCTTAGTTTCTGTGGGAGTTGTTGAACAGCTGAGACTTCTGCTTAGGGTCTCACAAAATCACAGTCAAGGCATATCAAGTAGGCTGCATTCTGATCTAGAGGCTAGAGGTTGGAGGCCACCCTCTTAAACTCCCAGGGGTTGCCTGTAGTTTCTTGTCATGAAGTCTTCCCCAACATGACCACTTGCTTCATCAAACCAGCACAAGGAGTTTCAAGAATGAGTCTCCTAGCAAAACAAAATCTTATATAATGGAATATAATCATAAAAGTGGCATCTGTCATCTTTGCCATCTTCTACAGTATAGAAACAACTCACACTCAATAGAAATAGAAACAGCCCACACTCAAAGGGAGGAGGTTCTACAAAGACATGCTCACCAGGAGGTGGAAATCACAGGACACCTTTAGAATCTGCCTACCACAAACTCCTTACCTTAAACACATTCTGTGCCTAGGTCTTCATTTTCAAAGGTAACTGAGTTATGACATGTAGAGGTTAATGCATTGAAAGAAAAGTTTAATGTTACTCACAGTTCCCTTAGATATAAGAGGCATGTCTTACCACACAGCCACAGGAGAAACACCAGGTTTAAGTCAGGAAGCAGAAACAGGAACAAACAGGTTTAGACTAGAGTCTTTACTCGGGTTTCCACAGGAAAGACAAGACAGGACAAAGTAACTGTTTAGGATTGGCTAGTTTAATTTCAGCTGGCTTTGGGCTATAGCGATAGTTTCTAGTTGCCTGGAACCTGTTCTGTATTGGGAGAGGTCATAGAGAAAACCTAACTGCCAGTTAACCCTCCTACTGGAGACTCTCCACAACCTCCCTTGTCCTTGGTTTTACATTCTGTTTGCCTTTCTGGCTTCCAGAAGCTCCACCAAGGACATAGCCTTGAGATAGTGATGTGGTGTTGAGACGATTGGGAGGGTATAAGTGACTAGCCCCAGTTAAAACCTCTATATAAACTTTTAAGATTTGGCTAGTAAGTAAGGATATCTATCATCTTAGACCAGCCAAGATATTCCTTGTATGTAAATTAAACCTGCCTTGCCTTTTACACCTGCCACCTACCAATCTGGAGTAGACTGCCTCTTTCTTCAGTCTCCCCTTGCCTTTCGCTCATGGGGGCCAATTTCATATTACACAAGAGAAGCTTCTGAAGAATTTTAAAACAATACCTTGGGATGATTCAGGCAAAGGAATATTGCTTTCTGAAGTGTATGGGTTGATGGAGAAGGCATGCCTCTAGATTGGTTAGTTTTCATGGCAGAAAGGCTCTAAGCTATATCCTTTGTTCTCTCAAAGAATTGGCTAGCCCAAGGAGAGAGGCAGTTTCTTCCCATCCAAAAAGGCATTTTAAGATGCCAAAACATGATAATATATACAAAATTTAAAATATGATTAATATATCTGTATGTTTTCTGTACTATATTTGTTGCCAGGATAGAAATGAGGGAAAGATCAAATAAAGAAGAGAAACAGAGGGGTCCCTGAGTGGCTCAGTGGATTAAGCCTCTGCCTTTAGCTTAGGTCATGATCTCATCTGCTCCACAGGGAGCCTGCTTCCCACCCTCTGCCTTCTGCTCTGCCTACTTGTGATCTCTCTCCCTCTCTCTCTCTCTCTGTCAAATAAAAAAAAAAAAAAAAAAAAAAAAAAATTAAAAAAAAAGTAGAGAAAAGAAAAGTAAACAGAAATAAAAGTATGTGAATATACTTTCAAGAAGCCCATTTACAAATAGGCCATATTATTACTTAACCAAACCTAAAAACAGCATCTTGGACTTCTCTTTGACTCTAGGACTAAATGAGGCCAGAAGGAAAAAGATCAGAAAGACCTGCATTTAGTACAGAAAAGAAAACCAACCAGTGTGATATAGTATTATATGTGGCAAAATAGAATTCATGACTGCAAATAAGCAACATCTCCCTTTTCCATGGACATCTTTGGGTTCTCAAGCCAATACATGCATTGGTCTTTTACCCACTGTCATTTTTAAAATAAGGTAAAATTTAATGCACTATCGCGAATCTCCCTAAAGTGAAGAATTCTCTGAACTTTCTCTTTCTGATCTCTGCTTCTCTCAATTTCCTCCTTTTTCATTTCTCTCTCTCTCTCAAGTGCTTGCTCTCTCTCTCTCTCTCTCTCTCTCTCATATTTTTTCTCTCCTAAGATCACATACTCTGGAATCAAATAAATCTGGCTCAATCATCAACTCAGCCATTTTTTAAAATGTAATTTCTTGGAAGTAGGGACGCAAATTATAATGATCTCAGATGGTTATTTTGAAATTTCAGTAAGATAATATGAGTAGTGGACTAAGCACAGTGACCAAAGCACAAGGAAGCTACTGTGATGATATCTACAACAACAATGACTTTGACAATGGTTATAATGGTAATGATATTAGGGAATATGGATAAGATGATGGTAATTTCTATGCATAGATTTGTGGAGCAGCTCCCAATAAATTAACTATTTCAGCAAAAAGGGAAGCATTATCAAAATTGGCACAAGATGTTCTAACCCTTATCCCAACCCTGACTAAAGAAAAAGTTCCAGGACACATGATGACCGGCAAAATCAATAACTCACAGTGTGAGGTACTTAAATGTTGCCCAGTGAAAGGAGTCAAATAAGGTTCAGAGTGGATTCAACCAAGATTTGTTAGGTTTGAATTCTTGCTTATGTTTTAAAGGAGCATCAATTGATAGATTAGTCAGGAACATTTACTGGCCACACACACAAAAGGGAGTCTCAAAAATAGTGAAAGATGATGCCTGGAATGCCCCCTATTTTGGCACATTCTAGCTAAGTGTCTGGGGGTACTGGGCTGCTTTAAATTCACACAAATGATAGAGATTACAAATATGACTATATTATCAATTCCAGAGGAGTGCTAGAAAAGCAAGTCTGATTTAGAGGCGTGAACAAGAGAGATTACTGGTGTGACCATAGGAATGAGAGGAGCCAGGAAGGACTCATGTAGAAAGACTAAATGAGCCATTGAAATGATATTTTTGAAAGCTTTAATGGAGCGAAACAAAGCTGATAGTGCAATTTTAAGTGGGAAAAAAAAGCAGTATTCAAAATTGTACATACAATAAATAATTTAAAAAATGCGAAACCTAGTTTTTCTCTACATTACCCTCTCATCCCTTACCACAAATCCCCAAGACGAGAGGAAAAAGTATTATGATGTTAATAATGGTCAGTGATATTTGGATGGCAAATTAAGGCAACTGGTTTTTTTCTTCTTTATCATTTTTCATTTTTCAGAAAGTTCACTATGTGTATGAATTAACTATACAGTTGATAAAAATAAGAAAATCCCATTTTCTTGGCTTATAAACTCACTTCACCTAGCTGACTCCTACTTAAGTAGGAGTTTATTTGCTCGTTTACTCTTACTTTATCTAGGAGGAAGGCAACACCAATCCCAGCAATGTACGTTAGGGGTCCTGTCATTATCCCTAGAGCACTTGGATTCACCCCTCCCTCTTATATACATTGTAATTAATTTTTCATTTCTATACTAGATGGTAAGCTCTGAGAATGGGGACCATGTGTGACTTTATCACTGCTACATTCCAGTGCTTATAATACCAGTTCCCTGGTAAATATAGAAATATAGCCAGCTGAGGGCATAAGGATGTGGAGAGACGCAGGTTGAATTCATAGTATGACCACTAAAGTTCAGTAATAAAGTAGTCAATGGATATAAGGGGGTGAGGAGACACTGTCCATGCTTTGGAGGAGAGAAATTGGCATGGCTGGAAAGACTGAAGGGAGCTTTTGTCCATGGGACTAGACAAAATTATTAGTGACAAGACCAGGGTCATTCACTGTGCTCTAAAAAGGAAGCAGAGGCTTCTGGTTTGGGGGAGTCTTGAAATTGCAGTGTCATCCTCCTTCTACAACCTTTACTGGAGATCTGACAGCAGCTTCTCCTGTTCTTACCCCAGGTAAAATGGAAGGGGAGGGTGGGGAGGGGGAGATAAACTAGTAGTCAATACAAGGAAAAGCAAATGCAAACTCTCCCTGCAGGCACCAAGCAGGAGCCTCTTGCCCCACTGCTGTTTCCGAAGGGATGGTAGTTTTGTTTGTATTCTTTTGAAAAAAAAAAATTTGCAAGTCAAACTTGTTATCCAGGTTAACCACTACCTAAGTAAATAGAGCCAAAGCTGACAAAATATCTCTTTAGGACTGAACTCAAAGCCAGTTATGTCAGCTTCCTGCTTTAAAAGCTGCTTTGGTTTCTGGACCCATAAGAGAATGCTTGCTTCCTTGAGTTAAAGCCAGTTTAAGAATCTGAGTGTCAATGGTGGGGAATGTTATTATTTAAAAGACTACAGGAAACAGGTTGATGTCTTGGGTCTTCTGCTGGGCTCTGCCGTCGTCGTGAGAGAGTTATTGCAAATCCAATCCACCACTTTAGAAAGATTTTAATTGCAAAGAAACTGGAGCATTAGTAGGTTATCTCCAGAACACTGAGAGTAGTTTAAACTGGCCAAAGTCTATGTCCTTCTCAACAAAAGGTCTTGAAGAACCGTCAGAGTAATAATAACAACAAAGAAAAAATTCCTGTCTCTAAGATGCTGTAAAAATTCAGGAGCATCAGATAATCAAAGATCCTGCAATGTACTGCAGTCTTCTGCTTCAAATTGGAAAATACTATTTGATCTCTCTGACTCCACTCATTTGTGGCTATTATGAGAATTAATTTTCAGATCATATTGGAGCCTAAAATGTGTTTATGACATGAAAACGCTTTTAAGGCTTTGAATTGATATGGAATGGCCGTTGGTGTTTTTATAAGATCCTTCTGAGTGAGGTATTATGTTATGTCAGGTAGCCTCTACTTTTAATTTTAGTAGGATATAGAAAATGCTTCCTTGCTAACTTTTATGGACCTGAAGAAAAGTATTTGTTGATACTCACAATGCAGAATGGGTGTTGGTGTGTGTGTTATTCAGCATTCTGGATTGAAAGCAACGGAAAATGATTCTGGGTAAATATAACAGAGGGAGTTTACTGGAAAGGTAAGAAGGAAGTCACAGAACTGATGGGATGTTGGACAACCAGGATTACAAAGGAACAGGCATCAAGAGAGCTCCAAAGTATTGGGAGAAAGCATGACAGTCATTTCATAGCAGAAAATTTCTAGCCAGCTTGAGATTAAATGATCTCCAATGAACATTATGTTCTAGAGACACTAGGTCAAGATTCAAAGCCTTTGGGAATGGGAAGCACAGAAACGGAGAAGAAATGGAAAGATAGCTATACTTCACACCCAGAATATACACAATGAGAAACTGCCCCAAAAGGACAACAGGGTGCTCTTAGTAAGGAACAGTTGTGGTCAGCCCAAAGATGGCAAATGGTCATTCTAATCTAAGAGTTATAGGATATGGATGCAGAAAGGACCCTTAGAAATGAGCTAGCATCACCCACATGTTGGACACAGCCAGGTTCCCTTGACTTCAGGAAAATACACTAGCCAAAATATCAAATTAGTGCACTAATTACTTTAGTTTGGTTATTTAAAGTACATTTTTTAACTCCTTAAAATAATTTGGGTTTACATTATAAGTCATTTTAGAAAAGCTTCAAAGTGCATAAAAATAAAAAAGAATCTGTTACCATTCACAATTCTATCATTCTAACTGACATAATTCCAGTTATTTCTTTGTTTCATTTGCATGCATATTTCCCAAATATGTATATATATTCTTTTCTCCTTATCTTCATAATAAGAATTTCCCATGTCATTAAAAGCATCTTGTAATGTCATTTTGTTGGCAGCATAATATTCCATGAAGTCACTATTCTCTTTGGGAAATTTTTATTTTGTTTATCATCATTAAAAATAAATGTTAGCAAACAACTTGGTAAATAAACCTCCCCCCCCCATTTTAACCTAAATAAGGATTACTTGTAGAATTACTGGATAAGAAGATCTAAAAGATTTTAAACTCTGCCAAACGCAAACCTTATTTGATTTCCAATCTGTTAGGTGAGTTTGAGGATAGAAAATCTCATTAACATCAGATTTCGTTTTTTAAGTTTATTTTTTTTAAATTTTTATTATTTTAGAGAGAGAGAGAGAGAGAGAGAGCCTGAGTAAGTTGGGAGAGGTGCTGAGGGAGAGAATGTCAAGCAGATTCTGCACTGAGTGTGGAGCCAACTGGGGGGCTGGATCTCATGACACTGAGATCATGACCTGAGCCAAAACCAAGAGTCGAACACTTAACTATCCCTTGTTATCTTCAGATTTAAATATTATAATTAAAAAATACATTTGGTAATTTAATAGTCAAAATGAAGACACTCCCCATGGAATGGGAGAAGATATTCTCAAATGACACTACAGACAAAGGGCTGATACCAAAGATCTATAAATAACACATCAAACTCAACACCCAAAAACCAGATAATCATGTCAAAAAATGGGCAGAAGACATGAACAGATACTTCTCCAAAGAAGACATACAAATGGCTATCAGACACATGAAAAAAGGTTCATCATCATTAACCATCAGGGAAATTCAAATCAAAACCACATTGAAATACCACTTTATACTGATTAGAATGGCCAAAATTTACAAGACAGGGCACAACAAGTGTTGGAGAGTATATGGAGAAAGGGAAATCCTATTACACTGTTGGTGGGAATGCAAGTTGGTGCAGTCACTTTGGAAAACAGTGTGGAGATTCCTTAAGAAATTAAAAATAGAGCAACCCTACAACACTGCAATTGCACTACCGGGTATTTATCCCAAAGATACAGATGCAGTGAAAAGAAGGGCCATATATACTCCAACATTCATAGCAGCAATGGCCACAATCACCAAACTGTGGAAAGAGCCAAGATGCCCTTCAGCAGATGAATGGATAAAGAAGATATGGTCCATATATACAATGGAATATTATGCCTCCATCAGAAAGGATTAATACCCTCCATCAGAAAGGATCAACATGGATGGGACTGGAGGAGATTATGCAGAGTGAAATAAGTGAAGCAGAGAAAGTCAATTATCTTATGGTTTCACTTACTTGTGGAACGTAAGGAATAACATGGAGGACATTAGGAGAAGGAAAGTAAAAGTGAATTGGGGGAAATTGGAGGGGGAGATTTAACACTGTTAGTCTCAGTCTCTTACAATGAGAGACTGTGGATTCTGATTTAAAAAAAAAACTGAGGGTTTTGGAAGGGAGGCAGTGGGGGTATTGGTGGGCTTGGTCGTGAGTATTAAGGAGGGCATATATTGCATGGAGCACTGGGCATGGTGTATAAACAATGAATCTCGGAACACTGGAAAAATAAAATAAAATGAAAAAAATAATAATAGTCAAAATGAATCTATATTGGTTTTAGCTATACTTCCTGTTCTGTATTTCTCTGAATATTGGTGAGCTTCACAGGGCTAATGAAAGGTATATAAAAAGAGTGCCAGAAGGGACCTCATATCCAGCTTGTCCATTTATTAACGATGGGAGTTGGGGCAAGTCATTTAAGCTCTCCAAACCTCTTTCCTCTTCCACAAAATAGAGAAATAGCAACCATCACAGTGTTGTTACAGAATGAATGAAGTCATTCTATGTAAAATTGCTTTGTAAAATATAAAGCTATCTATAAAGCAAAGGTTTTTCTTAGGTGTCAATATATTTTGGAAGTTTGGATCCAGGGTGTCCAGAAAAAACTTATCTAAGTACATATCTACTTTCACACAAGTCCAGCACCATAACATAAACTACAGAAGTCCCTGCTGTGATTATGTATGTCAAATCTAATATTGCTGTCAGCAGAAAGTACCTGACTAAAATTAGGCCATTTCCTCACCTGGCAATGCAGTGTCGAATTAATTTTTTTTCTTATAGGTTAACAGAATCACAACACCTTCTCAGGATTTTGCCAATATCAACATTGGAGCGTAATATAACAAAAGAATGAAGAGAAACCTTAACCTCAATCCATCATAATCTCCCTCAGCATGTTAGGCATCAAGGATATTTGCAAGAAGATCCACGCCCTTAATTTTTTCCACGACTTTCTCCAGAAGTAAGGATGAGTTACACCAACAGTTATGGTGCCATACAATTAAAAATATCATAAGGGACAGATATATAAACCAAGTAATCCTACTAGTTATCATTAGACCAAGTGAACCTTGGTCTCCCACAACTATGTGCCTACCAAGTCAGGAAGCTTATAACTATCCACTCACCGGGAATTTTAATACAGAATCAGGAAAATGTCAATGATTGGCTTGCTTTCTTTCTTTCTTTCTTTCTTTCTTTCTTTCTTTCTTCCTTTCTTCCTTTCTTCCTTTCTTTCTTTTTCTTTCTTTTCTAGTGTGCTTTTATTCCAGTAACACCTAGAGTTCCTGAACTTCTGCATAAAGCTTGTCCTGCTTAGAGAGTGATCTAAGAAAGTTAGAGAGCCTTGGAAGAATCAAAGTGTATTCTTGATTTTGAGTTGCAGTGTGGGCATATATAGTCCCCAAAGATTAATTTTCAAAGAGGATTAATTAAAAACCCACCCACTGTAAGGTGAGGGACAACAGAGAAGCACAGTGAAGGTTTTCTCTGATGTCTTTTAAAAATAAAGTGTTGGATAAGTTCCCTTGAAGAAATATTGGTGGATTCATCTAAAACATGACTCATTGTCACAAATTCTATTAAACCACTGTGTTTCTAAGGAAATCACGTGTTCTGAAACAACAGCATAGCTCCAGGAAATAAAAGATGAATTCATATAGAAAGCAAGCATTGTTAGAATTCTATATTCTATGCCAGGTTTTTTTCCATGCTATTCTAAGGAACTATGGGTGGCAATATCAGGTGGTTTCCAACACAAGTTCCAGAGTCAGACTGCCTTGGTTCAATTCAAAGCATTTCCAAGCACAAGCAGTATGTTTTGGGGAAGATGTTAAATATGCAGCACCTCAGTCTTCCCCTCTGCAAGATGAAAAGAGTAATAGGTTCTACATCTTAGACTTGTCACCAGTATTAAATAATCCCTGTAAACCAATTCCTGCAGTTCCTGTTATACATGAAATGCTGAATTATTCTTAGTTGTATTATTATGAGAATGAGTCTTTCAAGAATCTGGATAGAAAAATAAGTTTTCTTTTTTTTTTTAAATAAATAAATAAATTTTCTTAATTAAATAAATTTTAGAAATCATGATTATAGTTTTATCTCTTTGGAAATTCACAACATAAATTTAGTCATTCAAGGCTCTGAAAAGTTTTGTCCATGTTTAACACGTGTTTATTCAACCTATGTAACTGCACACTTACTTTGAGTTTTTCTGCATTATGCTTGTAAGCCTCTCTCCTCATCATCCCCTCAAAATCACCATTTCATTTATTCATGGAATAACCATTCAAAGTCTCCTTTTAGAAGCAGAAAGTTTAAGACAGGATTACAAATGTAAATCTACTTCTTAGGGAATATGAAGGTGGTTTAGCTGTGACATCTATCCTCTCTCTGATCTGTATTTAGGATAGCCAGATGTGTGTCCTTCTCACACATGGTCTGAAGGAATAGCCTTCTTAGATATTGGAGAAATCTTCTACAAGAGGGGTTTATAAGAAGCTTTTGTTTCCTCCTGGACTTCCATTCCATCTAGCGAACCCCTGAAGCCCCAAGAAGAATGTCCATCAGTGGGACTTCGTATGTGTTATGCAAATTACTGCTGTTTAAATTACCAAAACTCCTGAGGCTTTTATGCCTTGTGTTTCTTTGATGTGCTTGGAATGCCCCAGGGCCTCCTTTGGTAAAGTAAGTGAGAGAGATCTTTTTTTGACTTAGCTAGTTTACAGAAAAATGCCAAGGTCTTTGGTACTCGGTAAATCTGGCATGAAGAAGTAGCTCAAGATTATTCCCAGGGATGTCATGGTGTGGACCTGACCCATGATAGCCATATTTCCTGTCTCAGCTCTTGGTCCAGGGAGCCCCTGCTGGATCCTTCCTTACTTACAGATATGAGATTTGTTTTCTACCATCCTTTATGCTGATCTATAAGTATACAATGTGGTGTGATGATAAGTAGTGTCTTTCTACTGGAAATTTTTGTCCCATGTGTACCCTATTGCTTATTCCAGGTGCAGCCCAGGCACTTTCAAAGAAGGCTCAGGAGATCTTGTACTATCTCTCTGTTCAAGTTGTTCATAGAAAAATATGATATTACAAGCACTTTGTGTAACTCGTGGTGTGAGTTGCCATATATTCTTTGTAATGTTAAATAAACAAAAATGATTCAAGAGGAAATGTATTGGAAAAACCCCTTGACCCATATACTATGGTTTGAAGCAGGGGTATTCTGATTGGTCTACCTTAGATTATGTAACTCCTTAAAACCAATCACCAGGAACTTGCATGCATGATGAGACTACCACAGTAATCTTGGAAATGGAGGAAGTTCCTAAAAAAGAAGTAACTGGTAGAAAATCTTAAAGAGATGCAATTTGGAGGAGAAACACAGTGAAAGACAAAACCTGGGAAATAGGTACAGGCCAGATAATATAGGACTTACAAATCACATTAGTAAATGTTGAATGTGATCAAAGACCTCAGTAAGCATCTATCATGGCCACAGGTACCCTTGGACTTGTTTGAGTTGGCCTAGCTCTGTGTCACACTCCCCTTGTGCCAGTTACTTCTGTCCTACCAACTTCAGCCATATAATACCATAAAACCTACTAAATCACCTCTTCTGACCTATATTGAGAGCTATTTCAAATTCTACCACCAAAGATTTTGTACCCTACCACTCCCCACCCCTAGATGATTCTTAAAATTCTCAATTCTGCTGGAGTGACTTAGAATTTTCCTTCATAATTCTTGTGACTACTTGTAATTATATATTGACCTATGTGATTATTTGTCTAGTATGTGTCTCTACTAACCAACTTAAAGCCCTCCAAAGTCAGGACCCATATTTCTTTTGATCTCTGTTTCATTCCCAGAATTTAGTGCAATGCCTAGCACTACAGGTGTGTGATAAATTTTTGGAATGGATAAACATAATATATTCCAATCATTTCCTGAGTATAGTATGTTCTCTCACACTCCTGTGCTGCTGGATATGTGACATGTTCCCTCTCAGAGTTTCTGCGTGGAGAGCTTTTGCTCCTGTGTTGTGAAACTCATTGTTTTCTCTTCTATAGTGCCCCAGACTTCCCATTTCCTCTCAGAAAAATAGATACTTCCCCTATATGGCCCTAGTTACCCAGTGCATACTTCCATAATGACAAGCCATTGCACTTCATTCTAAATTATGTTTCTATTACCTACTGTGATTGTAAAGTGAGTTTGTTAAAAGCAGGTAACTTACCATCAGCAACAACTAGGAAAGTGTTCACAATACGGTAGTTCCTAATAAATGTTTCTTAGTGAGTGAAGTGAGAACAATACTTCATCACTGAAAGGGGCCTTAAAGATTCCCTTATTTCATAAATGAGAAAGTAGAGTTACCAATATTATTTTGTCTTCCAAATCAACCAGAGGGTGAATCATGTATCTCTCTTGTCCACTGTTGTATCTTTAATGTCTAGTATTTGACACAGTATATATGCTCAATAGAAAATGTTTTTAAATGTTATAGTTTAAAATCTCATAATTAATTAGTGATAATGCTAGTTTGAGAAATAAGGTATGAAAATGCCAGATTCATCTTCTATCTTTCAAGGTGTGCCCCTTTATAAACACTGTTCTCTTGAAGCTGTTTTCAAAGGTAAGGAAAAAGCACTTAAACATTTCCAGTTTAATAAAATAATCTCCTTTGACTCTGTTTCCTCCTTTTTCCTCTAATTCTAAGTTTGATCTTCCTCCCTTGAAATTCTGACATAATCTAAGCTCTCCAAAGATTCAGTTCAAATCCAAATCAAATAGTCAACCATGAGCATAAAGCAGCTACAGCTGTGGTTCTTGGACAGCAAACCAGGTCAGTGAATATTGATATAGGGCTGGCATACAAGCCCTTCTGTTCCCTTGTCCATTTGTAAAATACCCCCACATCTTTCAAAATTTATCTCCAGCATCCTCTACTAAAACTGGTTAAATAAACTATAGTGGTTTCTTCACAAGGTATTTTACAGTTATTAGAAATCTTTCAAAGAATTTTCAATGAATAAGTGAAATGGTAATACCAAGTGATGAATTGGGAAAGAAAATCATATGATCTCAATTTTGAGATAAATGGTCAAGAAAAAGATAGAAGAAACCACATCATAGTATTAAGAGTTGTTTTGAAGAGTCATAATTCTCTAGTATATGTCTTCCTCCTATTTTTTACCTGTTTTCAAATTTTTTCCAATGAGTATGTAAAACTCCTATAACCAGTTTAAAGTAATATTGTGATATTTAAGTCCAATCCATTCCTATGAAAGGATCTGCAATTAGTCATTTATATATCAGTGTAGTTTTATTTTATTACTTTACTCCCTCTGGAGGTGTTTTCTCCAAATTCTCTTTCTCATTGAGAAATAAGAGATTTTACTTCCAGTCAAAGTATGTTCAAAATTTAGAGGAGAGTTAAGAATTCCATAGAACAAATTGGTATGGTGGAAAGAACATGGATTTTTGCAATCAGAAAGATTTGGGTTGAGTCTCAGGTCTGCCCCTTACTAGAAGAATGATCTTTGCTAAATTGATTGTGCTCTCTGAGATCTACCTTCTTCATCTGAAGATTGGAACTGTTAATGAGGGGAAGAAATGGGCAGAGTAAGAGGAATAGATATGGAACACTGAAGATAAGCTGGGCAGAGTTGATCAGATAACATGGAGGAAAAGAGGAACAATGACCTAGACTCAAGGCAAATAACTGCAAAGTTTATTTAGTGTCTATATTGTCCTGCAATGTGCTTTGCTTTGAATACAAACTTTACTGGGCTGAACTAAACTTAAGTGGCAATTATATAAGCCATATGGCTAAAGTGGTTGGCTTTGGGCAGAGAATCCAAAGCTGGAATACTTATAGATGCCTAATTATGCAAATAGTGACCTAGGTTAGGACTTGGGGTGTTCATTTTTTCTCCACAGTAGTATCACCTGGAGACATTTAAAAACTACTGATGTCACATAGGCAGTAACCTCTTTGATATCAGCCACAGCAACTTCCTTCAAGATATGTCTTCAAAGGCAAAGGAAACAAAAGCAAAAATGAACTTTTGGGACTTCATCAAGATCAAAAGCTTCTGCACAGCAAAGGAAACAGTCAACAAAACAAAGAGGAAACCCACAGAATGGGAGAAAATATTTGCAAATGACAGTGCAGACAAAAGGTTGATATCCAGGATCTATAAAGAACTTCTCAAACTCAACACATACAAAACTGATAATCATATCAAAAAATGGGCAGAAGATATGAAAAGACACTTCTCCAATGAAGACATACAAATGGCTATCAGACACATGAAAAAATGTTCATCATCACTAGCCATCAGGGTGATTCAAATTAAAAACACATTGACATACCCCCTTACACCAGCTAGAATGGCCAAAATTAGCAAGACGGGAAACAACGTGTGTTGGAGAGGATGTGGAGAAAGGGGTACCCTCCTCCACTGTTGGTCGGAATGCAAGTTGGTGCAGCCACTTTGGAGAACAGTGTGGAGATTCCTCAAGAAATTAAAAATAGAGCTTCCTGATGACCCTGCAATTGCACTACTGGGTATTTACCCCAAGGATACAGATGTAGTGAAAAGAAGGGCCATCTGTACCCCAATGTTTAATGTGGTCCATATACACTATGGAATATTATGCCTCCATCAGAAAGGATGAATACCCAACTTTTGAAACAACATGGACAGGACTGGAAGAGATTATGCTGAGTGAAATAAGTCAAGCAGAGAGAGTCAATTATCATATGGTTTCACTTATTTGTGGAGCATAACAAATAACATGGAGGACATGGGGAGATGGAGAGGAGAAGGGAGTTGAGGGAAATTGAAAGGGGAGGTGAACCATGAGAGACTGTGGACTCTGAAAAACAACCTGAGGGTTTTGAAGGGGTGGGGGGTGGGAGCTTGGGGGAACCAGGTGGTGGGTAGTGGGGAGAGCACGGATTGTATGGAGCACTGGGTGTGGTGCAAAAACAATGAATCCTGTTACACTGACAAGAAATTAAAAAAAAACAAAACAAAATAAAACAAAAAAACAAAAACTACTGATATCTAGGATTATTCTCAAATCAATGAGGAAGAAAGATTTAGATATTTATAATTTTAAAAAGACTTTTCATGTGATTCTAATACATAGACAGATTTGAGAAGCTAGGAGCTAGGCTTATTTCCTATTTTTCTGTCTGTGCATGGATCCCTTCTAACCATCTTTTCCCTCTGATTTAAAGAATGCATACAACGAGACTCTTCTCAAATGGAAGATAAACATCAGGGCTACTATGTCAATAGAAACTGAGTTTACACCTTTATATTAAGGAGCATTATGGGGTGGCAAAGACTAGATAATTTGGAGAGTATATGCCCTGTCTTATGGGGCATCTTTCACTCACTCAGCTCATGCCAATTGTTGCCAGGGGGGAATGCCTGCCCACTGTTACAGATCTTCATCCTCCCAAAAAAGAAGGCAGAACTCAAGATTTTGTATAACATCAATTTTTTTTAAATGTTGGCTCAATTTTCTATAACATTTTAGGGGCCAAAGAAACCATGTTGTGGGCCAATTCTAACTTCTAGCCATTAGTTTGTGAATTGGGGACTAAAATATGACCTTAGCATTTATTACAGAACAGTTGGGTGGGCTGAAGGAACAGAATATTTCAATGAAATACATCAGCTGTGAAACTGAGTATAGAGAGCTTTAGGCTTGAGGTGGTGGCTCATACCTTTGCACAAAGGAAAAGGCACCTAAACTGATGTTGTCAGTATTTAAGCCTTAAGCCTGCTCACCTGGTTTTGGTTCATACCCAGAGATCCAACCCAGTCCTTGCAGGGGCCATAATGATAATTCTTAACATACTGGGGGTAACATTTGTAACGTGTATATCACAGCACTTGGACACAGAAGAAATGTGGTAAATGTTTGCTTTCTCATTCCCTCCTACTTTGCTGCCTTTCTCCTCTCCCATTTTTCTTTTGCCTTGAAATCTGAAATTTGACATGTCATCTCCTCCAGTGTAGCCTAGGTCAATGCAATTAATGACTGCTGTTTTCATTGTCTTTAAAGCTTATTAACATATGATTTAAACGGTTATGGACTGTTTTCCTCCCCTCTCAGGGATCCGCAATAGATTCCGAAAGAGTTGTTCTAAGGCAAATGGTATAAAAGAAGAGCAATTCGGCAATATCTATATAGATGTAAAGTACACACCCTCTTTGATTTAAGAACTCATCTGGGAATTTCTCCTACAGATAGGTATATGCATTTATTCAGAAACACATAGATTTGGAACACTCAGTTCAGCCTTTTTCTGTGTGTGTATGATTGTAAAAATTGAGAATAACTTAAGTATTTATCAAAGGGGAATACAGGACATTCTAAAGCAGCACTTCTCAGTCAACCAAGGGTGATTTTACACCCCAGAGAACATTTGGTAGTTTCTTTTTACTTTTGGTTTTCATAACTGGAGAGATGGTATTGTTATCTAGTGGACCAGAGATGCTGCTAAACATTTTAGAACATACATCACTGCCATCCAAAACAAATGATCTGACCTCAAATACCCACAGTGCTTAGATCAAGAAACCCTGGCTCTGAAGGTACTAAAAAGAATGAGTGAGCTCTGTATGTGCTGACAAGAAGTGATCTTGAAGACATTTATTAGGAAAAAGAAGGCACCATCTATTCCCATTTGTGTAACTGAGAAGAATGAACACGGACACATGCAACACACTTACACATATATACACATAATATTGTATATATATATATATATATATAGAGAGAGAGAGAGAGAGAGAGAGAGAGTTCATATGTATAAGCTTATATATATGCATATATATTGAGAGAATATTTCTGGGGAAATATTTTTAATAATTTTCTGACAATGATTGCTTCTGGAGATAATCTAGAGAGCTGAAGATCCACAGTAGAGGTATAAACACTGAACTTTATTTTATGTACTTTTGTACTGTTTTTTGTTTTCAGCTTATTTCAACTTATTTCATTGCCAGTTAAAATTTAGATTTTGTGGCTGTTGTTAAGTAAAATAGGTAAAGGTAAAATGGGATAGTGACCACTGAGTCTTCTTTTCTATTCCCTTCCCTTCCTTCCAAAAGGTATCCTCCAATTTAGGATATCAGTACTGTTATTGCAGGGGTCTCCTGGGAAAATCTCAGTCATCAGTAAATTTTACTTTAATAAAAAATCTAATTAAAATGTAAAGTCTGCTAGCAAGTTTTGTGTTTTAAACCTTATTTTTCAAATTCTATTAGGTCATAAAAGACTGTGTCATGTATAGTAAGATTTTAAGTATGGAGTATATTCTGGAGTCTGGAAGGCATTCTTGGGGTTGTTGGAATGTGCCAACAATGGAAGCATCTCCTGCTTTCTCTTGGGTTGAGTCTTTGAGCAATTTCCTCTTGGAACTGTACGACTTGCATGCTCAGAGCATTCATGAAACGTCTCAGCAGATTAGCTCATCAATGTATACTAATAGTGCCAAGGAAACATAACAATTTTTGGTTTGATTTTTGGGATTCACTTTTGTTTCCAATTAACCTAAATTTAAGAATTTTATCCTTAATTTCAAGAATCAATCATGACATTTTCCAGTTAACTGGTGGTCATTCTATACAACAAGAAACTGAAAATTTCAAGTTTTGTTCCAATTGTAAAATAAATACTCCAATATATAAATAATGCTTCATGAAGTCTTCTATTTCTATTAAATAAGAAAACATCTAGGGCTGATGTAACTACATAGGTTGCGAGAAAGAAAATTCCAAAAGATGGAGGTGGGTGTTAGGGGCTAGTATTAGACATATTAAATAACATTGACATATAAAGGGCTGTATGATTCTATCAACATTTATGTTCTGTATATTTAGAATTTTTCAGGCAGTAAATACTTTTGTAATATGTCACTTCTTTACTATGTAAAATAGTCCTTTATAGATTGGCCTCTTGGTTATATCAGCCCTTCCAATCAAGCATCCAATTGTAATCCTGGCTCCCTCTTTAATCAGTTTTCACTAGTTGTATATTAAATATACAGCCAATACTATATAGTTATGATCTCCATCTGCAGACTCTGATATTTTCAATGGTCCTGGGAAGATTTCCTTTGGGTACTTTGAACAGAGACAAAATAGGCAATTGGCTATCCTGAAGCAATTATAAAGCTGGGTTGTTCAATTTTGTATGGTGAGAATTCATTTGCCTTACTCCTAACTTAACATCACTGCATATAAATGCAATAAAAACTATAGGCTCAGACTCAATCCTGGCATCACATATCAGACCATTATATCTTATCAAAAACATTTCTCAGGTGAAATAAGCTGCATATAGTTACAGAAATGCTTGAGCCATAAGTGTGATTGCCATAAAAAAATCACATTAAGCAAAAGGTCTACCATTTAGAGAATCAAAAAAGCCATCTAACATGTTCTCCAAAAAGAAATTTTTGGTTTCTGCCGGTGAATCCCAAATTAAAATACTTTTCAGTGAGCCAAATACTATGGGTAACATAAGTATAATTACTTACCTCTTGTGACCACTACAATAGCCTCCTAATTGTTCTCCTTTAACAGAGAATAGCAAACCCCTCCAAACTAGCTTCTACATTTCTGCCAGTGAAATCTTTCTAAATGCAGTTTCATTTGTTCACTCTCCAGTTTAAAACCATGACTTTTCCTTATGATCCTCAGAGTCATGTCTTTGGACATTTTCTCAGAGAACAAATCAAGACTTTTCATGATCTTACCCCAGTCAGTTTTTCTAGTTTTCCTTCCTGCAATCCTTCCACTCTCACCTTATACTTCCTCAATACCTAAATAATCACAGCTCTCTGGATAGTGCCACTACCAGATGCTCAGTGCCGGGATGACTGAGGATGGTGAGGCATTTCTCTCAGGTAGGATACTTAAGAGAATGAAAAAAAAAATCAGTAATCAAGATATGTAATATTTTAATGCAAGTTTTTAAAATATCAAAATAAATGCAAAATATTTTATTATGGAATAAAATATCAAAATATTATAAATATATTACTGTAAATGTTGAAGATATCATTTATCCACTCATAATTATCCTCTCACTTTACATTATCTGTTCTGCATTTGTCAATCTTATTAACCTTACTTATCTTTCAAGAACCATCTCTTCTAGGAAGCTGTCTCTGATATTCGCCTTTCCAGAAAGAACTGGGGGCTTTTTCTTCCAAACTACAATGGTACCTTATACATATTTCTGTGTTTGCACTTATCTCCTTATATTTAATTGTGTGTTTATGTATTTATTTCTATACCAGCTTGGATCAGAACAATGTAGGCTCCTTTTACATACCTCTTTCAAGACACTAGGCTTATTTTGTCCAATATCTTTTATGAATACCATGGTATTCAGAGTCCAAAGACGGCCCCATGATCTCTAACCCCTGGTGTTATGTCCATGATTAAATTACATTATATGGAAAAGGTAATGGATCTCACCCGCTTGGGTAGAGTGCATTATGAGGCAAAGGTAGAAAAATTTTACAGGTGTAATTAAGGCCCCAAATCAATTGAATTTAATCAAGAGGAAGATTATCCTGGATGGCCCTGACTTAATCAGTGGAAAATCCTTTAAGGATCCTTTTAAAATATCGACTGTTTTACTGGCTTTGGGGAGCAAGTTGCTATGAGTTCTACAGTTCTAGAAAATGGGTTCTGCCAGAAAGCTGAGTGAACTTGGAAGAGAAGACAACACCTCAAATGAGGCCACAGCCCCAGTAATACCTTGACTGCAGCTTTGCAGGACTCTGAACAAAGGACCAAGGTAATTTGTTCTCAGACTACTGACCCATAGAAACTGTTGTAAGTTACATGATTTGTTATGCAAAAATTAAAAAAAAAAAACTAATACAGAGACTTTTATAGTAACCCTCCTAAATTAATTCCCTGTTTATAATTTATCTGTTATACCACAGCTAAACTAATCTTTCTGAAGAAGAGCCATAGTTCTT
Source organism: Mustela nivalis (assembly GCF_964662115.1). Lineage (NCBI taxonomy): Eukaryota > Metazoa > Chordata > Mammalia > Carnivora > Mustelidae > Mustela > Mustela nivalis. Next base: position 48,973,246 of record NC_139023.1, on the reverse strand, counting down.
CTTATTTTTGTCTTATTCTACACTCAGAGAACTTCAATAGTTCCCAAATTTCTATAGAGTAAAAAAATAAACTCCATATTCTATATTCCTAGTGATCTTCTCCTAACTTGTCTTTCAAGAGCTACCTCTCATTAATATATAAAAATATATAAAAAATATACTTACTCCAGCCAAACAACATTCTTTCTTCTGAAATATGCCCTAGACAATTCTGCAACTATAATTTTGATATATGTACTAACTATAGCCTCATATTTCATGATAAATTCCACCTATTCTTTGAGTATCACACAATTCTTACCTTGTTTTGATAACTAAATATATACTTTCTCACTTTTAAAGGTAATATAAGGACTTTCAGTTAAACTGGACAAAATTAAAAAGAATTTTACTACCATCTTTTAAAACAAACAGAAAACAACAGAGAAAAAAAACTAACCAGAGTGATAATGACTTCTATAATGAAAGTAGAACATATTTACCCTGACAATCCATAAAATGTAAATAACCATTGCCAAATATTGTGACATATGACCAGATTGAGGGGAGATTTTGAGAACAAATTAAACACCCCTGCAGAACTTGGAAAGTTAGCAGAGATCTCCAATAGTTGGATGGCTTATTCTGAGGGGTGAATTTATGGACTTCTTGCGAAGTGTGTAATGGCACTATGAAAGTCTCAATCAGGTATTTATGAAACCACAGCCACAGAGGAGAAGGGGCTGAATGAACACAAACACATGCATGCTAATTTTGCAAGAAGTTGGCTGCTCTTGTGGCAAAGTAGATGAAAAACCAGAGTTGGCAATCACTAATCTGAATCTGCTGATCTTTGCAGTTAATGAAACAGAAACAATAAGCCCCTAAAATAAAAGTTATGATAAATGAGGTTTTGCTTTGAGATTGGCAGACCTTCTGTCGACCAGAGTAGAAGCATGTACCTGGGCATAGTGTAAGTTCTCTAGACCTAAATCCAAGCTGCTTGCTGTTTTGCATCTTACCTAGTCTATCTCCCCACACTGCTGCTATTTAACAAATTACTTCCTCAGGAAGAATGGTCCAGATTTTTTAAAAAAAGAGCCAACCCTAAAACTACACAAAGACATAGCCAGGGGCATAAAGAATAGAAGAAATTTAACAACTACAGAACAATTGGGACAATTGGGAAAAAAAAAAAAAAAACTAACAATGAGATTCTTTAAAAAAAAAGAAAAATCAATGTAATTAAAAAAATAATGTCATCCTGAATAGGAATTCAAAGTAGACATGCATGCAATGAAAAAGAAAAAAAAATTATAAGATGAAAAGTAACAGAGCAACATTTAGAAAGAAATGAGAGAGAAAATTTAAAACAATGTCAGTTACTCAAGTTACATTAGAAGCAATACCCAAGAGTAGATAATACCAAAAACCATCATGGACAAAGAGATAGGCTTCATAAAATTCAACAAGATAAAATGGAAAACATAGTTTTGAAAGAACAAATTAAAAAAATAAAAGAACTACAGATAAAATGGTAGTTCTGAGAGTCAGTTAAAAGACTATAGCATAAACATGATTAGTGTTCCAGATAAAGTAAAAAGTAAAAATGGAAAATATTAAAAGATGTAATAAAAGAAAAGTTTCCAAAAATAAAAGAAGGCTTGAATATGAAGAGTGAAAGGGAAAAATTGTGCTTTGGAGAAATTTTATATATAAATAACAAAGAATAATTAATAAGGAGTACACAATAAAGAGGTTATCAAGGCAAAATATTCAACTTATACACGAAAGTGGGAAAACTCAGGCTAGCCTCAATTGTTTACGAAGTGCAAAACTAATTGTGAGATATATGGAAAGCAATGTCTACTAGTCCTTGGATTCAGAAAATATGACACAAAAGTTTTACACAACTTTCAAGAACTCTGGACATACAGCACTCATGAGACCTTCTTGGCGTGGGAAGTGGGGGAAGAAGTTGGTGTGGATGCTTTTATAAACCAACTAATAAAGGAACTTTAAGTGTGGAAATAGAAATGGTTCATAAATCCATTAAAATGGATAATTAAGAGTAAAGAGCTGTGGGAATTAGGGAATGCAATATAAATGTTATTAAACTTGGCAAAGTAGAATTATTATAGAACTAATACAAATTCCAAGGTGAAAGGAGAAAATAGGAAGTTTAACTGTGTTTTCCTTTCTTTAAATAATTAGGAATTAATTCAACATATAAATCAATTAATGAAAGCTTAAACATTTTTAGAGTATGAAGTAACCAAAAGAAAAATATAAAAAAAAATACAAACCAAATCTGAAGCTAAGTGTGGAGAAAGGAGACATAGGATATGGAAGCTGGAAATTTACTAGCTACCTCATATTTTTGATAACAAAATTAAAAATTGTATTTAAAGGTGATATATATAGAAAAAGATATTTAAACGGAATCTTTAAAAATTTAAAGGCAGTCTTTAGAAATACTAAAAAGACCCTACACAACTGCTAAAAAACCAGAAGGAAAATGCACAAAGATAGCAAATAGAGAAATGCTGATCTTAGAAGATGACAAATGAAGAATAAAAGCAAATGTGGTTAATATGTCCTTATTTATGTAAAAATACATGATTACCATGTGTTCATTTATGCATATATATTTGTACTAGAGGCAAGTATATTCATAAGAAGTATCTAGAGGTATATATAAGTAGCAGTCAACAGCGGTTATGTCCTGGAAGGCTGAATGATATTTTTATTTTTATTTTTTTAAGATTTTATTTGTCTATTTTGAGAAAGAGAGAGAGAGAGAGACAGATAGAGACAGAGAAGGGGGAAGGAGCAGAGGGAGAGGGATAAGCAGACTCTGTGCTGAGCACAGAGCCCAACCTAGGGCTCAATCTCATAACCCCAAGATCATGACATGAGCTGAAATCAAGAGTCAGACACATAATTGACTGAGCCACCCAGGCACCCTGGAAGGCTGAATTTTTTAAAAATATATTTTTATTTTGTAAATTTCCCTATATATTTGGTTATTTTACTATGTGCATGTATTATTATTTAGAAAATTAATAAAATATATACTTATTATATATAATATATGTAGTAAATTATATAAATGCATGTTAATCTTTCATATTTATATATAATAAACATATATATATAACATATACATACCTTCAAAGAAGAAATGTATAATCATGTGTTGAATATAATCACATTTCCTCTATTTAGAGGACGAAGGAAAAAAACATATCCACCCAAGATAATTATTACTTTTATGTATTTTCCTTGAGTCTTTTCTCATATGCATATTTTTCACATTGTTTATATTTTATTTGGCAGAGTTTTGTTTAAACACAGTAATTTGTATAAATTAAATAATGTAATAAACATTAATTGAGATTATTCCATAATCTCCATAAGCAATGTTATAATGTCTGGAAAAACTTTCATGAAGAATTGTGCTAATTTCTTAAAGGAATATATGATGAACTAGCATTTAGGCTGATTTCAAATTTCTTACCATTATAAATAATACTGCAATAAATATTTGTTTTAAAAAAACAAATCATTCATTTTTAGCATATTTTTATTAAAGTAGATATCCAGATGTGGAACTGTATCAAATGTATCAGTTGTCATTCTTATAGACTTTCCATACCCTATTTCCCACTGTCTAATATAATCTCTCCCTACTGACACATTTTAGCATTTGGTCTTTTTTGGCATACTTACTACTAACTATCTATCCACTATAAATTACTAGTATCCCTGATATATAAACATGTAAAGTGGGTAATAATCAATGAAAGGTGACCTTATTAGAGGGCTAGGACATGAGGCTAATGGTAAGGAGTTATACTAGGGGCTTCATTCTGTGGTTTTTCTACTTCATGTACCACCAGTGGTCAATGAAGACTTTTCCAAGATTTTCTGAGTTCCCAAGTTCCTTATGTGCTCTTTCCTAAAATTAGTGTCCTTGAGAATGTTAATAACATCATGCAGATTTTTTTATTTCCATCTTCTCTAATATAAACCCTTTCTTTTACTTTAAGATAGAAAGGTGGAACTCTCACTAATCCTAGAATCTACCTTTGGTGAATTGCCCTGAGGTATATAAACTTCTATGACATCAAACAAAGGGATACACACTGGTGGAGATTCTGAAAATCTGAATGACTCCAATGACCAGGGGACAAATCTTTCTGAAAGTCAGGTGGTTTCCAATTCTTTAATTTCAGCAAAATTGAAGAGGACCTAATCAAGTTGTCAGTTAATAGATTAAAAATAATTTATGAACCTAGATGACTGTGAATTCTGGCACGTATCTCTGAAGAATATCAAAGAATTGAGTGACATTATTCCTTCCAACCCTATCCACTTATTTATGTGAATATGACTTCTCAGCTCTCACATCTATAAAAACCAAAAATAGGAGCAGAACTTATACAGTATCTATGTGATTTTAGCAATAAATAATATCCATCCATAGATATATGAGCCAATAAAAGAATAAAAAGTCATTTATCTCATTAAAATGAGTTTCCAATAAAATATTACTTTTATACTTAATAATTATTACTCAAATTTAAAATACAATATGTTGTTTTGATCAATGATATACTTATGACAATTATAATAAATTGATGAGGAAGATAATTTTAATACTTAAGAGTCTTATGGTTACAGGAAACATTTTAGAAGTTAAATCTTAATTTATATACATCATTTATTGTAGAGATGTATGATAAGGTGATTAATAAGGTACTTTAAGCATAAAATACATGAAATTAGAATAAAAATTTTAGAGGAAGTAGAATAAAAAATACTAGTTTGGAGAGCAAGAATGTTGTTTTATTTAAAGTTGTTCATACATTTTAAATGAAAGGTGGCAGATATTTATTATTATGATATTTACATTTTCTTAAAAAAATGTAAAGCATTATTTAACAATTTTATTTTAAAATGTTAGAAATTCTGCTATATAAAAAATGACATCTTTTAAAGCATTTAAATATGCAATGAAAAATTTCAGCTGCCAACTGAAATGTGTACACGCCTGTGTATAGTTTCATTAAATTATTTTAGGGGTACACAAATTAATCCATTTCAAGGGTACTCTGTAAGCTACAATTACTAAAGTCTATGCTTTATCATAATTATTATTGCTAAGTGGTATGCACAACAGATAACCTCCTCTCTCAGTGCCTGTGATTTATCCAATGACTTTTTCTAAGCCCAAATCTTACTCCCATCAAGGCTCTCAAACCATCCCCATGGTTTGAGAATGGCTGAGTTAAATGGTGCATATCTAACAAAACTGATTAATAAACTGTTAAAAATTTTAGTTAACTTTGTCAGTTTTCTCTTTTACTATGAGGAATACCCAAATGAGTTTCAATGAGCTCAAGACAGGTGCCAAGCCAAGCACTTCTGAGAACAGACTCCTCTGATGGTCTAACCACTGAACTCCCCTATCACTCTTGCTGCTCATAGTGCCAGCCACTATGGTCTTTCCTGGAAGTTGTCTTCTTGCTATCTTTTTCAGTTTAATCTTCACCATATTTGGTATAATTGTTGCATGGTAAGATGTTTCAGATGTAATTTTTAAAAACTTTTTACTTCAAAATTTTCCTGAGGACTTTTGCTTTTCCACACCTGTGGGTTATTTAAACTTTTATCCTAGGAAATTTTTTTTTCTGAAATCAAAGAATGAGTAAAATGAAAATGACATAGATTTGAAAATGTACATTTATAATATAATATATAACACTGACAAAGGCCTAGGCATAGCAGAATGTGTCACATATTTATTACTTAAGATAGAGCTTTATTAAGATGCTCCTTTATAAATTGATATGCTGGGAATTTAAAGTTTTCATCCTCTCTATAAAGAGAAGGAATTCCTTCTACATAAAAGGAAATAGATCATGGGTGTCTCAAAATTGAATAGAAAGTTCAAACAGGATATAACTGGCTCCAAGGATGCCTTACAAACATATCAGGTGGGAATAAAGTTATCTGTAACAAAACACACCAGATATTGATTTATTTACCTCCTTTCATCTCTCCAAAATACAAAAACTAAAAATGTAATTAAAAGCAAGTAATCCAGTTTAAAATTATAGTGATTTTTAATGCTGGATTTTAAAGAAGCTGAAAAAATAATGATGTTGCCCATTGCCACCTAACACACATCTAGAATTGGAACTGTCTACCTTTGAAATATAAGATAGATACTAATACTTCCATAAAATTATGTGCATATAAAACATACCTAGCAATGTTCATAGCATTGGTGATTCAAGATGAATGAAAAACACCTCTTGCCTTAAAGAGTTCATAGTTTGTAGGGGAGGTAAATCTATATATTATAAATGCATAATCATAAATTATAAATGTAAAGAATGTCAAAAAGAATTTACTCTGTAAGTTCTACACAGTAGATATTATGCCAAATATGACTCTCTTTTTTCTGTTTTCTGAACAGTGCCCAAAGGTAGATCTTATTATCTACTACAACTAAAGTTGAGGAGAAAAAGGAGTAATCAATGTACCTAATGAGTATGTGATTACAACATAAGAGATAGTAAATGCAGGCAAAATGTTTGGTATAGCTGCTGGTACATTTTAAGTGTTTAATAAATGGCAAACATTAATAGTTGCTCTTGAAACAAAATCATAAGCCATTTGCATAGTGCATGGTAGTCAAAGACTATGAGGAAAGACATTCTAGAAGAGATGATACCCACACCAGGAGCTGAATTTTGAATGGAGAGCCAGCCACAGGGACAAAGAGGTTAATGAAATACTCTTCTCCTGACCTCCATGAAAACACTTGTTGATGGTCGCCTTACCCCCTTATCCCTTTCCATTATGATTTTTCCCAGCAGAATTTTCCTCTTATACTCACTTGCTAATTTTGAAAATTTTCCAGGATTTATTCTCAACCTTATTTTCTCATTCTTATGCTCTCTTAGTAAATGATCTCTATTCCCATGACATTAGGTGCTATTTTTACATAGATAAATTTCAGGTCCATATTATCAAGAGTAGTGTCCCCTCCAAGTCCTAGATCTGAATATCCAGTTACGAACTTGTTTTTTTTTTTTTTTTTCTCTTCTTACCCAGGTACCCCAAACTTGTCTACTCAAGCCTGAGCACTTGTTGCCTCATATATCCTGGATTCCCCTCCCCATTTCATTATCATAAAGGGCTCTGCCATCTATCAGTTGCTGATGTCAGAGACTGGAAGTCATCCATGATTCCTTCTCTTTCCCTGTCCAGTATCAAATCAAATTCCTGTTGGTTCTACCTCTAAAAATACATTTTGACTGGCTCATCTCTACTATCAGCGCCACTATCACTCTTGACCTAGGACACAGTGAAAGCTTCCCCCTTAATGGCTCTGTGTTTTCACTCTACTCTCTAACACCCCAACTCCTCAATCTATCCTCAATAATATAGTTAGCATGCTTTTTCTTAATCCATGATTCTGAACACTCATCTGCTTAAAACCTCCAGTGGTTTCCTATCTCATTTAGAATAAAGTCAACTCCTTACCATAACCTGAATTTTAATTATATGGCCCCTGCTCACTCCTACAGCCTCCCCTGTGCTAATGATCCTCTGCTCCAGAGATATTTAAGTGTTTCCTTCTGTAGGATATTCACACATATAACCACATCTGCCTGGAAATGCCTTCACATCTGCTTTGCAAGTTTCTTGTCTCTCCATGTTAGTCTAAACTTTAAACATGATCTTCTCAGAGAGTTTGTCCCTGATTTTCTTAACTAAGAAGGACTTTGCTGATTTTTAAAGAATATTATATCTAATTCCCTCCTGTCACCTCATACAGTGTTCAAACATGCATTTGTTTACTTGTTTATTGCCCCCTCCTCTCTTGAAATGTGAGATCTACAAGGCCTGAGATTGTCTACCTTATTTATCAAAGTGTATCTTTGTCTATTGGATGTTTGGCACATAGTTAATACAAATGTTTCCTAAGTGAATAAATAAAAATGAATGCCTTATTGAATGAATAAATGAAGTATAGTGTGCAGACTTCTAAACACTTGAGAAGTAATCAGATAAGCTTTAAAAATAGGAATAAGAATGTCTATCTTACCTAAACTTATAGGTATATAGTAAATAAATTGATGTGGAAGTCTGGAAATTTAAAAGCATTAAATAGGTGACTTATTGTTACTTAATGGTTATCATTTTTAGCAGCTTGTCATTGTCCTAAATGATAAAAATTCCTTTTTTTTTTTTTTTTTTGAGAGTGAGAGAAAAAGAAAACACAAGCAGGGGGTAGGGAGGGGAAGAGAATGGGAAGACAGAGAGAATCCTAAGGACATTCCACACCCAGAGCAGAGCCCAATACAGCGCTTGATTTCATGACCCTAAGATTATGAACTGAGCTGAAATCAAGAGTCAGACACTTAACCAGTTGAGCCACCCAGGCACCCCCTTAAATGACAAAATTTCTGATTATTGATAACTAGATGTCACCAAATGTTGATGACCCTTTTGAAAATTATGTGTGTCATATTCTAGTACAAGTGCATACACAGGAATTTTTATGTTAATAGAAAAATTGAGCCAACATGACTTCATAGATTAAGAAAATAAAAACCTGCCATGTCCCAGTTCCTGACTAACTCTGACTTCAAGCTTCATTGATTAATTTCTGTGGCCTCAATTTCCCCATCTGTAAAATGGGGCCTGCCTCTTAGAAAAAAGAAATCACTAATTGTTGAGAATGAAGTTGGAAATGAGGGACAATCTGTATGTTAAGGGCTGTTAATTCTAATAATACACAAAGGTCACTAGCTTACTTCATTCTTTTTTAAAAGACTCAGCCAAATGGATTTGGAGCACTTTCACAGAAGTTTCTATTAGGTCCCTGTACTGAGCTCACAATGTCCCTGAGGGTTGGAGAGGAGAAATCAATCGTTCACAATAATAGGTGTCCTGCAAGGGTAATAATATATTTCAACCTTCTTTTTATGTAGCCCTTTGATAATTCACAGAGGATGCTTGGCAAGCAACAGTCAAGATAAAAAGTGTCCTATTTTAGTGATTTTTCCTTTTGATCACTGAAGCTCAATATTATTATGACTGTGAGCCAGTCCTCACGGTGCCCTGTTTGTTGGCTGGACCCTTGCAACTCTCAGGAACTACCTTGCTTTCAGGTGGCTTCCTTCTCTCTGATGCCCAGTTGACCTCTGGAAATATTACATTAAGTAAATTGTCCCATTTCTTAAAGGACTTCAGTATCACTCACCCTTGTAGATTTCTAGGGATATTAAAAAATTCAACAAACATACAACCTAGATCATATTCAAGGATCTCCTCCACTTGTTTTGTCTTGTCTTCTAATGCTGTCCTTCAGATCCCCCATGCTGCAGCCAAACTGATCAGAAATTGTTTTCTTATGCCTCACTCCACATCATTGTGCATACTGATATTTCTGGGCATTTCATTTTCAGCTAAATAAAACCCTCTCTCTTAAGTCCTCTAGAAAGCTTACATTTACTGTTCCTCCTGCCTGAAATTCTCTTCAGACATTTGTTCATTCAGTACATGTTTATTGAACACTACCATGTACCAGGCCTTGGGAAAAATAGACAAATTTCTGAGTTCATGAAGCTTAAATATTACTAAAGGGAGATACTCAAAAAATAAAGAAATAATATGTCCCAAGGCAATATCAATTATGAAGAAAATAATATGAGATAAGAAGTGTGGCAGAAAATGATGAGTTGGAGGAAGTTAAAAATGATGCCCATGGAGGTCTATCTGCACAGGTAAGAATCAGAGACCTGAATGAAGGAAAGAGAAAAATATCCATGTGTATATGATGGCAGGGAGGTGGAAGGTCTTATGAAGAGAATTCCAGGAAAAGGAAATAAGAAAATAAGGGAAAGAGCCCGGTTTGTTTGAGCAAAAACTTGGACATTCAGAAGCTTGGGTACTTTTAGATGAGTAAACCAGGGGGAAAGAAAATAGAAGAGGTAATGGTTTAGAGTGAAACATTGAGTGCCCAATAGATGCTCTTTTTCCTAACGTGGGAGACATAAGTGAGAGAGGAACAGCAATAACTTTTGATTTAGCATTTTAATAGGCCCACTGTGTTTTTTTGTTTTTTGTTTTTTTTCTCCATTCAATGAGACTATAGTGTTCTGCTAGTTGGGTGCTAGTGCCCCACCTTGAACAAAAGTACAGAAAAGCACTTTCACGTAGAGAGTGAAACTGACAGATAATTGTAGCACTCACATCATTTGTTTCTCCCTCTGTCCTACACTACTTATTTTCCAACGTTTCTCCCATTTTGAACAGTTTCCTTGTTTTTTATAGCTGGAGGACAAGTTCAGTACGAGTTAAGAGGAAGCTCCAAAGTGATTGCTTTTTATTATTTTCTTTATAATGTGAACATTTATAACTATTTTGCTGTCGTCTTAAAAAGAACAGGAATTATTGGAAGGAAATGGTTAAATTGCTTATGCAATCTAAAAAAACCCCTGTGATTCCCAAGAGAAGTCTGTAAAAATTATCTTTCTAGAGTAGGAAGAGGTATATCCAATCACTTATGTGATTTATACATTTGAAGGATGTCTTAGTGTGTGTGGTATCTATTTCAGGGATCCTCCCCAGCCAACCTTATTAGTGCTGACACTAAAATAACTTGCAGATGGCATCCCCTTTGGTGGGCACACTGTCGTCTTCTCTTGTTGTGGTCATCACTGTCTTCCTTTTTATTATTGTTGTCTTTCACCCCAATAAAGAATCTTAAAGTAAATTTTGAGTAGAAAGGGAGTACAAATCATTAGATACTAAATCACATGTCTAATGCTACCAATCATCTCAATTAATGTTGGCATCAACTCATCTGCTAAAAATATCATCCCACAAATCCCACTCATTCTTCTCACCCATACACATATATTCTGTCTTCATTCCACTTGTTTTCAGCTGGCTTCTCTCAATGTACACATTATTCTTCCTTCAAGGCTCAAGGCACACCCTACTTCCCAATTACTAGTATTTCCTGGGTTGTACAATTACTGTCTATGGTAGGCATTTCATTCTTAGTCATATACTCTACCATGAACTGAGTTAGGTTATCTGATGAATCAATAGCTACCCACTAACCCTAAGGATACCTTAGGGTATTATATATATATTTTTTTCTATCCTTCACAAGTCTTAAAGTCAGGAATTCCTAGTAAATACTTAATGAATTGATTAATATTGGCATATGAAGTTCCGTAAATCAACTGCTCATAATGAAAGTATGGGGACATTTTTCAAAAGGAAAAAGGCTTTTGGAAATTAAGGCAAGTGACCTGAACCAACAATTCACAGAAGATATTTAAATGGCTAATAAATTTACAATATTTTTCAACTTGTTAGTAACCTAAGAAATTCAAATCAAATGGCAATAAGATCTACATTTTCAATTTTAAAAATTGACAAAGGTATTTTTAAGTAGTCATATTCAATGTTAAAGAAACCATAGTGAGAAAGGAACATCCTTTAACCACTACAGGGAGAATAAATTAGCACAACCTTTCTGAAAGTCAATTAGCAATATGTATGAAGTGCTTAAAACAATTCATACCCTTTTATTCTATTCCTAAAAATTTACCCCATGGGAATAATCTGAGATTTGCCAAAGAATGTGTGGAAAAGGATGTTCCTCATAGCATTACCCATAATAGCTCATAAAAAAAGAAAATATCAACCAATAAGAAAGAGGATAAATAATAGTACATATAATGAGGTTTTTATGTAGCCATTAAAAATGATGTTTCAAAGAATATTTAATGGCATGCAATATAACATGTTCTGAAAAGTCAGGCTACAAATCTACATATAGAAATGTTAACAGTTTTGTTAAGACTCTAACCAGATACACAGAGAAAATAAAAATTTTTGAAAAAAGATAAAATTAGTTGGACTAAATAAACAAACAATGAGATGATCCTTTTAATTTCAAATATATCAGTAATTGCATGAAACAGAAATAGATGAAATATCTCACTCTTTCGGGGTAGGAGTATCTATTTTGATTATCCTCTTCCATTCTATTAAGTCATTATTTACTATTCTTTAAATGGCAACCCTAGATATTACAACTTGTATTCTTGACTTCACTTTTACTGCCTCTCAGAAATTGCAAGTAATAACACTTAACATCACCTTTTGTGCTACTACTATATTTTGAACCTAATTCAGTATGTACCAATGAGTGTTTAGCAACTGGTTATCTGAGGAAAATGTATGCATATACACATGTATTAGTTTGCTATACTTCTTCCAGATTAAAAAAAAAATTTAACACCAAGTGTGTGTGTGTGTGTGTGTGTGTGTGTGTGTCCTCTCTATTATAAATTCCAAATAGCCAATTGATTGTCACAGGATGCTCATGTTGGATTTTTAAAAATCTTATATCCTCACTTAGAGTGTGGTTGAATTTGATGAATAAGTAGATATAAATGGACTCATATCTTAGTTATATTAATATGTGTGATGCAATGAAGATAATGAAGTTAAATGTCAGCTTGACACATTGATGTGAGCAACTTCTTTACTAAACTGGGTAACAGTTAATCTGCATAATTAACATCTTTGGTTGCTTTTGAGACAATCAACAAAAACAATAAATTAAACCCTGATCTATAATATTTGCCAATCTTCATGATGGAGATACTCTCATGACAGCTAATTCTAAGTTACATCAGGCATCATGGAATGTATGTTGGAAAAATATGTACATTTGGTGACACCTGGGTGGCTCAGTCAGTTAAGCATCTGATTCTTGGTTTCAGTTCAGGTCATGATCTCATGGTCATGGGATCAAACCCTGCATCCAGCTCCATGCTCAGCTGGGAGTCTGCTTGAAAATTCTCTGCCTCTACCCTTCCCACAACTTAAGTGTACTGTCTCTCTCTTTCTAAAATAAATAAATAAATCATTTAGAAATTATACATATGTACACTATTATATATATTATTTTCATCATATATATTTAGTAGACATAAATAATCTCAGCAGCATGGATAAAATAAAATGTATTAAAATAAGAGGTGTTGAGTTTTATTTACTACTTTTTTATGTGCTTAACAGCCCACCTTCCAGAATTACAGAAAGTTTAACAGTAAGTTCTTGTTAGCCAATGCTAGCTGACTCCTGCAGATCACTGAATTCTATATGTATTTCAATTCCTCAAGATACTGTAACTTTAAACTGTTATGCTTACCCATATATTTACCCTTTTTGATGATTTGTATTTATTTCTGCATTATCATAGTTATTATTAGAATCACTTTCCATCTTCCTGAAGAACTCCTTTTAGTGTTTATTTTAGTGAATGTCTGCTGACAATAGATTTTCAAGGTTTTTGTTTGTGTGATAGAATAATGGCTCTCATGTATGTTCACACCTAATCCTCAGAACCTGTGAATATGTTGAAATATGTTACATTTCATGACAAAAGGGACTTTGCAAATGTTACTAAGGTTATGTACCTTAATATGAGAAGATCATCATAGATTATCCAGAGTGTCCAATCTAATCATATGCATCTTTAGGAGTGGAGTACCTTTCCCAACTTTAGGGAACCAAAGGGATGGCAGTGTGAGAAGACTTGGCCCATTGTTGTTAATTTTGAAAATGGAGCAAGAGGGCCTAGAACCAAGAAATTTAGGTGGCCTCTAGAATCTTGAAAAGGTAAGGAATAGATTCTTCTCTAGCGTCTTTAGGGAAAAGAAAAAAATTAGCCTTGCCAAACACTTTGATTGTAGTCAATTGAGACTGGTGTTAGACTTCCAATCTATAAACTTTAAGATGATTATAAATTTATAATGTATGTCATCACATATGTAGTAGTATGTTCCACCCACAATAGAATATTAATACCTTTACTTTATCTCTATTTTGGGGGCACATTTTTGGTGGCATTTGAATTCCAGGTTGGCAATTATTTTCCTTTAGAAGTTTAAAAGTCACTCCATTATTTTCTGGATTCATCATTTCTATTTAAAAATCCAACTATATTTTTTATCTGTATGGCTCTTCCTTTGAAATAGTGTGTCTTTTGTTCTTTAGCCTATAAGTTTTCCACTTGTCCTTACCTTTTTTTTAAAAAAACGATATACTATCATGTTCCTAGATATATCTTTCTTTATATTTATCCAGCTATTGTTTCCCTAAACTCTTAAAATATGTGGCTTAATATCTCATGTTGCTTTTGAAAAATGTCAGTATCTGCTCAAAAAATATCTTAGCCCCATTCTCTCTCTTTCTCTCTCCTACTCTGGGACTCAAGATAAATGTAATTGAGACATATTTATTGTTATTTGAAGGTCTGTTATGTTCTTTTTTTCTTTTTCTTTTTTTTTTTTGCTCTGCCCCAATCTGGATATTTCCTACTGTTCTAGTTTCCCATTCTCTAATTTTATCTCTTACTGTGTTTAATTTTCTATTTTAAAAAATGTATTAATTTCTTAATATCTGCTTACTTCTTATTTAGCACAAATTTCCACTTGATTTCTTCTCATATACTTAGTTTAATTTCAGTATTTTTCATCTTTCTCTTTTTAACACATTAATCTTAGTTGTCTTGAAGTTTCTGTTGAAAATTTTTAATAACCGTTTTAACCAAGGTCTTTTTCCTGTATTTTGTTTTTATTTTTCTGTTTTATTTTTAAGATTTTATTTATTTATTTGACAGAGAGAGATCACAAGTAGATGGAGAGAGAGGCAGGCAGAGAGAGAGAGAGAGAGGGAAGCAGGCTCCCTGCTGAGCAGAGAGCCCTATATGGGACTCAATCCCAGGACCCTGAGATCGTGACCTGAACCAAAGGCAGCGGCTTAACCCACTGAGCCACCCAGGTGCCCTATTTTTCTGCTTTTGATCTTTTGTTTTATAGCATTTATTTAATTGAATTTTATATATTGCATAACAATTTTAAAGATTTTGATGATATTTATCATCAAATTTATTGTTCTCCTGGACAATAACTTGAATAGGATCATGTCACCTCTTTAGTTAAGGCCTGTTTATTAATATTTGCCCTGATTCCCAGGGTATAGCTCTTCCAGGCTCTCAAGAAAACTTGAATCATTTACCTAGGCTTCTCTTTTATAACTCTGAATTTCGTTTTTGTTTCCCAAGTGCTATAAAACTGCTTAACTTTGATTTAGCTTTTCAGACTCTTAGAAATGTCTCCCTGTGAATCCTGATCACCTTTGTTGTTCTTTAGTATTCTAAAGTAATTTTTTTCTTTTCTCTGTTTTTAATTCAGATTTTATAGTTGGTCTATCAAGAAATTTAGTCCTATATCAGATATTCCATTAAATTCAGAAGCAGAAGTGACTAAAGGAACAGGACCACATTTTATTTCTATACATATTAGAGATTTAATTAAATCTTGGAAAATGACACACACTCAATGTGAATTGGTAGAATGGCTGATTAAATTAATAAATAGAATGTATTATTTAAGTTCAAAAAAATAATTGGGTATTTTATACAATACTCATTAGAACTGCATTTGTTGTGTAATGTTCTCGTTTTATGCCAAATATTTACACTGACTAGCACTAAAATAGTCACATGAAAATTATCATGTGCACATTGCTGGGCATGTTGTGAAGGAACCTGCTCTTTATGATAGTGGCATTCACTCTCTAGAGCAGCATCCAGAAAACATATTCATTTGGCCATAATGTCAAGAGTAATTATTCTTTTCCACATTGGTTTGTCTGTTTTTATTCTGAATTTGCTATGCTGTATAACTCTTAGGTTTTGGTTTTGCTTTTTTCCATTTGGTTGGAGAAAACTTTAAAAAGTTTGCAATCTAGGGGCACCTGAGTGGCTCAGTGGGTTAAGCCTCTGCCTTTAGCTCAGGTCATGATCCCAGAGTCCTGGGATTGAGTCCCGCATCAAGCTCTCTGCTCAGCAGGGATCCTGCTTCCTCCTCTCGCTCTCTCTGCCTACCTCTCTGCCTACTTGTGATCTCTGTCTGTCAAATGAATAAATAAAATCTTAAAAGAAAAAAGTTTGCAATCTATCATATTAAGTTCACATGAGTTAACCTTTTTTCCTCAATACATTTTATGTTCCTGATTTTCCCTCCCATCACAACTACTTTTAATATTTTCATTTATTTTATGTACTTTTGGTTGCTATTCTGTGCTGTTTTGGAACAAAATAGAGAGGATTTTAGTAAATTATTTGAATACTTTACTAAGTGTTTTCTACAACATATATTTTTTTCTCAAAACTGTGTTTGGTCACGTTTATATTGGGAAGAGGTTTTGGTAAATATACAATTTACATATATAACAAGTATTTTATACATACATCAAATGGCAGAGTTATACATTTTATTTAGTTATTTTATACCTAATAAAATAGTGCAGAGCACATGGGTGCCTCAGTCAGTTAAGCGCTTGTCTTAGGCTCAGGTAATGATCTCAGGGTCCTGGGAATGAGTCCCATATTGGGCTCCCTGATCAGTGGGGAGTCCATTTCTCCCTGCTCCTCCTTTCTCTTCATGCTCTCTCTATCTCTCAAATAAATAAATTAAAAATCTTAAAAAAAAAATACAGAGCAAATATTCACACTGATGCTTCTTTAAAAATTAGGAAACCAAGGCACAAAAGTCAGTTAGATAACATGTGAATAAAGAAGAATTCAACCCAAAAATCTTAATTGCATTTTAATATAAGTAGAAAATAAGATATAGAAGTGTTTTTGCTTCTAAAAAAAAAAGTCCATGTCTTCGTATGCTTATCCCCATTGTCTTTCTCCTTTGCTTATATTAGGCTTCATTAGCTAGTGCAAATATTTTCTTAAGTATGATAATACAATTTTATTTTAGCTTAGAACTTACAAGTTATTTCTTTGCTTATCACCACACTTTCTGTAAAATAAGCGTCCTTTAATTCGCCTTTCATACATTTCTGCTTAAAGGTACACCTTCAATGGATCAAACTTAATTGCATTGTGGCCCTTAGCTAGCTCAAATTCCTCAATCAATTCACCTCAGACTCATCTTCTTTTAAGACTAAACAACCCCATTTTTCTTAATCTCTTCTCATATGTTCAGTAATCCCTTCCATTCCATTTATCATTTCTGTTGCCCTATGCTCTCTCCAATTTAGCTATAATGTTCTTCAAATAAGGTCCCCTATCAGATGGGCACATACTTAAAACTTCCTCTTCTACACTCATATTAGGCCAAGTAAGAAGCTGCCCTGGTAATTTCAGCTTGCATGGTTATTATGAGCCTCAAGTCTGTGGAATGCCAAATGCAGTATTCCAAAGCAATGGAAACAAATGATATTTTCTTGTGTTAATATTTTTTTAAAGATTTTATTTATTTATTTGACAGACAGAGACCACAAGTAGGCAGAGAAGCAGGCAGAGAGAGAGGGGGAAGCAGGTTCCCTACTGTGGAGAGAGCCCGATGCGGGGCTCAATCCAAGGACCCTGGGATCATGACCTGAGCTGAAAACAGAGGCTTTAACCCACTGAGCCACCTAGGAGCCCCACTTGTGTTAATATTTTGAGGCTACATGGTATTTTGCCTAAAAAAAATGAAAAGGTGAGTCTTCAAAGCCAAAGAGAGTAAGTGCTTCACCTACAATACTAATTTTTTGATATTCACGCTAAAGAGCTACTTGCACTTTCAGGAGATAATGTTATAATTGTAAATAATTAAATATGGTTCCTTTTTCCAAAATACCCAATGACTCTTTTCAAGAGGTTATCTATCATTATCAAGGCAATAAATCTGACATGAATTCAGGGTCTTTGTGATAATAGACCAAATTCATCATAAGATGATATTTGCTTAAAAAAAACTGAATAAATAAACAAACAAACTAAAAAAAAGAACAGCAAATGTTACCTAAAGAACTTAGTCTGCAGCTCTCTGAGGCATCTCTAAAAAGAAAGAAACACTGGTGTAAGAAACATCAATTACAAAAGCCCCTGAGTGATAAACAGCTACTTCCATGCAAGGAGTAATTACTGTCTCCCGGAGCTGACCCAGAGATTCTCTGTAGGGAGTGAATGTAATAGTGTAGTTGGAGCCATATGCCATGGGCATCTCTATGCACTGATGGAGAAGACTCATTTGGGAATGAGTTGGAGGAAGTCATGTGTGTTTATGCAAAACAATCTTGCCATTCTGTTATAAAGAGCTCAAATGCTATATTCAGATTCTTAAGGGAAAGACAGAGAGGCGAGACCTGAAGTTGGGCAAAGCTGCTCACTGGTTAGATCTTGAGAGCAAGCACTCAACTGAAACAGGCATGGAAAATATAGCTGAGCAGTCTAAAAAGCTTGGAATATTTGCTGCCAATGGTGCTGAGCATTTTAAATGTGCTTGGCAGTTCCAACACTTGGAATTCAAGAGAATAACTATCTTTGTATTGTTTAGTGGCAAGTGATATAGTACCAATTTTACTAGTTTAGAGGAAAAATGATAATATGTTGGCCCCAGTAACTGAGAATTTTGGTCATATTATGGCTTCAGAAACAGATGGATCCACAGGAAATCAATGGTATCCTTAGGACTCAATCTTCAGCCATCTCTTAACTATGTTTTCATCTGGATTGGTTCCACTGTCAGGCATTCTTCACTCATGATAGCAAGATAGCTGCCAGCAGCTCCAAGGTTATATTAATATCCTATCCTACCCAGTAGGGAAAGTATGTTTCTTCCCTAGTAGTTTGAAAAGAAGTCCAGAATGACTTTTATTGACTCCGACTGGCCTGACTTCATTCATATGGCCATCTCTGGACCAATCACATGGCCACAGGCATGTGATTCTCCCACTGGTCAGACATGGGTCACCTCTATTGCCCTACTCAAATTGCCACCATTGTAGCTAAAATCAAGATTAGCCATCCCATTAGCCATAAATATTCCATGTGCTAAGAGGAGCTGATTGGTGTTTCTCCCAAGAAAAATGATGCTGATATGAGAAGAAATGAATGGAAAAAAAAAAAAAAAAGGTCTGGTGTTTAATTCATTATAGACATGAAAAGAGGTATTCTGGGAAATCCTACAAAACTATAAAAAGCAGAAACTGTAATCCCTTTCCACATCTAAATCTTTATGCATATTTCTGACTATTAAAACTGCCCAGCGATGTCACTAAGGACCAAAATCTCAGTCGATTCTGACTATTTAAAGTTAACTTTTTGTGGCCCTACAGACATAGGGTCAGTTATTCCAACAACCCTAGAAATCACTCATGTTTTTGTTTGCTTGCTTTTTGCTTGTTTGTTGTAAGGGATGAGGGGACACTGTATACATGGTTTACAAACATTAGGCTGTTTAATCATTAAAACAGTCCTGAGAGGTAGTAGTATTGATAGCTACTTACACAGGAGATAATTTGGTCACATAAGATTAAATGACTTCCTTATGGTTCCACAGCTATTAATAGCAAAACCAGGAATAAGGTACAAATTTCTTGACCTTTTTCAACATAATGCTGATCCCACTACTCTAACCCAGCAGTACTGTCTGAAGAGCAGATAAAGTAAACTTTAGTTTTATTGTCAAATAGAAAGCCTTTTTGCAATCACCATATACAACACTCCAAATCCTTATCTTCCAAGTGTTAGCTGCTTTAGCACAACCACTTAAAGAAAACCGAGAGTTTATTTGGAATTTCATTGAGTTAGGTTTTTACCTGGTTTGGCAGTCATTTCTGCTATATAGCATGTGTTTGTGAGTATGGTCAGAGCTGCTGGATAATAGTTCAAAATCTATTACTGCCACTTTCTGGATATATGAATTCAAATCAGTTTTTAAAGTTCTCTGCTTTCAATTTTTCCAAATATTAAGTAGGTATGTTATTTGTACCTACTTCTGATAATATTTTGAAGAATAAATGAATTATACATGAAAATTCCTTTGAACAGTAGCTTGCACACAAAATGCATTCAGCACATTTGGTGTTATTGTTACTATTGCTGCTACTATCATTGGTGTTGAAAGTAACCCCCCCCCTCACATAATTACCAAGAACAAGACAGATCAGGAAGCAGAGCCTATGTGTCTTGGTTAATAAAGAAATGAATATATAGAAGTTATTTTTCTGTGACTTTTTAAAATATTTTATTTATTTATTTGTCAGAGAGAGAAAGAACAAGGGGAGCAGGAGACAGAGGGAGAAGCAGGCTCGCCACCTAGCAAGAAGCCCAAGGTACGACTCTATCCCAGGATCCTGGAATCAGGATCTGAGCCAAAGGCAGATGTGTAACCAACTGAGCCACCCAGGCATCCCTATTTTTCTGTGATTTTGAAAGCATTTAGTGGAGCTTGAAATATACAAAGTCAAACATATACATGGCAAATTGATGAGTAGGATTTATTCTCCAATCATCAAGAATGGATTCTCAGCAGGAAAGGAAGTTGAACAACTATATGAACAATGAACCACTCAAATGATATCAACTCTGTGACTTTGTCTAGTTACTTAACTTCCCCAAATTTTGGATTCCACATTTGCTTGTTTGGGATCACCATATCAATGCTGAGTATTTATAGAGGCTTCAAGGAAATAATGCCATAGTTTGTGATATTATGGTATAACATAGTAGTTAATTTGAATCCTCATGGATGCAGGATTCTGTCTGACTTTTATAACTAAATTGTACTCTTTCCTCTAGCACTGTATTTCAAAAATCCTTTTCAGATAAATAAACTGAAGTTCTGAAATTTTCTAACTCGTCCAAAATAATGAGGTTTTTATATGCTCTTAAGCGACTCCAAAGTACATTGTCATTTATTTCCTGCAGAAGTACCTCATAATTTCTTCCTTATGCTACCCTTTCTAAATTTTTCTCTATTTTGGGTAGCATCTTTGTCTTGTCTGGGTGTTTTACTGGGTGTAATGAGCCAAAATCTTCAACCCTAAAACTTAACATAAACTCCACACTGTGTCTTTTTCAGCACCAATACCATTTATGTTAGAGAATTGGCCAGATCATATGATCCAAGTGACAGGACTACTTGCATGGAGCCTGAACCTGTTACAAAACCCTTTTCTGCTCTGGACCCCACTCAAATACATCTGCCTTTTGGGTCATCCAGGAGATGGATTTGAGCATTGTTTCCACGCGTGGTATTGGCTGTCTCCAGAACCTAAAGATATCATGAGATTGTGCTTCTCTCATCACAGGTAGAAAATATAATCACCTGTCTCTTTTAGTTCAGAAGTTATGTTGCACCATGTCCCAGATCACTGGAATCCTATAATGTTCATTGATATATTGGTCCCCTGAATATTTATCACACCCATTCCTATTCTCTCAGTCATGAGAGACTACTGAGGCTTCTAATACACTTGCACTTCTTGCTCATTCATCCCAATTAGCATGATGTCATTATAGAATGGACAAGTGTGAAATTCCAAGGTATGTTGAGATAGTCCAGTTTTATCCACTCTGTATTTTGACAGAACATAGGAGAGTTTTCACATAGCTCTGGGACAAGGTTATAAATCTCCTTTTTGAGAAAGTTTTTTTTTTTTTTAATTTATCCTTGTGATGAGAGGGAAGACAAAAATCATTCACCAGATCAACAGCTGAATGCCATGTACTTGAGGTGGTTTGTTTGTTTGTTTAAGTAATCTCTACACTCAGTGTGAGTCTCAAACTCAGGACTCTGAGATCAAGAGTCGCACCCTCCTCTGACTGAACCAACAAGGTGCCCCTACTTGAGACTATTTTAATCTTTTCTAGCAAATATACCACATCTGGTACTATTACTCAATTAAATTGGCAATAACCTACTAATATGTTTCAGAATTCATCTGACTTTTATAAGGTATACTTGTAAGTTAACTGAAGATATGATAAGATCCACTACTCTGTATTCTCTAGGTCTTTAGGTGGCACTAATTTCTGTCTCCCCCCCCCCTTTTTTTTTTCAGTAGCTATTTTGGCAAGAGAGAGAGGTTCAGTTTCAGAAGCTTTACTTGGCCATCTCTACTACAATAGCTCTTATTCCACAAGCAAAGGAG